>NC_043966.1:9498844-10098844 GCF_902148855.1 Sphaeramia orbicularis
ATCATATCAAAACGTGCGATTGTAGTTTCTTTCAAGACACAAATACAGGGTGACCCAAAAAAACGGGAATTTTTAAGTGCGTATTGGCAGACATGAGCAAGTGGCAGCACTGCGAGACAGTGACCTTGAGCAAGTAAACACACCCCCATTTTAGTAACCATTGGCGGCTGTGCGAGAATTGTTTGGTAACCGCGTGATCTCAAGATTCGGTAACGTTCCCTGGCCCCCTAGATCGCCAGATTTGTCCGTTTGTGATTTTTTTTCTTGTGGGGCTATCTCAAGAGTAAAGTGTACACGACTCGACCAAGAACTCTGGATGAGTTAAAACAGAGAATTCAGGATGAAATTCACAGTATCCCAGCTGAGATGTTGCAGCGGTCAATGAGGAATCTCAACAGCAGATTTCAAGAATGCATTTGTACAGGAGGACGCCATCTACAGGAAGTAATTTTAAAAAAATGAAAATTCCATCATTGTTTCTTAAATGGCATGTTTTAAGGTTTCAGTTACTATGAATAAAATATTTTTCTTCCATCACTCTTGGTTTTATTGGATTGTTTAAAAGTTCCCGTTTTTTTTGTGTCACCCTGTAGTTTTGACGCCTTCAGTGAGAATCTACAATGTAAATAGTCATGAAAATAATGAAGAACCAGGTGAGTCCAAACTTTTGACTGGTCGTGTAAGTCTGTTACATGTAGAAGAAATGTATAGTTTCCATATTTAGCGCTTCAAACGTACAGGGTGGGGAAGCAAAATGTACAATGAACATTTAGTTGTTTTTTCTCAGCAGGCACTACGTCAATTGTTTTGAAACCAAACATATATTGATGTCATAATCATACCTAACACTATTATCCATACCTTTTCAGAAACTTTTGCCCATATGAGTATCAGGAAAGCAAACGTCAAAGAGTGGTGTGATTTGCTGAATGCACTCGTCACACCAAGGAGATTTCAAAAATAGTTGGGAGTGTCCATAAAGACTGTTTATAATGGAAAGAAGAGAATGACTATGAGCAAAACTATTACCAGAAAGTCTGGAAGTGGAGGAAGCAACAAAAAACGTACCAAAGCTTTTATTAAAGCTCTCAAATCAAAAATCCTAAAGGATCCCAACCAAATCCATGAGAAAAATGGCAATTGGAACTTGACGTTCTTCTGTCATGTTTTTATCCCAGTTTCGGCTCACAGTTTTGTCGTTTGCAGAACTGCCTCTTTTTTTTTTTTTTAACCAGAAGCAATTTGGATGAAATGGAGTGGATGAATACATAGGTACATGCAGAAGTATAAATATAGGAAAACAGAGAACACTTCCCTATACCAAGGACAGCAAAGGGAAAGAAAAAACAGAGAATCATATTGTGTGATTTGCTGAATGCACTCGTCACACCAAAGGAGATTTCAAAAATAGTTGGAGTGTCCATAAAGACTGTTTATAATGGAAAGAGAGAATGACTATGAGCAAAACTATTACCAGAAAGTCTGGAAGATACTATTAAGAAGAATGGGAGAAGTTGTCACCCGAATATTTGAGGAACACTTGCGCAAGTTTCAGGAAGCGTGTGAAGGCAGTTATTGAGAATAAGGAGGACACAGAATAAAAACATTTTCTATTAATGTCAATTTTCTTGTGGCAATAAATTCTCATGACTTTCAATAAACTAATTGGGCATACACTGTCTTTCAATCCCTGCCTCAAAATATTGTAATTTTGCTTCCCCCACCCTGTAGAAAAGCAATGTTTTCAAAAGTGTCGCTCCTCGATCATATACCAAAACAATGCGATTGTAGTTTCTTTCAAGACACAAATATAATGCATTTGAGCAGACGTTTGGGAGCGTGCAGTCTCTCAAAGCCCGTCCACCTGGTGCTGCTGGTGATTTAATATTTTTGCTCCAAGGGCATTTGTAAAAGATGGCTATATTTTGGATCAAACCTGTGACATTTCAATCAAGAGTGGTTCTGCTAAGTGCCCACCCCCACATACCTACTGGCCCCCGTGCGATAATCAAAAATTATTTGACACATACAGGTTTTTCAATTAATCTCCCATGCCAGTGAGCTGTGGAAGTTGCCAAGACCCCTTTGGGCACAGAAGTTCTCGCTTCAAGGATTCAAAGGAAACCCGGAAATGCAGTTAAATAGGACAGCACGAACAGCTGCTTTTCTCAGCAGAGATTTGAATAATATTTGATGATGGATAGTATCAAGATAACACACACATACACACACACACACATGTTGGCAGTAGTGGCATGGGCTCCCATCACAATACCTATGTGTGTAGCAAACAAAGATGGCAAATATCTTGGTAGAACTGGTGTGTCTGGTTTACAGAGGAAAGTCTTGCGTCCGCCAGTGCATCTGGGCTGGAACATCTGGACGGAATTCGGTTCAACTGGAAAGTAGGCGTTAAATGTTTTCACCCGAATTAACATAAAGCGATGCAGTTAGCAGTCGGGAAGCGTAAGTGAGCGTATTATGTGAGGTCTTATGAGAATTGGTTGCATCAGTTTTTTGTGACACTGGTGGAAGGGTAGGGTAGGAAATATAGATAGATATAATAAATATACAGTCGTGAAAAAAATGATCAGGACCACCCTGCATAATTCCATTGAGAAAAGCATAATATCACTCCTTTAAAGTGAGTGGGGTTGGAGTGTGGAGTTTTCTTCTTTTCTTGTTTGTTATCTACTGTATAAATCCCTTTTACAAAGAGCACCTCAAAACAAACTCTTTTTTGAGTCCTAGAGGCATTCCTTCCTTTGATTTTTTAACACATTTATGAGTTGTTTTATTTTTATTTTATCGTATTTTGTAACTTAAATCTTTGTTGAGTTTTATGTAGGATTGTAAGACTAGCCAAAAAAGAAAACAGACAAAAACAAACAAAAAAAGACCCCAAAAAACAAAAGATACAAAGATAAAAAAAAGACAGAAAGACCCCACAAAACAAAAGCGAAAAATAGACAAAAACAAACAAAAAAGACCCCAAAAACCGAAAAATTAGACAAAAACAAACAAAAAGACCCCAAAAAACACAAGAAACAATAACCAAAAAAAGAAAAAAACAAAACAAAAAAAGACCCCAAAAACAAGACACAGACAAAAAAGACAAAAAGATCTCAAAAAACAAAAGAACAAAAACCAAAAAAGACATAAACAAAAAAGACCCAAAAAACAAAAGAAACAAAAACCAAAAAAAGACAAAAACAAACAAAAAAGACCCCAAAAAACACAAGAAACAAAAACCAAAAGACAAAAACAAACAAAAAAAAGACCCCAAAAACAAGACACAAAAACAAACAAAAAAAGACAAAAACAACAAAAAAAGACCCCACAAAACAAGACACAAAAAACAAACAAAAAAAGACAAAAACAAACAAAAAAGACCCCAAAAAACAAACAAACATGGTAAAAAAAAAGACAAAAACAAACAAAAAAGATCACCAAAAACAAAAGAAACAAAAAAAAGACCCCAAAAACAAAAGAAACAAAACAAAAAAGGACAAAAACAAACAAAAAAGCCCCAAAAACCAAAAGAACCAACACTAAAAAAAACAAAAAAAAAAAAAGAATACACAAACGAGAGCACATAAGGATGTTTAGGTTAATAATAGTATAGTTAGCGGTAGGGGAAGCATAAGGTTTCGAGTGTGTGTTGGATGTTGTCGGATGGAAAACAGCTTCAGAGCTCTGAGACTCGGGCCGACAAAAAGTAACAGACTTTGATGGATGTTTCCATTGAAAAAGTGCAAAGCCTACACAGTGAATGTTACTCTGAATATGGTTAATCTCAGCAAAAATCTATCCCCGAATGTCCAAGCGCTGAGCTCCAGTACACAGGATGTCAACTGTTACTCCAACAGTGAGCGGAGTTCCTTTGAAGGAGGCTGTTTTCAGATGGATCGGCTGCTGACTCGGCTGTATCTGCTTCTTTGTATCACATTGTGTAGAGCGTGATATTGCTACTTTGAAGGATTACGCCTGTGATTAATGGTCATTCTTCTATCTGTTCCTGGTATTACAAAGGAATTTGGATAATAGTGTTCATTATTAATCACCTTATGAATAGATGCTAATACTCCTTGCCCTCAAAGCATTTTGTACTGTATTGTGTGAGGTAAAACAGCCATAAAGTCATAATCACAATGAGGGATTACAGCTCTTAAACCTCGTTTTGATCGTAGATTTGGAAAGAAGCAAACCCTGCTGGTTCAGAACAATGCACACATGATGGTGGATCATCACCTGTGTTGTATGAAGTACAGGTACTCGACCAAAAAATGACTGTGGTAGAAGTTCGTCACCAACTGAAATACTACTCAGTTAAAGTCTATAAGTATCTACAGGGTGAGTCAGAAAAAACGCTCTTTTCATTTAAAGAAATTGTACCACTGAAATGGAAATGCTTATTTTCTTTTGATTATACAGTCATATCGATGTGGTTATTGAGCATGTCTGGCGATTGAATCATTGATTTATGGCATAGCATAACAGAGGGAATGTCCATTGTTTATTGTGCACCGAAATATCTGCCAACACAGTTTATGCCACCGTGAATGAACTTGAAACTGTCAACCATTACAGCATGTTTACCTCGCCATCAAAATGTTTTGTCTCAACGAAGTCGTCCGGCACGACCTTCAACCTGGCTACCATTCAGACTGATGCAAATCTGTGGTTGTTGTTGCATCTCTAACACTTTGTTGTGTTCGTCGTAGGGCTTGGATTTCAGCCGTGATGCGATTTCGGAGTTCCTGAAGAGTTTGTGGAACAGTCTGATACACACGGTTTTTAAGATACCCCCACAAGAAAAAATCAAGGGGGTCAAGTCCGGGGATCTAGGTGGCCACTCTCTCTCCTGACCCAAACAGACAACTCGATGAGGAAATAATACCTGCAATCGCTGTGGTCTTGCCATGATGAAAAACTCCCTGGGCACTGTCATGTAGGCCTATGTCCTGAGTGTGAAAGCAAAGCCCCGACTCCTGTAATTGTTGTCAATTTCAAGTTTGTTCACTGTGGCATACATTGTGTTGGCAGGTATTTCAGTGCCCAATAAACAATGGACCTTGTCTCTCTTATGCAATGCAATAAATCTATGACTACATCACCAGACATGCTCAATAACCACATCAATATGACTGTATGGTCAAAAGAAAAATCAGTGTTTCCATTTTAGCAGTACAATTTCTTTAAATGGAAAGAGCGTTTTTCTGACTCACCCTGTAGTGTTTATAGTTAGTGGCTTTTTTGCCAAAACCCGATATGCCGATATTGTCCAACGCTTAATTTCCAATTCCGATATCTACCGATACCGCTGCCGATATATGTTGGATATTAAACTAATTTAGGTAACATCACATATCTCCTGTCATGGAATTAACACATCATGCCTAATTTTCCTTGTGATGCCCCATTGGATGCATTCTCAAATGCAACAAGGCTTTCAAAATGTAAACACTGTCTGTGCAAAGAATACATACTTCAACTTAAGTTGTGGAAAAAATGCCATATTTATTTATTTTCTCTCCCTCCCTCCATAAGTCTATTACAGTGTGGCAACTCTACTGTACAATTTTGAAAACTGCACATTTATTTCAGCTACAAACAATGTTTCATTTACGTGTCGGTAAATGCCGGTGAAATCAAGGCATTATTTTATCAGTTTTAATGACTGGGAAAAAAACGATAACGATATTCACCGATATTACATTTTTATGCCAATATCGTATCATAATACAACATCCCTATTTATAGTACTTAAGTATATCACGTAATCTACAATTAAATGTACTCAAGTAATGAAAGCAAAAGTATAAATAAATGTTAATACCAACCTAAGGCAGTCAGAATTTGGAATATTATAAAGTTTATCCAGGCAAACACATGGTAAAGGAAAAGATAACCAGTCCAAATATTGAAAATATGTCGACATCACACACTTGAAAAGGTTTTGAGAACCTAAACAGAAGTCGGCTACTGCTGGGATTAGAAATGTCAGAATAAAAAAAAAAAAAAAAAACAAGAAAACCGTGAAGCTTATGTGGCACCTCAAAACATGGAGCCCACACTACAAGGAATCCAATGTCTAAACCATTGACATAATACCAACCTGTTTGATGTCACAGCTTCATTCCACTCTCCTTCACATCTACAGATCATCGACACCTTGAGTATGACCGTTAGGGCCAAAAATAAAACCCTTTTTTTTTCCTCTAAAAACTCAATTGCGATTTTGGGTAAAACTACAAAAGACAACAGAGGTCAGCATGTTGTATTCGTGAGGCAGCCTGCAATGCAACACACTGCTTCCTCCCTCAAATCATGTGACGGTATCATTTGACGGGCCCACAGAAGTGATACCAGCGTAAGTCAGTGTCAGGCATCAGTCGTGTGTGTGTGAACCACAGAACATGAGTAATCCCCATGTGGTTATATTTAAAATGGGGGATCTGTGCATGACACCACGGCTTACATTAGGATCACTACTGCTGGCCCATCACAGATTTATGCCGCTTTTCCACTGCGTGGTACCGGCTCGACTCGACTCAGCTCAACCTTTTTGCGTTTCCATTACGAAAAATGACCTGGAATCTGGTACCCGGTACTAGTTTTTGGTATCACCTCCGCCGAGGTTCCAAACGATACTAAACCATGATGTATAAACACTGCAGACCACTGATTGGTCAGACAGTTTTTCTGTGACCCGCCGTTTTACAAAAAAAACAGATGCGGAAGTGGACAGTAAATATAGCGGTGGCATTAATCCACATGATAACAGCCCAAAACTACACCATGGTCGGTCGAGGAGATTCAGTCTTTGGTGCCCGGCGTAAAAATTCAGACAAGACAACACGTAACGAGCGAATTTATCAGCAACTCTCTGAGCAGACGACACAGAAATAACGCGCCGCATCGCATGATGTTCAGGTACTGTAAAGTCAGTAGTATCCTGTAATAGGAATGGTCTCCTGGAATACCGAGTCGAGCCGAGCCAATTCTATGTTACTGTCCATGGTCATTACACAGACTTCTGTGAAGACCACTCCCACAGATAGGAGGAGGAGGAGCCTACGGACCAAGAGAGATGGAATCAATTGATTTCCCTTTATTTGAAATCGTCCAAATTAAAAAATCCAATTTCGATTTAAATTCGATTAATCGCACAGCACTATAGACGGTCATTTGCGCTTGCGCATTACATAATTATGACGAATCAGCTTCCTGACTTTGTTGGAGTCACCAGTAATCCTCAGTGGTGAAAACACCTAATTTTCTTTAATATATTGTTTGTAATGACTAATGATGTTGTGCATTAAAAATGTATGGGAGTAGAAGAATGTAAAAATAAAGGAGAATAAAAAATACTCAGTAAAGTACAAATTCTCCCAAAACATACTTGAGTACAGTAGTGAAATATTAGTACTTAGTTACTATCCAACACTGACGATTACATAGGAACTCTTTGAACAGTCTGTGCTTCTGGTTGAAATGTCAGCTTTTTGTTTTTTTTTGTTTTTTTGTAGCTGGATATAATTTATAACGTCTTTAAAAAATGAATGAGGACAGTGACTTCTTCAGTACAACAGTAGTTCTGGTATTTACTGAGATGAGCAGTTCCCAAAGCAGTTCTGTTGTTCAGAGGAGTCGGTGCTGCCCTCTAATAAGCAGAGAAAACACAGACAATCGCTTTACAGCTGATGATAACACTTCGCCTCCTGGTAACAGGTGAGATACAGCCAAGTCCGAAAACCAGCGTCTGGGGATTTGACTGAATGGCTGGTGATGCTATCAGCTTTGATAGCGGCAGAGTGGCTCCAGATTACATCACTGCAATGTTCGGAAACAGGTTCATCTCATCAGAAATTTTTCGTCTGAACTTGGCTTTAGATGCAGACAATCAAACCCTGCATTGACTTCTATCTCTATGGGTGACATTTTTAGTCAAGATATCATTCATTCTAAACCTATATCGTGCTATCAGACAATTAAAACCTTTAATTAGATTAGAGTTACACAAGGTTACGATTAAATATCATTCATTTTTAATCTATATTAATCGTGTTTCATTTTGCATAAACAAAACAGACTCAAGAAAGAAGGGAATATATATGCACTTAACGTGTTTGTTGCGGGCTGGGCGACACATTAGCTGAAGCGCTAGCAGAATCCCAGACTAATGTATGCTTGGTGTTAATGTGGTATTTGAAGCTGGAAGTGCTTCGGTGCTTCCTGCAGAGTGTGTATAATACTTTATGTCCAGTCAGCTGTTCCGTCTTGGGTTTTTTTTGTTCTCATGTTTTCATCCAGAGGCCAACGTGCTATTTAGCATCTTCCATATTTATGGGTTGGTTCTGCTGCCTGTCACTACCGGATCAACTGCACATTTGTTCATGTGTGATGTTAACTCTACTTACACGAACTGACCCAAATGCATTGGCAGAGATGTTCATTCTGCTCAAAAATTTTAATCAGATTAATCATGATTAATCTGATTTAACACATTAATTTTGACAACCCTAGATATAGTGTATACATATAGCTTATGTATATGATGTATGTTTACTTCCATTTCCTGTAGATTTGTACAGAGCCCCTTTGGTTATGTGAGGAAAACATTAATGCATGGCCATGAGATAAGTAATGCTAAATGGTAAACGCGAAATATGCTCAAATCTCTGAAATCTCAACGTTTGCTAATCCTATTACTGTCTTTTACCGCCATCGTTACTTCCACAGCTTTCGTGGTCGCGCAGCTACCAGATTACACTCCGCAGACAGCACAGTATCTGATTGGTCCATGTGATGCACTTTTCCGCCATTAGAAACGCAGTGATATGTTTTCTTACATGCAAGCACTTCCTGCTTCTAAGAAATTCCCTTAGGACTGTTTTTACTGTCTCTTCCTGCACTGAGCGTAATGACACTCTCGCCGAAAAATTATGTTTTTATTGTGTGTCATAACTTTGGTTTTACTTGTCCTTTCAACACTATTCACTTCACAGTATTAGTTTGATGTCTGCACTTTCCATAGGAATTGAAACTGAGATTCAGCGAGGCTCCGTCTTCCTGCTATGAGATAAGGAACTCATGGCCATGTGTTTTTTGTTTTTTTTTTCTCATATGTCACCAAAGGAGCTCCGTAAATTTGTATATATGCAAATCTTGTATTTTTTCTGCTTTATTACAGAGGCACCACTACCACTTGTGGTCCCCATGAAAGGTAAATGTTGTGAACCCTTCATAAAATTCAGTATGTTGTGGATCTGTTGGGGGGGGGGGGATACATAGGGGTGTAATCCATAACTAACATAACTTACGCTGGGGTAAAACGAAAGTGAAACTTTACATGCTTCCAACATCCGACTCCTGGCTTCTGTACCTCTATTTTATAGCGGATCTTACACGAAATTTCCACAACTTCTAAATTGTATCCATTGGACCCCCTCCAACTGCCCTATGGGCCCCCCCCAAATTCTGGGCCCCATGAATTGTCATGTTTACAACCCCTTAAGAGCACCTCAGTGTATATTAAATATATATATATATATATATATAGTATATATATATATATATATATATATAAAATGTACATTTACTTCCATTTCCTGTAGATTTGTATATATGTAAATCTTGTATTTTTTCTGCTTTATTACAGGGGACGCCACTACCACTTGTGGTCCCCATGAAAGGTAAATGTTGTGAACCCTTCATAAAATTCAGTATGTTGTTGATCTGTTGAGTGGGGGGGATACATAGGGGTGTAATCCATAACTAACATAACTTACGCTGGGGTAAACGAAAGTGAAACTTTACATGCTTCCAACATCCGACTCCTGGCTTCTGTACCTCTATTTTATAGCGGATCTTACACGAAATTTCCACAACTTCTAAATTGTATCCATTGGACCTCCTCCACTGCTCTATAGGCCCCCCAAGAATTCTGGGCCCCATGAATTTGTCATGTTTACAACCCCTTAATAGTGCTCCAGTATATATATATATATATATATATATATATATTATTATATATATATATATGTATATTGTACATTTACCTCCATTTCCTGTAGATTTGTATATATGTAAATCTTGTATTTTTTTCTGCTTTATTACAGGGGCGCCACTACCACTTGTGGTCCCCATGAAAGGTAAATGTTGTGAACCCTTCAAAAAATTCAGTATGTTTGTTGATCTGTCCGGGGGGGTGGGGGGGTGGTCTATACATAGGGGTGCGATCCATAACTAACATAATTTACGCTGGGGGTAAAACAAAAGGGAAACTTTACATGCTTCCAACGTCTGACTCCTGGCTTCTATACCTCTATTTTATAGCGGATCTTACACGAAATTTTCACAACTTTTAACCTGTTTCCACTGGACCCCCTCCACTGCTCTATGGGCCCCCCACAAATTCTGGGCCCCATGAATTTGTCATGTTTACAACCCCTTAACAGCACCCCAGTATATATATATAACATATATTTACTTCCATTTCCTGTAGATTTGTATATATGTAAATCTTGTATTTTTTCTGCTTAATTTTTGTATTTTTTTTGTTCTGTTTTGTTTTGTTTGGTTGTTGTTTTTTGGCTCGTTTGCTTTTTCGAGAGAGTTTTTATGTGCAACTGAGCTATTGTGACCAAATAATTTCCCTTTGTCTAAATCGAAAGGCACCAAAATGTGCTTTTACATATTCACTGACTGAAAAATTAAAGTTTCATGAAGACAAATGTATCTATTTGCGAGTTACACAAGTTTCACAAAGATTATAACGGCATAATGTTATTATTTTCACTGTTCATTGTGTTACAGTTTTAAAGTTTGAATAGTTAATACTTCAACTCGATCATTAATTTGTTGGAAGACTCTAAATTTTAAATGAAGAAGAAACGACTACTCTGGCAGCGTGGTGGTTCTGTGTCGTTTTACAGTCCTCTGCCTTAATGAAGTTCATTTTGATCATCTCAGTAATGTACTATAACCATCTGTTTCTCGCAGCCTTTTTAAAATAAATGAATGTTAAAATAATAAATAGGACAAATATAGATCTAATTAGCGCGGTAAAACTTTTATCATCACGTTCTCGAGGCAGTGTTCACATAAGTATTCACATTATATGATAAAAATGCTGGGTGCGCCGTGCAGAGCCTGAAACCTCCCTTCACTGTGTATGACTGAAAACAAGATGGACCTGCATGTCAAATTTAACAACGATTTTTACAGAATAAGAAAAACACAGCAGCTATATCTCTCGCTAATCTTCTCATACTCGACTCACCTTTTGTCTTGAGGTATTCTCTGGAGTTCAGATAGCACTCCTTATTAAATTCCTCCTCAACAGTACCTGGAAGGCTCTGCATACAGAATACTGAAGAGGTAGAGGTAGAAGCCTTCAGCAAATACTCATGAAGCTTTTCCACCAAATGTATGTCTAGTATAATGATTTGTTTGTTAACCCATAACACCCAGTTCTACTTTTGTGTCAGTTCCCAAATTATTTTTTCTCAATTTTTAAACCTTACATAACTGATTTATTACCATTTATTCTAATATTATTCTCTGTATTCTGCATTTTTTGGCGAAGAAAAGGGGTATTATTTTTGGCTCGGTTTGTTTGTTTTTTTAACACTCTAGCAGCAAAACTATTGATTGAATTCAAAGCAAATTAGGCTTATAGATTGCCAGTGATCCAGAATAGATGTGATTACATTTTGGGAAAAGTAGGTCAAAGTTCAAATTTTTTATGAATTTTTTATTTTATTTTAATTTTTTCCCCATTTACTTATAATGGGCGAAATTTGGCTATGCTATCTATGTCTATGCTGACATCAGCGCATGCATAGACATGATGACATCAGCTGAATCAATGCCAAAATAAACTACAATACGTGTGAGGGGTGGGGTTTGTTGTGCCTGGAACCACTTGTTAGGTATAAATCATGTATGTTATTGTATTAGTTTTCTACATCCTAACACACACACAGTAACAGGGGTGTACGAAAATATCGGTTCCCAATATATCGCGATATTTCAATTCATGATACTGTGTCGACATTAAAAATACTGTCAATATTTTTAAGTATTTATTCAAATGCAGACATGGCGGAGATTCATTTTTGTTTTTCAAGCTCTTTTATTTCTATAATCACATGGGTGTTTTGTTCTGTTTGTATATTACAAAAGTAGTATTGTGATGTTAAGGGTCATAAATGTAGTTTTTGTTTTTTTTTTTAAATTGATAACAGTTATTTCAAGCATCCTAAAAGCACTTTTTTACTGTTTGAAAGAGGCAAATGTTAGTTTTTTATTGGGAATACACAAAAATAATGTTCTGACGTTGGATGATTCAGGGACTGAACACTATGTATTCTTTTCGCAATAGAATACGAACATGTAAGCAGGATCTTAAACTGTAATGTCTGAAAAATATTATTTATTTATTTATTTATTTATTTGTGTGGTTTTTTGTACTGGTAGAGCTGCATGTTAAAACTTTATTTATCTAAATGCTGCACTATAAGTTTTTCCAGGAAATAATCTTTAAAAAAAATAAACAAAACAAAAAGTTTACAAATACACATTCCTACACAGTACCTAACATTAGCATCAACAATTAGCATTTGTACACAGTCCACATTAGGAGCATTAGCCCAAAAAGACCCAGTGTTATTTTTGTGGTTCCCAAATGATTTTTTTTTCTCTATTTAATCTTTCTTTAAGGGATTTAACACCACTTATGATAATATTATACTCTGTATTTTGTGTTTTTTCAGTGAAAATCATGTATTTTATTATATTTACTTCACTAAATATTCAGATGTTCATTAAAGCTCAGATTACAGTTGAGGGTTATTATATCAAAAATAGAGAAAACTGAACAAAATGTGACTTTTTTAATTAAAAGCTGTCATTATTTGAACATAAACCAGATGTCTCCATCCCCAACTCCATGGGCTTTACTGGTGGAGCAATGTTGGAGAAGATGACGGTGTTTCCATGGTAACTACAGAGCCTCTGAATGTCCAAATGGGTCATATCTGATGACCATAAAAAGATGACAACTGCATTTTACACTAATTATTACATGTATGGATAGAATTAATGGATCAGCAGGTATTAAACGTTTATATGAGTAGATGGTTTTGGTCGGTGGTGGATGTTTGGGTCTTTCTGGGTTAGAATGGAACTCTTGCTTATTGTATTTAAAGAATACTAATCACTATGCCGAATACTGTTTGCCAATTATTACATAATGTAAAAAGATAATGGCATAAGAATTCAAGTAGTTCTTCAGGGCTCGTAGCAGGAATTCCCGCTCTCGTGTAATGATGGATGCAATTCTCTGTGAATGGCCTCCATTGCCATTTAATGGTTTGTAATCAGAGATGTCGAGCTGCAACTTATCATCCACGACAGGGAGGGAGCGCTTCACCTGTTGTATTTCTCTCTCATTACTCATGCAAATATACATAATGATTACAAATGAATAGTGACAGAATACCTCCCAGTTAATTGGATGTTGAAGTGGAAACCATTATGGTCTTTTTTCATGTTCATTTTTAAAAGGTTTGTTCGCTGAAACTGTTTCTATATGGGTGGGTAAGTTATCTATAAATGTGTTTCCGGCTTGGGGGGGGCATATGTATGTCTGTAGTGTAAGGACTGGAGGTATAGGGGGGTTTTTCATAAGTGCCTTAACCTGTTTAACCCCTGACCATATTTTCAGGGACAAACGCCTAAAAAGACATACCCAAAGTAAATGAAGAATTACTTGTAATACTTATAATAATAAGGTTCATTTGGATGTTCTTGGGGTCTATGGACATTTGCAGACCTCACAGAATCTATTCCCATTGTCTAAAATATTGTATCTATTATTATTCCTGAGTAAACTGTAACAAACTAAAAGAGAAATTAGAATTTTTTGATATGCATAAATTAATTGTTTGTGTTGGAGATTTTTAATAGCATATATTTCACCCCACAAAAGATTAAAAATCATGTTTGAACATTAAAGTTTGCACTAAAATACACTTTTGATGTACTTTTATTAACATTAGGGTCAAAACTTTGAGCAAAAGTTGAAAAAAAACATCCATTGTCCTGATTTATTATATTTTTATAGTAGATGAATATTAATATAATTTTTTCGGCCTGTGGCTAAAGGGGTTATGAACCGCTAGTGCCGTGAAAATTACAGTAAAACTTAACTTTGGACGTCCGGCTCCCAGCTTCTATGCGGCTCTTTTACTGCGGAGCTTACACAAAATTATCCCAACGTCTAACCTATATCCTCTGGGCCCCTGGAAATGCTGGGCCCCATGAATTTATCATGTTTACCCCCCCTTTATGGTGCCCCAGGGTGCTTCAATGAAACTGGTCCGTAAATGCAGAACAGAGGGGCTAAAAATTCAAACCAGATGTAGATTAATGTTATGAAGCAAGTTTGAAATAAAAAATTAATATTTACTGAGATAAAAGACAAACTACTTTTCACATATAATGCATTTTTATAGAATTTTTATACAAAAATCTGCATGTAACGCGGTAAAAAGGACTAAAAAATTACACATTATTATTTTCTGAATATCTCTATATTCTCTCAGGTACATTTTGGGAATCTAAGTAAATATGCAAGGCAGAGTGTTTCACAAAAATGGCCGCTGTTGCAAAATCACTCGTGATTTATATGCGTTTAACTGGGCAGGTTCTGCATGTAACCCAAGTGGACACGATGGGTTACACACAAAACCTGGAATGAGACTGAGATTCATGAAAAACCCACATGTCTGGATTAGAAAAACCACTAGGATTGACACATTTAACAGTGTCTTTACTGATAGTGGTATATAAGACCATGACCATTAGGTACATCCTGGAGGTAAATAAGTCTAAATTTCTCTTTTATTATTGGGTCTAAAAAGCTGGAAAAGCACCAGATACCAAAATAAACCATTCATTTTTTAATTTAGTTCAGGATACAGGGGTAATATATAATAATAATAATAATGAATATATCTGTAAATCAAACACCATATTTGTGTGCGTCGCCATGTTTATGGAATGACTTTTCGCGTCATCTCGTGATAATAAATAAATAAATAAATAAATAAATAATCTCATTTGTGATTTAATGGAAAAACCGACATTACGCACTTCTGTTTTTTCAACATTTAGTAAATATCAGTAAAGTTTTGCGCAGATGTCCAATGGAAAAGTGACTAATAATGGCAAATCCAAGTTTTTCTTTTTGTTTTAGTGCAAAAAAGGTAAAATTCTGTTGAAATATTTACAATTAAAAACTAGCTTTTCAGAGTCAAATTTTTTTTTTTTTTGCATTTATCTGAGGTCATCATTAGGCACATCCTGGGGGGATATATGTCTAAATTTCTCTTCTATTATTGGGTCTAAAAAGCTGGAAAAGCACCAGATACTAAAATAACCCAGTTTCATGGACAGACCCATTTCCCATTATTATATACAGACTGTGGCGGCTCATTGTCCATTTTGTTTGCCATGATTTCTTAAACTGCAAACACTATGGGGTGTAGAGTCTCACTCCAACTGTGTTTCCAGTTGTATCTCTATAAAATGGGTGTCAAACTCATTCGAGTCCAGGGGCCACATTCAGCCCAATTTGATCTCAGTAAAATGATAGCATTATAACCTATAAATAGTCACTTTTCAATTGACCCTAAAATTGCGCAAATAAAACTTGCGCATAAAAATGAACTTAATGGAAAAACGACAATTTCGCCAAAAGTCTCATTTTTTGATTAAAAGATTTGCGCTGGCAAGAGGTGGTTTTTCGGGCGTAGCGCAACTGGTATATCACTCTAAACTGTAATGGAAAGACTTTTTTCATAACTAGAGTCATGTGAATTAAAAACTGGATGTAGACATACGTTACAACAAGCGAAGAAGAAGAAGAAACATGTCGCGGGATGTGTGGACACACCAGGAAACCCAATCATTTTAATATATAATATGTAATATATAATAATAATAATGAATATATCTGTAAATCAACACCATATTTATGTTTGTCGCCATGTTTATGGAATGACTTTTCGTGTCATCTCGCGATAATAACAAACAAATCATCTCATTTGTGATTTAATGGAAAAACCGACATTACGCACTTCTGTTTTTCAACATTTAGTAAATATCAGTAAAGTTTTGTGCAGATGTCCAATGGAAAAGTGACTAATAATGACAATGTTTTAGTGCAAAAAAGGTAAAATCTATTGAAATATTTACATTTACAAACCAGCTTTTCAGAGTCTATTTTTTTTTTTTTTTTGCATTTATCTGAGGTCATCATTAGGTACATCCTGGGGGGATATATGTCTAAATTTCTCTTCTATTATTGGGTCTAAAAAGCTGGAAAAGCACCAGATACTAAATAAACCCAGTTTCATGGACAGACCCATTTCCCATTATTATATACAGACTGTGGCGACTCATTGTCCATTTTGTTTTGCCATGATTTCTTAAACTGCAAACACTATGGGGTGTAGAGTCTCACTCCAAACTGTGTTTCCAGTTGTATCTCTATAAAATGGGTGTCAAACTCATTCGAGTCCAGGGGCCACATTCAGCCCAATTTGATCTCAGTAAAATGATAGCATTATAACCTATAAATAGTCACTTTTCAATTGACCCTAAAATTGCGCAAATAAAACTTGCGCATAAAAATGAACTTAATGGAAAAAACGACAATTTCGCCAAAAGTCTCATTTTTTGATTAAAAGATTTTGCGCTGGCAAGAGGTGGTTTTTCGGGCGTAGCGCAACTGGTATATCACTCTAAACTGTAATGGAAAGACTTTTTTTTCATAACTAGAGTCATGTGAATTAAAAAACTGGATGTAGACATACGTTACAACAAGCGAAGAAGAAGAAGAAACAGGTCGCGGGATGTGTGGACACACCAGGAAACCCAATCATTTAATATATAATATGTAATATATAATAATAATAATGAATATATCTGTAAATCAACACCATATTTATGTTTGTCGCCATGTTTATGGAATGACTTTTCGTGTCATCCTCGCGATAATAAACAAACAAATCATCTCATTTGTGATTTAATGGAAAAAACCGACATTACGCACTTCTGTTTTTTCAACATTTAGTAAATATCAGTAAAGTTTTGTGCAGATGTCCAATGGAAAAGTGACTAATAATGACAATGTTTTAGTGCAAAAAAGGTAAAAATCTATTGAAATATTTACAATTAAAAACTAGCTTTTCAGAGTCTATTTTTTTTTTTTTTTTTTGCATTTATCTGAGGTCATCATTAGGTACATCCTGGGGGGAAATATGTCTAAATTTGTCTTCTATTATTGGGTCTAAAAAGCCAGAAAAGCACCAGATACCAAAATAAACCCAGTTTCATAGAATCACCCACATACGAATGTACACAATTTCCTGGTTATTTAAGAAGAAGCAGTGACTGGTCGCTGGGTAATGCTGTTGTTCACATCTTTCGAAGCCAAAGGAGCTGTTATGGATGTGCTCACTGCTTGTTTTCTTTGAGGTGGGGTCACAAGCCCTGATTGTTCCAGACCCCCTGTGACGCACCACATGGGGTCCCTTTTACAGAGTGCTACAAGGAGAAAATAGAAACGGTTTTTCCACAAACAATATAGTGCAAAGTGGCTTTAGCTCACTTACAGTTCAACAGATACACATCAACTGAGTGGCTTTTATCACAGAATCATGTTTTATGGCATTTTATAACCAGTTCTTTTTACTTTTTCAAATTATTTAATCACAAATAAATGACATATTTAGCTCTAAATTGGAATAAAATTGCATATTTAGAGAAAAAAAAAATAGAATTTGCAGTTTGTAATAATATTAACTTCGATAAAGAGGTTATGTGAGGTCTATGAGAAGAATTGTTGCATGAGTTTCCATGAAAGTGAGTGGAAGGGTAGGACAGGAAACACACAAACACCTCTTAAATAAACTGGAGGTGCTGATGCAGAAAATGGGAAGGTGTTTTCCCTCAGGTGTTTTCCACTGCGATTTACGTGAGATAAATATAAAAGTCTATTCTGAATGTGACACTGCTGATGCAAGGACAGTGAACGCATCGTTGAAGTTGCTGTTATATGATTTTTAGTTTTTTTTTTGTCTTATAGGCTTTATGGTCAATGTACACCGTGTTAAAACGAAATTGGATCAGGATGCCCTTACCAAAGTGCAACAAATAAATAGCAATAAATATAAAAACAATCAAATTACTTTCAATTTCTAACTAATAGATTTATTAGACCTCAGTTACACTCATCAGTAGGGGTGTAACTGTTCACAAAACTAATGGTTTGGTTCAGTCTTCAGTTTTGGAGTCATGGTTTGGTACATTTTTAGTCCAGTGCAAAAAAAAAAAGAAAATCTACATATCAGTGTTGTCTGGAGATGATTCATACTTTCAAAAGTGGCATACTGTCAATTTCTGACAAGTATAGAGGGAAAAACATCCAATAAAGACACATGGGTAATGACATCTTGTGTTATATTTGTCTGTACTCGTGTTTGCTGTCGTTTATTTATTGGTATTGAATGTGTCATGCTGCTGCTACACTGTAATTTCCCAGTTTGGGATAAATAAAGTATATTCATCCATCCAAACATATTAATGCTCAACAACAGGGGTGTCAAACATACGGCCCGCGGGCCAAAACCAGCTCGTCAAAGGGTCCGTTAAGGCCCGTAGGATGAATTTATGAAATGCAAAAATCACACTGAAGAAATTAACACTAAAGTTTTACAAAATCACTTTAGTTCAGGTTCCATATACAGACTAATTTGATCTCAAGTGGATCAGATCAGGTAAAATACTATCATAACCTATAAATAAAGACACTCCAAACTTTGTCTTGGTTTAGTTAGGGATGCACCGTACTCAGTGTGTGTACTCGTACTTGTAAAAGTAATCCAATACAAATGCAGCGATACCACTTACAGCTGTGTGACATTCACAGTTCAGTGCAGCAGGTACGCGGTGGTGGAATAATGTGTGTGGAGTGTGGAGATTTTTCAAAATAAATGACGGTGATAAAAGTAACGCTGACTGCAAGTAACGTTACAGACACAGACAGATACAGACGCAGTGTTCTGTCCATCCTCTGTGTAAATTCCATGCATTTTCCAGGTGCTGGCGGATGTGTAAACAGAATGAGAATACCAGTGGGTGTACGGAGCGGTGCGGACTGCCGCCAACAGAAGTGAAAATGAAACTTATCACTCATTTCTCTTTTCTCTTCCTGCTGAAGCTAACTTTTAAACCTTACCAGTGAAAACGCTGCAATATTAGTATCACATTAGTGTTACCTCTGTCGTCTCCATGTTTGTTATTACTGACTTTCTTCTTCTTTTTCTCAAAAAATTTTCCTCTTCTTCATGGTATTTGTCCAGTATGGTTAACCCTTTCATACACAAATTATGAGAACCTTAATCAAAACATTTTTCTGAGTGTTTTTATTCTTCTTTAGGCATGAAAAAAACAATGCGATTGAAAATTTTCTTCTGAAAAATAAATTAAAAGAAAAAAAAAACATTAAAATAATAATAATAATAATAATAATAATAATAATAATAATAATAATAAAAATTCTTATGAACCTATTTTTCATGAAGTTGCAAAAATGTCCACTCAGCTGGACACCACACGTTTAATTTTTGACGCACAGAAACATGTATTTATTGATAAATTGTGTGAAAACTATGGGGAGGGCTTGTGATTCTGGGGGTTTATGCTCAGGAGAGATCGACATAATGTTACCAATTAATGTCAGAAAAGATACAGGGGTTGGACAAAATAATGGAAACACCTTCACCTCAAGATGATAATGCCCCAATCCATACAGCTAGAATTGTTAAAGAATGGCATGAGGAACATTCTAATGAAGTTGAGCATCTCGTATGGCCGGCACAGTCCCCAGACCTCAACATTATTGAACATTTATGGTCAGTTTTAGAGATTCAAGTAAGACGTCCATTTCCACCGCCATCGTCTCTAAAAGAGTTGGAGGGTATTCTAACTGAAGAATGGCTTAAAATTCCTTTGGAAACAATTCACAAGTTGTATGAATCAATACCTCGGAGAATTGAGGCTGTAATTGCTGCAAAAGGTGGACCTACACCATATTAAATTATATTTTGTTGATGTTTTAAGGTGTTTCCATTATTTTGTCCAACCCCTGTATGTAGTGTCTTAAAACTTTAATAACGATATGTGTAAAAAAACAAAAAAGAATAAATAAAAACTACGAAAAGAACAACAAAATCCATGAATATAGAAGAGAAAAAGCTGTAGAATAGCTGTCCACTGGAGTGACCAGTATGCATGAAAGGGTTAATTCAGTAGCAGCACTTTGTTCCAGTCAGACTAATGACAACGACAATAAAGCACATTTACAAAAGGAACTAACAACTGGAATGGGATTATTAAGTACTCATATCGGTACTCGGTATCGGCAAGTACTCAAATGTAAGTACTTGTACTCGGTCTGGAAAAAAGTGGTATGGGTGCATCCCTAATTTGTATGTATATATTTTTGTACATTGTGCCAACACTGAAGGAGAGCAACCTTTAATTTAATCTATTTCTGCATTGCTTTCTATTTACATTTTCTTTATCTCTTTTCTTATTTATTTCTATATTTTATTTAATCTGACACATTTATTGGCTTTTTTTTGTTCATAATCATATTTACCTCTTTAGTATTCCCCCCTTTTGTATTTTCTTCCTCTATTTATTTCTGCATTGCTTTCTATTTACATTTTCTTCATCTCTTTTCTTATTTATTTCTATATTTTATTTAATCTGACATATTTATTGGTTTTTTTTTTGTTCGTAATCATATTTACCTCTTCAGTATTCCCCCCTTTCACATGTTCCTCCTCTATTTATTTCTGCATTGCTTTCTATTTACATTTTCTTTATCTCTTTTCTTATTTATTTCTATATTTTATTTAATCTGACACATTTATTGGCTTTTTTTTGTTCATAATCATATTTACCTCTTTAGTATTCCCCCCTTTTGTATTTTCTTCCTCTATTTATTTCTGCATTGCTTTCTATTTACATTTTCTTCATCTCTTTTCTTATTTATTTCTATATTTTATTTAATCTGACATATTTATTGGTTTTTTTTTTGTTCGTAATCATATTTACCTCTTCAGTATTCCCCCCTTTCACATGTTCCTCCTCTATTTATTTCTGCATTGCTTTCTGTTTACATTTTATTTATCTCTTTTCTTATTTATTTCTATATTTTATTTAATCTGACACATTTATTGTTTGTTTGTTTTTTTGTTCATAATCATATTTACCTCTTCAGTATTCCCCCTTTTGTATTTTCTTCCTCTATTTATTCCTGCTTATCTGGGCTCACAGTGTGGTGAATAAGTATGTAAAACCAGACTTTTACAGTAAAAACTGCCAAAACTGAACATCTACATCAACACCAATGGACAAAAAAAGACCCGAACAGACCATAATTTATGGATTGTTTTAGATTTAATAATATTCTGGTTTGAGTAGATGAGCTGTGTGTTCTCTTAACGGCTTTAGAATCGCTTAGTAAAGAAACCACAGGAAAAAATAAATAAATAAATAAATGAAATCAACTTTCCTAATAACAAAAAGTAATGATCGAGCCATAAATTTCTCTAAAAGACCAAAGTAATGAGGCAGACTGGTCCAAACACGTATTAAACAGATATTTCTGCCAGCGCCAGGCTTGAAAAGGACTTCCATGTCTGTTCCAGTGATGCGTCTGATGCCCCCTTTATCAGGTGCAGAGTGGTTCGCTTGATCTGTGAAATTATCCTTTCCACTTTCATCTCCTAGAACTGTATTATACATTTAAATGGAAAAATACTGCCAGAGCTGCAGATGGGATTAAAAATTTTAGCTGTTTTTTTTTTAGAGACAATAATATTACAGATCTGACAGAACAACATCCGACTTCAATATCAGACAAAAAAAAAAAAAAGACATTACAACTAAGGTAACTATGGTAACAGGGTAAAAGTGTTAAGACTAAGTAAATAACTTCACTGCTGGGAAGAGGAACTGTTTAGTTTCTTTAAATGTTTACATGTCTTTTGTCTAATTTATTGATAACAGTCATGATTATATTGTGGTTAAATAATAATGCCTTAGGTTATATATGACCTAATCTAATCAACCTGTTCACCATGGACAGGAGCACACACACAGCCCAACTTTTAGGTGACTTTAAATATTTACATACACTGTATTCCTGTTTTTATATGTATGGATGTGTATATGTGTGTATACAGGATTCTTTTTTTAACATCTGTATGTTCTATGTATATTGTATATGTTGTATAATGTATAGTGTCATTTTATGCAACCTTTTTTTTTTTTTTTTACTTTCTTTCTTTCTCTGTCCTTTCTTTTTCTTACTTTCTCTCTTCTTTCTTTCTCTCTCTCTCTCTTTTCTTTCCTTCTTTCTATCTTTCCTTCTTTCTCACTTTCTTTCTCTCGCTTTCTTCTCTTTACTTTTTTCTTCTATTCCTTCTTTCTTTCTCTTTCCTTCTTTCCTTCTTTGTCTTGCTTCTTTCTTTCTTTTTCTTTCTTTCCTTTTTCCTCTCTTCTTTCTTTCCTTCCTTTCTCTCTATCTTTCCTTCTTTCACTTTCTTTTCCTTCTCTTTCTCCCTTTGCTTCTTGCTCTTTCTTTCCTTCCTCATTTCTTTCTCTCTTTCCTTCTTTCTCTTTCTTTCCATCTCTCTTCTGTCTCTTTCTTTTTCTTTCTTTCCTTTTTCCCTTCTTTGTTTCTTTCTCTGTCCTTTCTTTTTCTTACTTTCTCTCTACTTTCTTTCTCTCTTTCCTTCTTTCTATCTTTTCTTCTTTCTTTCTCACTTTATTTCTCTCTCGCTTTCTTTCCTTCTTTCCTTTTTCTTGCCTCTTTTTTATTTCCTTCTTTCTCTCTTCTTCCTTCTTCTTTAACTTTCCTTCTCTCTCTCTCTCTCTCTCTTTCCTAAAAGCCTGTCTACAGACTGCAGACCACTATCTCTAATCTCTTTGTGAATCATCACTTCCTACAGTTTGTTTGTAACAGGTACAAGTTCTACTGTTATTTGCATTGTCCATTTTTCTTTTGTTTTTTTTTTTGGTTTTTTTTCTTCCTCAAATGACCGTGATGTTTTTTTCTTGTACTATTTCTACTGAATTTGGCTTTTAAATCAGACCTCACTTACATGGACACACAGCTGCTAGAAAGTGGAAAAAAAATCAAAGGGATCCATCACTGACCCCAATTTTCCAGGGCTACTTCATAATTCAGTTTGATCTGAATACATTTCTCTCGCCTTTCACTGCAAACCCCACTGATTTGCCACAGAATCAGTCAGTACTAATGAGAAGTGGAAGACAGAAACTCTTTCAAAGTCTTTTACTATACAATATAAAGGCTATTTTCTCCGGCTATTTTTTATGCTAATTTGCCTTTAAATGTACGAGGGGTGCAGAAAACAGGGGATTTTTTTTTTTTTTTTTTTTTCCCGCCTCCGAATTAGATTACAACTTCAGCATCTTTGGTAAAAACTTCGACATCTGAAGCTTAATGAAGGTTTTCTGATGTTTCATAAATTGTTAATGTGCAAATATGCCACGCGGAGGTGAGAAACTTGGGTTATGCAATATTTGGCTACGCTCCCCATGTATGGACCAACTGTTTCACCTTTTGTTATTTACTGTATGAATTAACTCATAATCATTCAGAAAGCATCTATGAAAGAGCTGGACCGGGATAATAAATAAATAATCTGTGCATGCCAGCCTGTGGGTATGAGATCTAGCAAACTGAGGTTTTTTTGGGTTTTTTTTTCTTCTTCTCTTTTTCACAAAATTGTAAAATCTGCTGGGCGATGGCTTCTTCACTTCTTCAGACAGACAGACACAAATTGGATCACGCTGCTTTTCTTTCTGTCTCAGTACATTCTGCCAAGAGTGAGTTGGATACTAAAGGTGTGCAGAAACCATCATTACTATCCAGTGTGCTCTGCCTGCAATGCCATGGCAACAGAAGGCAAATGTGACCATCAGATGTTTTCCAGTAGCTGGCAACTCAAAAGCACAGCCCTTCAAGGACTTGGAGTAAACAGACACATTTGCCCAATGGAGTGGAGAGCCGATAGGTGTTCCATGGTCTGGGTTTAGAAGGCATTTCGATGCACTTTCACATGCATTTTTTTCCGTCGTTTTAGAGCACAGGTGTCAAACATGCGGCGCGGGGGCCAAAACCGGCCTGCCAAAAGCTCCAATCCGGCCCATGGGATGAATTAGTGCAGTGGTTTTCAACTGTGGGGGTCGCCTTTACCCATTTTTCCAGAGCACCTTTTGTTCTCCAGATCTTTCAAAATCTAACATTTTACGATTGTACTGCATGTTATAATTCTGCTAAAACTGCTTCTTTCCAGCTTCTAGTACAAGCGTGAGTGAAATTACTTTAATGACCCAATAAAACGCAACATCTCAGGATTCAGGAACTGCTCAAATTTTTCCAATGGCACAAACAGTGAAAGAGTTACAGCCATCCAAACTGCATGTGTAGGGTGTGTCAGCGATGACAAGTCAGGTTTTAAAGAGTTTAATTTGTTGAGCCTATAACTAGTTACGCCACGTCATTTGCACATATAAGTAAGTCAAATATTTCCTGCTGCTGCGATGCTGTTTTATACATTGTGTTTTTAATCATTTGTATTAGGGATGCACCGATACTGATACAAGTATCGCTCCGATACTCAGTGTGTGTACATCGTAAAGTAATCCGATACAAATGCAACCGATACCACTTACGGCTGTGTGGCATTCACAGTTCAGTGCAGCAGGTACGAGGAGGAGGAATAATGTGGTGGGGAGTTGTGAAGAGTGTGGAGGTTTTTCAAAATAATGCAGTGATAAAAGTAACGCTGACTGACAGTAACGTTACAGATACGGACGCAGCGTTCTGTCCGTCCTCTGCGTACATTCCATCCATTTTCCAGGTGATGGAGGATGTGTACCCAGAATGAGAATACCAGTGGGGGTATGGAGCGTGTGGACCACCACCAGCAGAAGGACCAACGAAACTTATGGCTCATTTCTCTTTTCTCTTCCTGCTGAAGCTAAACTTTGAAAGTTTACCAGTGAAAACCTGCAATATTAGTATCACATTAGTGTTTGCCTCTGTCGTCTACATGTTTGTTATTACTGACTTTCTTCCTTCTCAACAAACTTTACTCTTCTTCGTGGTATTTGTCCAGTATGGTTAATTCGAGCGGCGCCCCCTGGTGGATTAATTGACAACGCTCATTCCAACACATTAAATGTCAGTAGCAGCACTTTGTTCCAGTCAGACTAATGACAACGACACTAAAGCACATTTACAAAAGAAACTAACGACTGGAATGGGATTATTAAGTACTCATATCGGTACTCGGTATCGGCAAGTACTCAAATGTAAGTACTTGTACTCGGTCTGGAAAAAAGTGGTATTGGTGCATCCCTAATTTGTATGTATATATTTTTGTACATTGTGACCAACACTGAAGGAGAGCAACCTTTAATTTCAATGTAACTGTTTTTTTTTTTTTACAATGGTCAAATAAATAAACTGTGAACTCCGACATACGGTCAAAGCTTTCAATGAACATTTCTCAGAGTACAGCCATAAGTGTTTATCAGCAGCAGCGGTTGTAAGTAAAAAGTGAAAATATGTCCAAACTTCGAGCCAATTACCTAAAATGTTCAAATGTTGGTTGAATTAATGAACACAAGCAGCTGAACAGGACAGAGCAGCACAGTCACAACCTGGAGGGGGCGGGGTCTCTTGTATTTAAAGGGCCAGCGCTCAAAAATGACCTTTCTGGTGTCATTACTCAGAAATAGGGTTGAAGATGGACCTGTGGAGTGGAATTAATGAAAAATTTCAGACCCAAGCAGAGCTTTACAGTTTATGTAGACACAGGGGAATGTTTGAAAATGCATAATTCCATTTTTTTTAAAAAAAAGCTAAATATCACTCCTTTAACGGGTTATTTGCTTATACCTCTTTTTATATCAAGTGAAGTCCAGCAGTCTTTATTATATAAAAATAACTGACCTGTTTTAAAGTCTCTCAGTCCCTTCATCGCACTATTTATACCGAGCCGAAATTCAATTCATAGGAATGATAAATATCGGCCACTTCATCGCTGAATGTCATCTTATTTGCTAATGTCCTTCGTGCGGCTCATATATCAGTGCATCGCTAAATTTAACTGCTACCATTCGAAGTTGCCTGAGGCTCTGCAGGGCTAAAGAAGTGGAAAACAATCCCGGTCCTCCGTCCCTTTTTATGGATTTCTTCCAAAATATAATGGCTTCGTCCTTGGCCTCTGCCCTACTCTCCCAACAAGTTCCACAAAAATTGATTCGGTAGTTTTTTTTTTTTTTGGTGTGTGTGTGTGTGTAGTCCCTACCAATAGACCGGACGGGAGCGATCACATACCTCTATGGTGAAGGCAATAAAAGAGCGATTAGTGACAGTCGTACTAAAAGGCTTTTACAAAATCACCGGCGTTTTTATTCTCCAGACGGTCGCAACAAACCACTCTTCAGAACTGACAAAAACACATGCAGGTTGTAGTCGACCCAGTCTCCTTGAAACAAACCCGTGTTTGGACATTAGCTATTTAGTGGTTAAGACTCGGGCAGAGACAGAGTGTAACAGACGAGACAAGCATCTGCAAGGAGGCGAAAAGCAGAGGGATATGAAGTTATTTGTAAAGGAAGCTGCTACACACTGAAGCACAGGCAGCAGATGTACCGACAGGCAAACAAGCAACGAGCTGCAGATATGGGCGAGGATATTCCACAAATGACTCTGCTGTGGTAAAAGTAAACAATGCTAACCTTATTTTCACAGGAAGAAATGGAAAACACCTGCCGAACTGTGAAACACGTAACTACTAAATACTAATACTTAAAGGTTAACTTGTGTATACTTGTTTAGGTGCTGTGAAATTTTTTTTCTAGTCTTTGTCTTCTTTTGACTTTGGTCTATTTGGATTGATAATTTTGGAGATATTTTGCCCTAGTTAATTGTGTTTTCTAGGTTAACTTTTTTTTTTTTTTTGTCCTTTGTGGTATTTCTCCCATTTTTTAGATGTTGATAGAAAAATTCTGAGATACCATCTAAGAATCAAGACAGAGTCACTGGGCTTATTTTTATTATTATTATTTTTAAATGTTTCTAATTACCTCCGCCAAGGAGGTTATGGTTTTTTGCCAGGGTTTGTTGTCTGTGTTTGTTTGTTTGTCTGTCCGTTAGTGTGCAACATAACTCAAAAAAGTTATGGACAGATTTTGATGAAATTTTCAGGGTTTGTTGGAAATGGGATAAGGAAGAAATGATTAACTTTTGGGGGTGATCGGTGGGTGGGGGGGCCCACTGATCAGCCTTGGCAGAGGTCTGCGCTCTCCGAAGTGCTTCTAGTTTTATGAATGCTGGACTTTACTTCTTACACAGGGACAACAGTTGAAAAATAGCTTTTTCCTAATACTGGCACATTTACAGAAATGTTCATTCATGGCTATTGTCCCTGCTAAAATAATAAACTAGAAGCACTAGGAGAGCGCAGCCCTGCTCAAGGCTGATCAGTGGCCCCCCCATGGGCCCCCCAACGCCAAGGAGGTTATGTTTTTGCCAGGGTTGGTTTGTTTGTTTGTCTGTCTTTTGTCTGTCCGTTAGGGTGCAACATAACTTAAAAAGTTATGGACAGATTTTGATGAAATTTTGTGGTCTGCGCCCCCCCCCCCCCCCCCCCCCCGATCACCACCAAAATTTAATCATTTCTTCCTTATCCCATTCCAACAAACCCTGAAAATTTCATCAAAATCTGTCCATAACTTTTTGAGTTATGTTGTACACTAACGGACAAACAACAAACAAACAACAAACCTTGGCAAAAACATAACCTCCTTGGCGGAGGTAATAAATAATAAATAAATATTACAAGTGGAATATTAACCCGTAATCAGCCAAATCAAACAGATATCGCAAATCATTTGTCCCATCTGCCGTCAAGTTTTGAAATAACCTGTAGGCGAGCTTTTTGGGAACAGTGCACCATTAACTATGATGACTTATTTACTGTAGTTATTGTATTATGTGAGACTGATTGTTTTGGTGATAAGTGAGATTTGTACACTTCTGTTGCAAATCAAATTACCCTTTAGGGACATTAAGCATTTTTCGATTCAATTAAGACCAAAAGCAGCTAAAATATTTAATTAATGTTGATCCACTAATGCTATCAGTATTCCCCATGTCTTCATCATTTTTTTGTCCTTAAATGGAAAAAAAAAAAAACTGGCCAAATCTGCGGATTCTAATCCACAGACTACATTACCATGACAGATAAGGGTGAGAATGACCCCCACCTGAACCAGATGTGGAAACTGGGGGGCACTGGAGAAAATGCCTATTTAAAGATATGCTTTTATGTCAAATATTTGAGTATAGTTTTAATTTATTACAATTTAGATTTGTTATACTTAATATTTGGAACCATATTCACTTTTCTTTAAAAGTCAATATGGTTCCAAAATTAGTCTTTGAAAAGGTTCTTTAAGCATCTTTGTGTTATTTATATAAATATATTATTTAAAATCGGATTTTATATTTTTTGTGTGTTTTTTGTCCTTTGTCTTGATATAGTAGGTTAAAGTAAAAAAAATAATAGGCAGATGAGATAGATGAAGTTGTGCTGAAAAAAAAACAAAAAAACAAAACATGGGTATAGTGAACATTTCTTTATATAGTATATAAAGGCAAAATCAAAAGTACTGGAAAAACAGTCAAAATAGCCTCAGACCCCAAAGTGTTGAACTATAATCTAGCATGTTTACTTTTTTTTAATGTTCATTATATGCATTTTTCCTAGTTTTCTTAAATAAATAAAAATTAATTTGGCATTTGCCACTAAAGTAGCACTGGCTCTTTATGGTTAAATGTTTATTATAGGACTGAACATGTTATTTTTACTGTTTATAACACTGGTCAACAACAAATTTATTAAGTTTTTTGAGCTGATTTAGGATAATTTTGGTGTGCTGAATCCAAAATCACATGAATTTTGCTCAATCAGGTCAACTTTCTGAACTATGCTACATATTGGCTTTTAACATTTTTGCTTACATTTATGGGCATTTTCACATCATATGATACAAGTTCTGAAGATTTTACTTTTGCCAATTTATGATTAATGTTTTTTTTAATATGACAGGTGACTGAAATGGCTTCGACTAGAAGATCTCGCAAAAATAAGCCTGACGTATTCTGCTATATCTGCGGTGAATACACCGTTGTACCTAACAGGAATCAAGTGATCAAGTGATTTTTTTTTCTCTTAAAACCTGTTTTGGGTGAGAACTATATAAAAAATCAACTGATAAAGTCACAAAAATGTCATCAATTTTGTGAGAAGATCAAATTTTTCAAAATCAAATTAGCAAAAAAACCTGACCTGATTGAGAAAAACATGTCATTTTTGGATTTAGCGGTGCAAAATGGTCCTAATTCAGTTGAAAAAACCTAGACAACTTGCAAAAACATTTTTTGTAACCAGTGTAATCGAATGTGTGTGTTATAGTGTTTTAACTGTGTAATCCTGCAACAAAATTACACAATTTTTTCAAATTGGATTTTTTTTTTCTTTTTGGGTGTGTGTTTTTTGGCCTTTTGTTGATATAGTAGGTTAAAGTGAAAAAATAATAGGCAGATGAGATAGATGAAGTTGTGCTGAAAAAAAAAAAGATACCAAACATGGGTATAGTAAACATTTCTCTACATAGTACATAAAAGCAAAATCAAAAGTACTGAAAAAAGGTCAAAAAAGCCTCAGACCCCAAAGGGTTGAACTATAATCTAGCATGTTTACTTTTTTTCTTTTTTTTAATGTTCACTATATGCATTTTTCCTCCTTTTCTTTCTTAAATAAAAATTAATTTGGGATTTGCCACAAAAGTAGCACCGGCTCTTTATGGGTTAAATGTTTACTATAGGACTGAACATGTTATTTTTACTGTTTATAACACTGGTCAACAACAAATTTATTATTTAAGTTTTTTGAGCTGATTTAGGATAATTTTGGTGTGCTGAATCCAAAAATCACATGAATTTTGCTCAATCAGGTCAACTTTCTGAACTATGCTACATATTGGCTTTTTAACATTTTTGCTTACATTTATGGGTATTTTCACATCATATGATACAAAATTTGTTCATATTTCTTGCAATAAACGAGTTCTGAAGATTTTACTTTTGCCAATTTATGATTAATGCTATTTTTAATATTACAGGTGAATGAAATGGCTTCGACTAGAAGATCTTGCAAAAATAAGCCTGACGTATTCTGCTATATCTGCGGTGAATACACCATTGTACCTAACAGGAATCAAGTGATCAAGTGATTTTTTTTTCTCTTAAAACCTGTTTTGGGTGAGAACTATATAAAAAATCAACTGATAAAGTCACAAAAATGTATCAATTTTGTGAGAAGATCAAATTTTTCAAAATCAAATTAGCAAAAAACCTGACCTGATTGAGAAAAACAGATGTCATTTTCGGATTTAGCGATGCAAAATGGTCCTAATTCAGTTGAAAAAACCTCGACAACTTGCAAAAAACATTTTTTTGTAACCCAGTGTAATCGAATGTGTGTGTTATATGTGTTTTAACTGTGTAATCCTGTTAGTGTGTACAGTATTTACTGCTGCCTATCTCATTGTTAATTTCAATAGGTTATTTCCTGGTTAAATAAAGGTTAAAAATAATAATAATAATAAAGTAAAGTGAGCAGCCTGTTAATGAGGAAATAACACACACAAATATGACATTCTGCACATTGGAATAAAGGCAGAGACGGTGCAAATGAATGTGATCTTTGAATCTACACCGGCAATTAATGTCTCTGGCCGCCATTTTTTAATGTGATTAATTCCACTTGATGACTTTTCATAAAGGTGAAGTGAACTTGGACGTCCTCCCACAGGTAGAGGTCTCTGCTGACTCCCTATTGCCTCCTAAATCTTCCTCTTTTTTTTTTGCTGAAGGGCAGCAAGGTTAAGTAGGTTCGACAGAGCAAATAAATAATGAATTCAATAAGGGTAATTAAGAAAGCACATCAGACGAGCAGCATACGACCTCCCAGACCCACACAAGGACCCCGACTTACACTCCTGCGCACCGTTTTCTCCTTTTTTTTTCTCCAGCCACAGCTTCATGACTCCTATTTAGGCTAATTTTGGGCCACTTTGAGAAACTATTAAATCTACAATGACAGGAAATCACAATTTACGAGGCATAACAAGGAAGAGGTTTTGCGTTTGTCATTGTGAAGTTAAAAATAAAGATAGTTTTATTTGACATTTGTACGCATTCAGGAATTACGATCAGAGGACTCTAAGAATGCAAGTATAAAAGATTAAAATATACAATTTATAATGGAAGTAAGAGATTTAAACAGTATAAAAGTACAATAAAAGTATAAAAGCAGAACTATGGAATGATATAAATGTGGAGTTAAAATAATGTCCATATGCATTTCTATTTAAACAGAGATATAAAGATATTTTGTTGAGATACCGGGCCAAAATGTTTGAATATCAGTGGGTTTATTTTTTCTGTGAGGAAAGTAATAACAAAAATATTGATGTTATTTTCCTTATTTACTATAGCTGTTATTTTTTGTCCTTTTTTTCTATTTTTCTGGTGGATTAATCATTGTTTTCAGCATCTGAAAAGGACTAATTTACAAAAAAAATGTAAGACTTTATATGATTTGATTTGTATTTTTTACTTTTAATTATTATTTCAGTTACATTTGTATTTTTATTCTGTATTTCTTTTTTGTGTATTGTTTATTTCTGGGGAGGTATTTATATTCTCCTGAGACCCAGCAATGCATTTTTGTCCTCTGTAGGGGACAAAAGCTTCATAGTTTTATTATTATTATTATTATTTTATTTTTTTTTTTAAAGGCTGTCCATTGCCAAGGACATTCCATTAAAAAATAAATAATAAATAATTATAAAAATATATCTGGAAAAAACGGTTGCATTATGCAGTTTCCAACCAAGACAATTGTTTAATATAAAAAAGCTAAAATTTTTACTTGCTTATTTATTTATTTTTATGAATTTATTTATTTTCTTGTTTCTGATGTGCAAATAAAATAAATACTACATACTATTTTGGTGATTAACTTATATGAATTAACTTAATATGAGGAACTTGAAATGTTTGTAATATACGATATAGAGAAAAGAAGGTGGAATTAAATACAGGTTTTCTTACATGTGAAAATAACACAACAAATGTATTAAATACTTATAAATATTACATTTCCTTTTTGCTTTGGTTGTTTTCTGTTGATCATTTGCTTCAGGCTGTTACTTTGTCGGTGGTGTCTTGTGGTTTGTATATGTCCGGAATAATAAAACATTATAGAGTTAATCCATCATTTATAGACTTTCTTGTTGAACAATCTCTACAATTAGTTTCTGTTGTTGAACCATTGTTACTGCGGTGCAACAATGTCAAGAGAAGGCTTAATAGTCCTATGAGTGCATTTGTTTTGATTCATTTGATAAGACGCACCATAAGCAACATATTATCATGTGCAAAACGGAGGAGCTAATCCCTAAATAACAATCCCAAAAACATGCAAATGACTAAATCCATTTCATCAAACTGTGGCAGCTTTTCTTGGCTAATTAATCCCAGAGCATTTACACAGCTTTAGGCTACGACATTATCACTCTAAGTCTGTATATTATTTATAAGTCACAACACTTGTAAAGATCATTTTAAAGCATTAGCATCTGATTTTAGCTGAAGTCAACTTTAAATCAGCTTTTTTTTTAATCACGCCGCATAAACATTTGATAATCTGTAACTATGTAACTGCGTGTCAAAGTGTCATCTATCGTCTGTTTTAAGGGTAAAAAAATGGGACATTATTCAATCTGACACCAGTGTGAACAAGTGGTGCCAGGCACAACAAACCCCGCCCCTCGAACGCATTGTAGCCTATTTTGACATCGATCCAGCTGATGTCATCATGTCTATGTGGGTACTGATGTCAGCATATCAGTTGCCTCTACATATGTGCCAAGTCTAAGTAAATTTAAACAAAATGGATGTTTTTATAGACACTTGAAATTTTGCCCATTGTAAGTAAACGGGAAAAAAAAAAAAAAAAAAATTAATTTAAAAAAATTACTTTGACCTACTGTTGACCTACTGTTCCCGAAATGTAATCAGATCTGTTCTGGGTAACTGGCAATCTATAAATCTAATTTCATATGAATTCAACCAATAGTTTTGCTGCTACAGACATTTAAAATTACACCCATTAAAAGTAAATAGGGAAAAAAAAATATTTTAAAAATTCATAAAAAATATGAACTTTGACTTATTGTTCCCAAAATGTAATGAGATCTATTCTGGGTCATTGGCAATCTATAAACCCAATTTTGTATGAATTCAACCAATAATTTTGCTTCCTACAGACATTTAAAATTACACCAATTGTAAGAAAACGTGGAAAAAAAAGATTTTAAAAATTCATTAAAAATTTAACTTTAACCTACTTCTCCTCACATTTATTCTATGTCACTGGCAATCTATAAATCCTATTTGGTATGAAGTCAACTAATAGTGTTGCCACTACAGATATATGAAATTTCACTCATTATAAGAAAATGGGGGGAAAAAAAAAATCATAAAAAAAAATTTAGCTTTTACCTATTTTTCCCAAAATGTAATCAGATCTATTCCGGGTCACCGGAAATCTATAAACCCAATTTGGTAAGAATTCAACCAATAGTTTTGCTGCTACAGACATTTGAAATTTCACCCATTAAAAGTAAATAGGGAAAAAAATATTTTAAAAATTCATAAAAAATATGAACTTTGACTTATGTTCCCAAATGTAATCAGATCTATTCTGGGTCACTGGCATCTATAAACCCAATTTGGTATGAATTCAACCAATAATTTTGCTGCTACAGACATTTAAAATTACACCAATTGTAAGAAAATGTGGAGAAAAAAAAAAAAGATTTTAAAAATTAATTTAAAAAAAATTTACTTTAACCTCCTTCTCCCAACATGTAACTACATTTATTCTGTGTGAGTGGCAATATATAAATCCAATTTGGTATGAATTCAACCAATAGTGTTGCCACTACAGACAAATGAAATTCCACTCATAAGAAAATTGGGAAAAAAAAAAAAAAAAAAAATTTCATAACAAAATTTAGCTTTTACCTATTTTTCCCAAAATGTAATCAGATCTATTCTGGGTCACCAGCAATCTATAAACCCAGTTTGGTAAGAATTCAACCAATAGTTTTTGCTAGACATGAAATTTCACTTCACCCATTAAAAGTAAACGGGGAAAAAAAAAAAAAAATTCATAAAAAATATTAACTTTGACTTATTGTTCCCGAAATGTAATCAGATCTATTCTGGGTCATTGGCAATCTATAAACCCAATTGGTATGAATTCAACCTATAATTTTGCTGCTACAGACATTTAAAATTACACCAATTGTAAGAAAATGTAAGGAAAAAAAAAAAATGAAAAAATTTAACTTTAACCTACTTCTCCAAACATGTAACTGCATTTATTCTATGTCACTGGCAATCTATAAATCCAATTTGGTATGAATTCAACCAATAGTGTTGCCGCTACAGACATATGAAATTTCACTCATAAGAAAATGAGGGGAAAAAAAAGATTTTAAAAATTCATAAAAAGTTTTAACTTTTACCAATTTTTCCCAAAATGTAATCAGATCTATTCTGGGTCACCAGCAATATATAAACCTAATTTGGTAAGAATTCAACCAATAGTTTTGTTGCTACAGTGTCAACAAACAACAAAATTGAACCAAAAACAATCCCCTTTGCCTCCCCTTTGGGGTGGGGTGGGGGGGGGGGGGGTTTAAAATACAACCAGAGGACAATGCAGGTTTTTTTCCGATGTGAGCTTAATTTGTTTTGCAGTTTGTCAAATTTGTTGGACTGTGTGTTGAGAGCTGATGTTTGTGGTTTGTGTCGACGTCTCTTTGTTGCCGAGTTCCAATGAATTAAATGACAATTAGAGCTTGGTTAACTGGTTGCCATTAATCTCCAGCAGGCAGCGCATTCATTCTGTGTATTTACAAGTGCTGTAGACACGCTGCCCCCGTTGCACCGACGAGGCCCGGTTCATTACTGTATGTGATCACAGCGCTCGCCTGACGCGTACACATCATACGTGCACATGATTAGGGTGGAAAATAAAGATGGAGAGGTGGGAGAGCGAAATAATAACCAGTGACATAGAGCGATGATCACAAAGACAACAAACCATGTCCATGTATTCAGACACACAATTAGTTGACACGCACATAATATGACAATATGAGGAATTGAAGAAGTGTCACATAAACAGTTTAAGCTAAAACAGACCTTTCCTTGAATGGAGAATTTGAAAATAAGACATTGTATGTTTACATTGTTATATTTGCACATTTTTACACTACTTTTTTTTTTTTTAAGTTTTTACCTTTTTATACAGTATATATTTAATTTGCACATATTTCTATTGCACACTAGTTTATATTTTTAATATATGTCTGTATTTTATTGCATCGCTGTTACAGATCACCTGCAATTTTGTGATTATGAGTAAAATAGAGTAGAATAAAGTAGCACAGAATAGAATAGAATAGAATAGAATAGAATAGAATAGAATAGAATAGAATAGAATAGAATAGAATAGAATAGAATACAGAATAGTATAGAATAGAATAGAATAGTATAGTATAGTATAGTATAGTATAGTATAGTATAGTATAGTATAGTATAGTATAGAATAGTATAGTATAGTATAGAATAGAATAGAAAACAACAGAATAGAACAGAATAAACAGAATAATAATAGAAGAATAGAATAGAATAGAATAACAGAATAGAATAAACAGAATAGAACAGAACAGAATAAACAGAATAGAATAGAATAAACAGAATAGAATAGAATAGAAAAGAATAGAATAGAATAGAATAGAATAGAATAGAATAGAAGTGCTACTCTATCAGTCCAACAATATTACATTAACAGAATATTATATAATACAGAAATAAGAATAGAGCAAAGATAAAATGACAAAAAACTAATAAGATTTAAAAATAAAAAATAAAAAGTAGAAAATAAATTTTACAATTTTACAAAGTAACATAAGAATAGAGCTGAATAGAATAAAAAAAATAAAAATGGACATAATGTGAATAGACAAATTTACAATATTAACAGTATGTGACAGTATATGTATCTATTCTATTCTATTCTATTCTATTCTATTCTGGATATGCTGCTATTACTCTGGTTTTTATTAATTAATATTCCGAACACGTGTCGGACATTTACATGATCTTAATTAGTGGTGACTTCTTACAACCCGACTTGGAATTTATGCAAAGCTTTAAAAAATAATATGAATTAATTTGTGATCGTGTCCAGTCGGTGTTTTAGTATTAATGTGAAATGTAGCCGAGGTATTAAGTGCATTACAATTACAAGGCTTAGATGTTGACGGCCGTATTTGCACGAGACGATCAGCAGGTGACTGGATAGAATGGTGAGCTGTGGAATGACGTGTGAGTGGGCTCCTCTTCCTCCTCTCCTCCTCCTCCTCCTCCTCCTCCTCCTCCTCCTCCTCTCTCTTCAGCCCTACTGTCTATAACATGCCTCCCGGGGGAAGTCATGCAAGGATGAATGAAGCAGGTCCCCGTGAAGGTGAGCCCTGTCTGCTATATGACTCAATACCTCTTGGGGTCCTTGACAGCGGAATAGACACTTGAAAGTAAGATGGGGCTGAGTGAAGAGAAAAAAAAAAAAAAAACACACAAAAAAAACACAAAACCTAAAAACAGATGCCGATGCTGATGCCGCAGTGCTTTTGTCAAGTAAAGTATAGTTCTATGTGACTGAGCTATAACAGGTGTGAGTGTGTGAAAAGCCACAGCTAAGGTGTGAAGAAAATTTAATTTTCAATGCTATACTGTCTTTGACCTTATTTAATTATTTAAAGGCATAAAAATAAAGGCATTTTTTTTTCCACAGAGTAAAGTCACCAGAGACCAGACCTCTCAAGTCCTTTATTGAACTAACTGACCTAAACTCACACTGGACAAGAAAAACTAAAGAAAGAAAGAAAAGTTATAGATGATATATGTTTCATTATCTGTTTAGTCCAAACTCTTTACTAGCTGTGGTTTCATGGATAATACACAAAATGGAAATAAAGACTTTACCCAAATTTATCAGTTATTAGTTGGATGTGAAGGAATTTTTTTTTTTATATAAATGGAGTTATAGAAATGCATTATTTACTGTTTTTTGCATTTTAGTTTTTATTAATGTCTGTTTTTTTTAATAACATCAGCCTGCCCAGGGACTACAGGTGGAAATTATGCTGCGTTCCAGGCAGGTTTTTGAGCCTGTAAGTCACGACTTCAAACCACGACCCGCGACTTTGTAACGTTCCAGGCAAGTCCCGCCAAACTGCCTGAACGCAAGGAATTGTGGGAGCTACAGGGGTTGGACAAAATAATGGAAACACCTTAAAAAATCAACAAAATATAATTTAATATGGTGTAGGTCCGCCTTTTGCGGCAATTACAGCCTCAATTCTCCGAGGTATTGATTCATACAACTTGTGAATTGTTTCCAAAGGAATTTTAAGCCATTCTTCAGTTAGAATACCATCCAACTCTTTTAGAGACGATGGCGGTGGAAATGGACGTCTTACTTGAATCTCTAAAACTGACCATAAATGCTCAATAATGTTGAGGTCTGGGGACTGTGCCGGCCATACGAGATGCTCAACTTCATTAGAATGTTCCTCATGCCATTCTTTAACAGTTCTAGCTGTATGGATTGGGGCATTATCATCTTGAGGTGAAGGTGTTTCCATTATTTTGTCCAACCCCTGTAGATGTAAACAAACCAGTATGGTGGACCGTACAGGGCTTCTGCTCATTTACATTTCTATCCCAGAGGTGTTTGCTCTTTGCTTATCTGAGGGAAACAGAGGAGGAAAAATGGCACAAAAGGCAAGAGAAGCTGTTCTACCTTTTATGTTATGTTATTTGTATATTTGGATACGTACAGTATTTGGTAATAATTCATGGTTCCACTCAATCGACTGAAAACCAGCTGAACGCAGTAGGAGGTCCTTCCTGTCGGCTGCTATTAAAGTTTTAATATCACTGTGCAATAAATTATTGTATGCTGTGCATACTATAGGTGTTTTGTTTTATTGTATTACTTTACATTACTTTTAGTACATATTATATTTACATATCTTTTATTCTGTTTTAACACTTTAACATTCCATTGTTGGTTGTATGTGGGATGTCCGTTGTGATGGGTCAGTGTGTTTTTTGTACAGCTGTTGTAACCAAACAATTTCCTGCAAAGGATCAAAGTATCTATCTATAATAATGGATTGGATTTATATAGCGCCTTTCTAGACACCCAAAGTGCTTTACATTATTGACCCATTATTCATTCGCGCTCACATTCTCCCTGGTGGTGGTAAACTACACCTGTAGCCACAGCTGCCCTGGGGCAGACTGACAGAAGCGTGGCTGCCATTTTGCGCCTACGGCCCCTCCGACCACCACCAAACATTCATACACCAGTGTGGGTGGCACTGGAGGCAAGGAGGGTGAAGTGTCTTGCCCAAGGACACAACGGACAGAGCGGGATTCGAACCGCCAACCTTTCGGTTATTGGACGACCCACTCTACCAACTGAGCCATGGCCGCCCCATCTATCTATCTATCTATCTGTCTATATGGCGATTTCTCACAGACTGCAGTGGAAGCCCGGCTTCCCCTAAAATTATGAAAATTAAATGGTCAAATCTGTTCGGTTGTGTTGACATTTCATTGACTACAAATGTGTTAGAACACGTTCATCTCACAGACGAGTTCGTTCAGAATCAGCTTTATCACAAATCAACAGACTCCATGTTGTTCACTTCTCCTCCATTCCCGTGTCTCTGTTTTCTCCTCCATCTCTGCTCAGTGCATTTGTCCGTAGACTCTCAGCGTCCATGCACTTCAATGGGACTGAGCGGAACAGTTTTTTTCATTGACTCTAAACTGGACGGTAATTGGATAAATGCCACATGTTGTCCCCCCCTGGATGCTCAGCGTCTCTGGGGGTGAATGGAGCTGTGGGCGGAGCTCAGCTGGGCTGGACACAGGGCTTCCACGTGCTGATTGGAGGATCAGTTGAAAGGCTGAATCCCGTTTGATTGACAACTATTTTCAGATCCACTCCTTCGCTGACACAGTTCAGTTTAATACCGTCGCACATTCTGCTGTGAAATCAGAGAAACCACGACGAAATGACTTGTTCATTTCTTGCACTGTAAATAAAACACACTCATTGTACTTCCTTGTTTCAATTTAACATAATTTCAGTGTTCTCTTGTTTACTTGGTACAATAAGGTCACTGACCATTTTCTTAAAAAGGAACGGAGGGACGAATTTATGTTTAAATAACTTGACCATTTTTTTATGTAAGCCGACCATGAGCTTCCCCTCTCTGAAAGACGAGCAGCCGCCACTGCTATCTATCCAACGCTGGAGCAGCTGCTGATTATGCAGAACATTTGCAGATAAATAACAACAGAGCAATACCTTGTTTTAATACACAATTTGCATAAAAATCGCATCCATGGGACCACCACTGCTGTTTGACGGGCTGTGTGACGTCAGAACTCCGAACTGGGAGTACATCGATCTAGTACGAGTTCATGGGTGGGAAGTCACAGGTTTAACTGTCATTTCCGTGCATTTTCACCGGTAGAAGGTTGGAAAAACACACGTTACGGGTTACCTGGAACGCAACATTATCACTCGTGCTACAACCTGGCACACTATATCTTCTCCTTTTTCAGGTTAATGTATATTGTGCATTATCCCTGTCTAAATAAATAAATAAATAAAATGAAAAAAATATGCATGAAAAATGTGGTAAATGTTACAAATGTAATAAAAAAAAAATAAGCTTATGCATATCATTGCCTGCAAAAAACCCAATTTTATCATAAAATGGGGGAAATATAATGTTGAAAAACCCTGGAAATAATTAATTTTCCAGAACAGAATATCACAAGGTCATATCCAACATACACTATATGAAATACACATGGTGTAATACTTAGAATAATAATAATTCCAACGCTGCATTCATCAACCTGATGAAATTATTTCATTTATTCAGAAATTCAATAAAAGATGGACCCTGCACCCGCCTTGAAAACTTATTTGCATTCCTGCGGTTCATTCCAGTCCAACAGTCATCTCAGCTGCACATACTTCTGCCTTCAACACTGACGTGTTCGACAACCCATAAATATGTTTCAAGTCCTGACAAAACACTTATATCAGCCACAGACTTTTTTTTTTCTCTCCGTACATCCTGGAAACTTGTCACATCACAGAAAGAAAGACTTATTCCAAACAGAGAGAAATGATCGGATTAAGCATTTACATGGTTATTAGGCCACTAATATTTTGCAGTTTGCACAGATTATCATATGGGTTTACAGCAGACCGCTCAACTCAATGGAAAAAACTCCCTCTGATGAGGACGAGGATCTTCGGATCGACGGTGGTTACACAAGAGGTTTTTATTTGAATTTTTTTTTTTTTTTTTTAAGTTTTATTGGAGTTTTCACTTGGTACATGACAATCATATAATGTTGATTAATTGTTAACAAACAGGATTTTATACATAAATGAAAAGTATCGAAAAATGCTTTTTTCATTTTTAATATTCTGACTGGATTGTTAAAGTCCAGACAGTTATATCATCTGTCACATAACCACGTCCTCCACATAAACATACAGTTCTGTTGTATCACTTTTTATTTATTAATTTATTTTTATTCAAGAAAGGAAAAACAATATATGATGCATTTTGGATACATGTCTTGAATTGTTTTTCTTAGTTTAACCAACTGAATCCTCCCTCCCACCCCTTCTTTTATACTTCTAGTGACACTTTTTTATGCTGCTTTTTTTTTTTTTTTTTTTTAGATATTTATGCCATCAGGGCTTTTCTTTTATATTTAGTTTTTATACTCTTTTATATACATTATTTATACTTTTTATGGCACCTAGGACGATTACACTTTTTTAATTTTGTTGTACCGGTACAATGACAATAAAGACATTCTATTCTATTCTATTCTATTCTATTCTATTCTCACAAATTGCCAATAAACATGAGCAAAAATAGATGGAATAGAATAGAGTGGAATAGAATGGACTATATACATATACATACTGTCACATACTGTTAATACTGTAAATTTGAGTCTATTCACTTTTTGTCCATTTTTATTTTTTAGTCAACTTAGCTCTATTCTTTTGTTACTTTGTAAAATAGTAAAATTTATTTTCAATTTTCTTATCTTATTATTAGTTTTTGTAATTTTATCTTCACTCTATTCCTATTTCTGTAACATTGATGTTTTGTTAATATTGTTGTACTGACTTGAGAAGCACTTCTATTCTATTCTATTCTCACAAACATACAAACTGCCAATAAACATGAACCAAAAATAAATAAATAAATAAATAAAAGGGTGTGTGTGGGGGGAGGTGCACTAATATAAATAAAGATGTGGGTAAATAAATAAATTGATTCATCACATTTTTACGTACCAACCACACCAGTAGGCTCATGATGCCTTTAGTGGGCGTAGTTTAAAAAGGTTGCGAAATCCTGAACTAAATATTGCACTTGTGTAGAGCTGCAACCGATTTAATCGAGTAGGTGCTTGAAGCCAATGCAAAAATTCCCAATTCGATTAATCGACTCAAATTGATTGAAGGGAGATATTCTATTGCAGTTTTCCTGAACTGAAGCTTCTTTGTGCGTCACATAAGCGTCCGTGTGAACACAACAGTGGAACCAATGTTTAACAGCAGATAAATGAAGGAAACAAAGCTTTAATTTAGCAGAATTGTGGCTCAGTGTTTTTTTTTTTTGGGATCACTTTGAGTCGATTAATCAGTTGCAGCTCTACACTTATGTTTTTTTTTTCCATTTATTATCAGCTGTTGCCAATGTCTTATTTGTTTTTGTGCTTGTTGCCGTGGCAATACGTAACAGGAATCCTAAGTGAATAAATAAAATAATAAATGCAAATGTAGATACTGTTCAGGTATCCAAACATCTTCTAAAACCACTAACTTATAATGTTATGAATAACACTGGGTTACAAAAAAAAGGTTTTTTGCACCGCTAAATCCAAAAATGACATCTGTTTTTCTCAATCAGGTCAGTTTTTTTTGCTAATTTGATTTTGAAAAATTTGATCTTCTCACAAAATTGATTACATTTTTGTGACTTTATCAGTGGATTTTTTTTATATAGTTCTCACCCAAAATAGGTTTTAAGAGAAAAGAAATCATTTTCTAACAAGATTCCTGTTAGGTACAATGGTGTGTTCACCGCAGATGTAGCAGAATACGTCAGGCTTATTTTTGCAAGATCTTCTAGTCGAAGCCATTTCTATCACCTGTAATATTAACCCTTTCATGCACGAATTATGAGAACCTTAATCAAAATTTTTTCCTGTGTGTTTTTATTCCTCTTTAGACATGAAAGAAACAATGCGATTGAAAATTTTCTTCTGAAAAATAAATAAAAATAAATACAATAAAAATAATTGAAAAAATGTAAAAAAAATAATAATAAAATAAAATAAATAATAATACAAAAAAATAATAAATAATAATGAAAAAAAAAAAAATCTTATTAACCCATTTTTCATGAAGTTGCAAAAATGTCCACTCAGCTGGACACCACACGTTACATTTTGACGCACAGAAACATGTATTTACTGATAAATTGTGTGAAACTCTAGGGAGGGCATGTAATTCTGGGGATTTATGATCAGGAGAGATCTACATAATGTTACCAATTCATGTCAGAAAAGATATGTAGTGTCTTAAAACTTTAATAAAGATATGTGTAAAAAAAAAACAACAAAAAAAAACAAAACAAAATAAAACAAAACAAAACAACGAAAAGAACAACAAAATCCATGGATGTACAAGAGAACAGCTGTAGAATAGCTGTCCACTGTAGTGACCACTATGCATGAAAGGGTTAAAAAAAAAAAAAAAACAAATTGGCAAAAGTAAAATGTTCAGAACTCGTTTATTGCAAGAAATATGAAATAATTTTGTATCATATGATGTGAAAATGCCCATAAATGTAAGCAAAAATGTTAAAAAGCCAATATGTAGCATAGTTAAGAAAGTTGACCTGATTGAGCAAAATTAATGTGATTTTTGGATTCAGCACACCAAAATGATCCTAAATCAGCTCAAAAAACTGAAACAGTAAATTTGTTGTTGACCAGTGTAATTAAAGCCCGACTTGTAAGAAAGAATACGATACCTTAAAGCCATCGGATGAAACACTGCACGATAAAAACATTAGGCTTGTTCTGAGTGAATGAAACTGATGCGCTGCTTTTACAGGATGTCATTAAGTCAATGAAACAAAGCCTTTCGCGGTGCTGTTGTGTTGCATCACAGCTCTGCCTCCATGTATTCCATTCTTTGCTGAAATGTGGCGGTGCCCCTATTTGCATAGGCCTGATAAAGACATCACAGGCAGACTCAGCCTGCACACAGATCTCTCCCCACTCCTGCAATACATTTCCACACTCATATGTTGACTCCGCTTGGCAGCAGTGATCAAATCCTTTTTCAGTGGAGTGGGGTATGTGGGCGATCCCACTTTAGCGAGAGATGGCCAGATGAAAGTGCGCAAACATGCTTTTGTTGCTGGAAGCACGTCCCTCGCAAGAAAGAAAGACAACTAATTTTGAGGGTGAATCATTGCAATCAGAATTCATTGTGATGGCGTTCTTCATGGGAAAACACACCAATGGCTCCAGCTTCAACATTATAATGAGCCGTTGTGTAACATGAGCACATTCTTTTGAGCTGATTGCAGATGCTGAGGCTTAAAGGCAAAGCACTTCAACGTGTGTTCACTGGAATATTCTAAAACCTAATACAGGGTTATTCGAAAAGAATGATCCGATTTCATGACGCGTTGCTTCAGTTTTCAAGCATCGTCATGGCATGAGTCAGTAGTCACTTTTCCATTGGAAATCTGCGCAAAACATTACTGATATTTGCTAAATGTAAAAAAAAAAAAAAAAAAAAAAAAATGTATGAACAACATGGAGTCTGACGATTTGTGATAAAGCTGATTCTGAACGAACTTGTCTGTGAGATGAACGTGTTTTAACACATGTAGTCAATGAAATGTCAAACAACCAAACATTTAACTATTTAATTTTCGTAATGATAGGGGAAGCCGGGTTTTCTGCAGTCTATGAGAAACCACCACTGGTGGACACCCGCGGCTCATACGTGTACAAAATTGATTTCTTTCTAAAATTAGGGTCTGCGACTTATATTCAGGTGCGGTCTATACAGGGTGTCCCGTAAGTCTCCATACATAGGAAAAATAAACGTTTCTTGACATAAACCATTTGTATTTATATAATATGCTCTATATGACTGCCATTTCAATGCGTGTCCTCCACTGCTGAAGAACTATAAAGAAGAAAGAAAGAAATACATGTTAGAACCATATATGTATGGAATGTATTATGTCTCCTATGTATGGAGACTTATGGGACACCCTGTAGTATAATTATTATATATTTACAGGGTGGGGAAGCAAAATTTACAATATTTGAGGCAGGGAGTGAAAGACAGTGTATGACCAATTAGTTTATTGAAAGTCATGAGAATTTATTTGCCACAAGAAAATGTACATAATAGAAAATGTTTTTATTTCTATGTGTCCTCCTCCTTTCCTCACTAACTGCCTTCACACGCTTCCTGAAAACTTGCGCAAGGTTCCTCAATATTCGGGTGACAACTTCTCCCATTCTCTGTAATAGTATCTTTAAGAAAGTCGACATTGCTGTGTGATGTTATATTGGTAGCATGTTCTAAACGCCCCAAATAGCAGAATCCAGAGGGTTTTTAGATCCGGGCTAGAAGGCGGCCATAAACGTGATTCCCAAAAATTGCTAAAAGTTGGATTGTTGCTGTTGTCAACAAGTGTTTTGGTGTTCTTGTGTAAGATTTTAACTTCAAATCATATTTTTTACTGCATTTCTAACGCTCTTGTCTACCTCAAGTTCAATTGCTATTTTCTCCTGGATTTGGTTGGATCCTTTAGGATTTTGGATTTGAGAGCTTTAATAAAAGCTTTGGTACGTTTTTTGTTGCTTCCTCCACTTCCAGACTTTCTGGTAATAGTTTTGCTCATAGTCATTCTCTTCTTTCCATTATAAACAGTCTTTATGGACACTCCAACTATTTTTAAAATCTCCTTTGGTGTGACGAGTGCATTCAGCAAATCACACACTCTTTGACGTTTGCTTTCCTGATTACTCATATGGGCAAAAGTTTCTGAAAAGTATGGATAATAGTGTTAGGTATGATTATGACATCAATATATGTTTGGTTTCAAAACAATTGACGTAGTGCCTGCTGAGAAAAAACAACTAAATGTTCATTGTACATTTTGCTTCTCCACCCTGTACAGTACTCAAAAACAGCCAAAATAGGCTCAGACCCCTAAGGGTTAAAATATTGCATAATGAAATCGGTTCATTCTTTTGGAAAAACCCTGTACTATACAATTCAACACGAATCCCCCACAGGATTTAATAATCAATTGACACATGTATGTAAATGAGTAAAGACCAAGACTGACTCTGGGATTAGACTGAGGTTGACTGAGCCAAATTTGAAACCAATAAGAGGATTCCACTTTTGGCTATTATTCCAAATGTTTATTAGTCCTTGGCTTTTATTCCGACTGGAGGATTTTTGATTGTTCAGCTCGAACAGGAACTAAGGCAGAAGTGGCTTTGACTCAGCATGATGCTGACATTATGATGGATGAGTTTTTTTCCCCCAAGTCTGTCCTCGGTGAGAATGGATGTGGAAAACTGAGATGATAGATGTCATGATCGGATAATTAATATAAAAATGTTTTTGCGGCAAAGAATATGGGGGATATATTATTTTTGTGACAGATCTAATCATAGAATAATAAAACCACTTTTGCAGACAACGTGTTTTGACCCGACTGGGCTGAGAAATATCGGAGAAATATGTCTGAGAATTTTTAACCGATCGATACAGAGAGATGATCAAATGATTAAGTAATTAACTAAATAATCACACATTTGGAGTGATCATAGTATTTGGAATGCATGGATCTGACGCTGATGCTATTTTAATCTTGTTTTTTTAGCTCCCTTTTCCCTCTCCCTCAAAAGTGTCATATTTTCCTTATTATTTATTTATTTAGTGTTTGTTCTTTATTATTTATTTATTATTGTTGTTAATTATCTTCTTTATGGTGCAACAGGGTGGGAATGTTCATGGGTTTGAAATAATAAATAAATAAAGATGACTGTATTAGGCTTTCTCGGATGACTGATGTGTAATAAAAAACACTGAACAAAAAAAGTGTTATGTTTGTTCTTATTATTATTTATTGATTATTGTTGTTAATTATCATCTCCTTTCTGGTGCAACACGGTGTGGGAATGTTCATGGGTTTGGGTATAAAAATAAAAATAAAAATGACTGCATATGCTTTTCTGAATGTGTAATAAAAAAACACTGAACAAAAAAAGGGCCTCGTTCTTTCCTTATTATTATTTATTTATTTATTTATTATTATTATCGTTTAATATCTTTTTTAATGGTGCAAACAGGATGGGAATGTTCATAGGTTTGGGTATAAAAAAAAAATATTAATAAATTAAAAAATGATGACTGTATTTTGCTTTTTCTGGATGACTCAACGTGTAATAAAAACACATTGAATGACAAAAAAAAAAAAAAGGCCCCGTCTTTTCCTTATTATTTATTTATTTATTATTGTTGTTAATTATCATCTTCTTTATGGTGCAACAGGGTGGGAATGTTCATGGGTTTGGGTATAAAAAAATAAATTAAAAAAATAATGACTGTAATATGCTTTTCTGGATGACTCAATGTGTAAATAAAAAACACTCAACAAAAAAAGTGTTTTTTCTTTATTATTTATTTATTATTGTTGTTAATTATCTTCTTTATGGTGCAACAGGGGTGGAATGTCATGGGTTTGGGTATAAAAAAAAAAAAAAAAAAAAAAAAAAAAACAATACTGCATTATGCTTTTCTGGATGACTCAATGTGTAATAAAAACACTGACAAAAAAAAAAAAAAAAAAAAAAAAAAAGGCCCTGTCATTTGGCCACAGATGTAAATAACATTTTCTTAATCCATCTTGCTTGGTTTACATCAAATAATAAAATGCCACTGGCTCTACCCGTCTAAAACATTTCAGTTCTTTTAATAATTCAAGCTTTTTAATCAGGATGCTAGTCAATGATTATTTATTATTTGTTGAATAATTCACCAAATTCATTCATGTATTTAAATGGTTATTAATTCGTGGCTATTTCCCAAGGTTATGAAGCTTGTCGTCTCTTCGCATGATGAGAATTACCTTATTAAAATATTACTAATAACTACTTAAACTACTAATAACTTAAAGTTAATCGTCAACTTAAAAAACAGTACAATTTCTATATGGGTGCTTCTCTGAAACTGGTCCTAAAACAGGACAGAGGGGCTAAAAATTCAACCAGATGGAGACTAATGTTATGAAACAAGTTTGGAAGCACTTTAGGTCTATTTTAAAATAAATAAATAAATATTTCTGAGATAAAAGATAAACTATTTTTCAGATAAAACACATTTTTCTATCATTTTTATGCAAAAATTTGCATGTAAAAGGACACGAAAATTACGCACTACTATATTTTCTAATAGCTTTTTATTCTCTCACAGGTACTTTTGGAATCAAACTAATTATTCAAGACAGAATGTTTTACAAAATGACCACTGTTACGAAAACACTCAATTGTTTGTGTTTAAATGGGCAGGTTCTGCATGTAACGCCAGTGGACACGATGAATGAGACTTGAGATTTCATAAAAAAACCCACATGTCTGGATTAGAAAAACCACTAGGATCATCAAATTTAACAGTGTCCTTTATTTATAGTGGTATAGAAGACCATTTACAGCCATGTTTTCCAGATCAAATGCACTGACACCTAGGTAGTTTTTCGTGTTCCAATTTTGGTCCTACTTTTGGCCCCAAAACAGTCCATGGACTGTTGAGACTTTTAAAAAAATATCTCTCAAAGCATTCTTGTTCAAGCAGGCAGTTTAATTCCTAACTGACTCAGGGCTCCAACAAACCAATTGCATTTTATGTATTTATTGCAATTTAATTGTATTTTAATTGTATTTTGCACTGTAAGCACAGTTGTGACTATATGTCTGTGAGAAGTGCTCTATAAATAAAATTTACTTACGATATTGATAAAAAAATTCATTATTTTTGGATGGCTCAGAGCAAGAGTAGAATTTTTTTTTGCATTTATCCGAGGTCATCATTAGGTACATCTTGGGGGGAAATATGTCTAAATTTCTCTTTTATTATTGGTCTAAAAAGCTGGAAAAGTGCCAGGTACACTGCAAAAATCTAAATCTTACCAAGTGTATTTTTCTCATTTCTAGTCCAAATATCTCATCACACTTAAAATGAGACATAATCACCTAAAGAGTAACTTTTCAGTGAGATATAAGAACAAATTTTTAGATGATAGATCTTGAAATCTTATTTCAAGAAACCTTACCAAGATCATTTTCACTTGTTCCATTGGTAGATTTTTTTTCCGCTAAATTCAAGATTTTTTATTTTTTTTTTGCTTAATTCAAGCCAAAAAAACAAGAACAAACAAACAAAAAAAAATCTGCCAATGGAACAATTGAAAATACACTTGGTAAAATTCCTTAAAATAAGATTTTCAAGATCTTACCAAGATCATTTTCACTTGTTCCATTGGTAGATTTTTTTTTTTTTTGCTAAATTCAAGATTTTTTTTTTTTTTTTTTTTTGGCTTAATTCAAACCAAAAAAAACAAACAAACAAAAAAAAGTCTGTCAATGGAACAAGTGAAAAACACTTGGTAAAATTCCTTAAAATAAGATTTTCAAGATCTTACCAAGATAATTTTCACTTGGTTCCATCGGTAGATTTTTTTTTGCTAATTCAAGATTTTTTTTTTTTTTGGCTTAATTCAAGCCAAAAAAAAAAAAAAAAAAATCTGCCAATGAACAAGTGAAAAAATCCAGTTGGTAAAATTCTTGAAATCAGATTTTCAAGATCTATTGTCTAAAAATAAGTTCTTATATCTCCATGAAAAGTTCCTTTTAGGTGATTCTGTCTTATTTAAGTGTGATGAGATATTTTGACTAAAAAAAGGTGAACGACACGCACATCCAAAATTAGAGTGTGCTGGATCCCAAAAACAGTAGAGTAGTAAAATAAAGGAAGGTCCACACAACCAGTGAGCTCCCAAAAAGAGGAGAGCTCACTGGTTGTGCGGACCTTCCTTATTTTTTCTCACGGATATTTTGACTAGAAATGAGACAAAGACACTTGGTAAAATTTAGATTTTTGCAGTGTACCAAAATAAACCCAGTTTCATAGAAGCACCAATATGTACTCATACTACAAATAACAATAAATATGTGCTTTAAGTTCAGGGTCCAGTAGAGTCTAAAACAATAAATGATGAATCAAAGAATCCACTCTAAAGACTGTGAGAAGGAAATGAACAGATTAGTGTAGATTAATCTACTGATTGTATTCTGCAGAAAAAGAATTAAACATCTGCTTGTGCGTTGTAAATATGATCCCCTTGCACTGGAGTGGATTGTGTTTTGTTTCATTCTAAACTCTCCACCGACGCCACGTTCACCATCTGAATGCATCTGAAATATGGACATGAACATATTGCCAAGGCTCTCACTTAACAAGGCTTTCAGAGTAATTAACAGTTGGGAGGGCGGCCTGTGGTGTATTTCAACACCAAGTCCTGACGCGCATTTAATTACTGACAATTTCCTTCCTATTAGTCATGTTTGGGTTCAAACACATTTAACCCTTAAGACCCAAACATCCACCACTGACCAAAATCATCCACTTATACACTGCAAAAAAAGCCTGTACAAAAAAAAAAAAAAAAAAACTCATTATTAGGTAAACATGTCTTATTTTAAGTACAATTATCAGCTAGTGAAATAGAAATTAGGCACGTTGCAAGTTTTCTTAAAATAAGACAATATTATCTAGGATTACAGGGTGGGGAAGCAAAATGTACAATGAACATTTAGTTGTTTTTTCTCAGCAGGCACTATGTCAATTGTTTTGAAACCAAACATATATTGATGTCATAATCATACCTAACACTATATCCATAACCTTTTCAGAAACTTTTGCCCATATGAGTAATCAGGAAAGCAAACGTCAAAGAGTGTGTGATTTGCTGAATGCACTCGTCACACCAAAGGAGATTTCAAAAATAGTTGGAGTGTCCATAAAGACTGTTTAGAATGGAAAGAAGAGAATGACTATGAGCAAAACTATTACCAGAAAGTCTGGAAGTGGAGGAAGCAACAAAAAACGTACCAAAGCTTTTATTAAAGCTCGCAAATTCCAAAAATCCTAAGGATCCAACCAAATCCAGGAGAAAAGATGGCAATTGAACTTGAGGTAGACAACAAGACCGTTAGAAATGCAGTAAAATATGATTTAAAGTTAAAATCTTACACAAGAACACCAAAACACTTGTTGACAACAGCAACAAATCCAACTTTAGCAATTTTTGGGAATCACGTTTATGGCCGCCTTCTAGCCCAGATCTAAACCCTCTGGATTCTGCTATTTGGGCGTTTTAGAACATGCTACCAATAGAACATCACACAGCAATGTCGACTTTCTAAAGATACTATTAAAGAAGAATGGGAGAAGTTGTCACCTGAATATTGAGGAACACTTGTGCAAGTTTCAGGAAGCGTGTGAAGGCAGTTACTGAGAAAGGAGGACACATAGAATAAAAACATTTTCTATTATGTACATTTTCTTGTGGCAAATACATTCTCATGAACTTTCAATAAACTAATTAGTCTACACTGTCTTTCAACCCTGCCTCAAAATATTGTAAATTTTGCTTCCCCACCCTGTATTTGTTTCAAGTCGGGCCAGAATTAACACTTCATTGTACCCTGGGCAACCAATATTCAAGGGCCCCATCATCACAACCCCAGGATCCCTATAATCTGGCAAAATACGAATAAGTTTCCAGGAATATATGTAAATATACCCCATACTTCAATATCTAACTATCATCAAAATGCATTTTGATGTCAAATGCGTAAATGCTCGTAGAACTACAAGTGCACCAACAAAACACATTAGCATCAGTATTATCTAAAATTGATCCACAACATTAGAAAGTGAGGGAAGTGTCCTCCATTTTCACAAAAAATAAATAATAAACCATTTCCAAAGTATCCAGTATTTATTTAAGAACACTTTTGCGGACAGTTTCATTTATAAGCAAAAGATAACCAGATATTTTGTTATGCCCGAGCTACCCCAGGGCCCTTCAGAGGTTGCGGACCCTGGGCAATTGCCCAGTTGCCCATATGGTTAATCCGGGCTTGGTTTCAAGTCTTCATAGTATGATTTTTTTTTTAACTATAGTAAATATATATGGTCGTATGAAGATGTAATGAGCAGCAAAAAACTGCATAAAACAAGTAAAAATTTCTGGAGGGAACACACTTATTGTGTCCGTTATACTCATTCCCCAACAACCGACCTTGTTTTCTCATAAATATTGCTTAAAATTAGTATGTAATAATCTGAGGGGGTAGCTCAAGATGAAAAGTCTTGGAACAAATTAAACAATCTTAACAAGATAAAGTCTCAATGAGCAAATAAATCTAAAAATTATGTTTGAAGAGAAATATTCAAAACTGAAGTCAGTTTATCTAAGTCAGATATTCCTTTTTGCAGTGCATGAAATGTTTAATACCTGTTGATCCATTATCCTATCACTCCATGTAAATATTGGTGTAAAATACAGTTTGTCGTCTTTTCAGACGTCTTTTCATCAGATATGACCCATTTGAACATTCAGAGGCTCTGTAGTTACCGTGGGAAACACCGTCATTTTCTGACAAACATTGATTCACCAGTAAAACCCATGGAGTTGGATCAATGATAGTAGATGGAAACACATGGTTTATGTGGAGTTAATGACATATTTCCTAAGAAAAAAGTTAGGTTTTTCTGCAGTGTTTTGCAATAAAATGTGAAAAAAATATATAACATAAGCAACACGATGAACAAAAAAACCAATAAAACAATCATATTTGAAAAAAATGTTGCAAAATAAAATGAGGAAAAATGAGCAACAAAACAAAAACAATTAAGGAAAAAAAAAAAATTAACAGCCAGAAAAAAGCACAAATTCATATGTGGATGGAGACACTTATGTTCAGTTAATATATTTTGCAGAAAAATAATATTTTTCTTATATTTCTCTGTTTTGAATGTAATTACCCTCAACTTTAATCTGAGCTTTAATGAACATCTACATGATCGGTGAATTAAATATAAGAAAAGACCAGATTTTTACTTATCAATGCAAAATATAGAGAATAATATTAAAAAATAGCAAAAATTCATTCATGTGGGAAGTGCCACAAAAGCAGCTCTGGGTCTTTATGGGTTAAATTGGAATACGTAGGTCTTCTGCATCATCCACAAAGCCTTGGTCTTGGTCAAGTCACCAAACAATCCATTTGTTCCTGACATTCGATTACAGTTTTAAACACATTTTGGTTATTTTGGTGTTTTCTGTTCAGTCAAGTTGTACCCTTTATCAAAAAAACACAAAAAAAAACAAAAAAAACCTAATATCTCTGTGGAGCTTTTAGTGATTGTTGGAATTCAACAACCACTGAGAAGAACAAATTGAACTTGATAACCACATCAGAATGGACCCCTTACTTCTCAAGTAATTTGGTTTTTTTTTTTTCTTTCACCGAACCTGGAAAGAAACAAAAACTGATAGTAATTTCATGTAACAAAGGCGTGCGACTGCTGATTTCCATTTATTCTTTATCTGTAATGACTTTGCTGTTGATATGTCATTAAAGGGAATTGTTATTGGACATGGACGTATTGTGAAACGGTGGGTGCACGCCACCAAACACCAACACCTGACTTGTGTGTTCTGCTTTTCAGTTCTACTTATGTATATTCACGGGTTTAATGGCATTGGCAGGTGAAATGAACACTGGCTGTGCTGAGAACGCTTCATCTCGGCTTCTTATCTGTAATATCTCCGGTAGATGACAGAAGGCAAGCTGCATTACAGACACAATAATCCAAATGCAGTCTGAATCAATAGCTATAGGCTACCATGCAGAATCTCTGGCTGCAAACATCCCATTGGTCAGCCTCTTAGACCGTTTTCACACTGGGTTCACATTTATTTCTGTCTGAAGCTGAGGTCAATCGTCCTCTCTTCTAGATGCCCACCGGCCCCTTTTCACACTTGTTTACTACATTATGTTTGTTTAAATGCCTGTCTGTGGTAAAGTGGAGGTGTTCACCAGAGGAACTATCTAAACATCAGCTCTAAAATGTGGAGTTTCAGTGCACAAAAGAATAAAAAGAACTAATATCCTGCTCCATAAGTAATGCAGTGTTATATCAATGAAGGTTTTTCCTTTGTGAATGAAACATTTTAGTGAAATAAATGAAGCTGGATTTTGATTTGAACATTGAGGATTATGTCGTGATTACATTTTAATATGTGGCATTCAGCTGAAGATATCCTGAGTTTACAATAATATGACAAGTGCTAAAGACTGTGAACATATTAATGCACTTGTGTTATCCTTCATGTCATTTAATATTAGTCTGATATTTGGAAATGATTTTTAGTGATTCTAATAAGGTTATCTCACTTTATTACCCTCGTAAGGAAATTTGTTCACTGCATCCTATATACACACAAAGTACCTAACATTAGCATTCACATTAGCATTAGCATGATGCATGAATCTGGATCTATCTGTCTTCTAGAGATGCAAAAATCTCCATCCAATCCATTTTTTTTCTATAAAGCACAAATTCACACACACACAAAGGTTTCCAAAGTCCTCTACAGTAAAATAAACGCCATAGAGCACAATAAAAAAGATAGACTAAATAAAAAACACAATGAAACCTACAAATAAATAAATAGACTGTCCACCCCGGATAAAACATCCATGCACATAAAATCACAACCTATGCAGTATGAAGTGTGGTAGTTTCATACTTTTTATCAAGGCGCTAGTCTATGATTATTATTTTAAAAGTAAATAATTCACCAATTCATACACGTGTTTACATGTTATCAATACAGGTTATTTCCCAAGGTTACGAAGTTTAATTTTAAGCCAAAAACTGATGCTGATCTGTACATGATGAGATTACTTATGAGAATATTACTAATAATTAATAAAAGCTAATAAAGTACTAATATTTAAAACTTAAATACACAACCTTGGGAAGTGGTATCGACGCTAAAAAAAAGTTGGATCAATGCAGAAATTTGTTCTCTGCATCCTAATACACCACAGTACCTACATTAGCAATAGCATTAGCATTAGCCTTAGCGTGATGCATGAATCTGGATCTATCTGTCTTCTAGAGATGCAAAAATCTGGTAGTTTTAACAGCTTCATACTTTTTAATCAAGGTGCTAGTCAATGATTACTTATTATTTTGAAAGTAAATAATTCACCAAATTCACACACGTATTTAAATGTTACCAAAACATGTTATTTCCTAAGGTTATGACGCTTAATTTTAAGCCAGAAACTGATGTCGTATCTTTGCATGATGAGATTAATAAAGCTAATAAAGTACTATTATTTAGAACTTAAATATGTAGAGCTTGGGAAGTGGTATCGACACTAAACGTTGGATCAATGTAGAAATGTTTTCTCTGCACCTGAATACACACACAGTACCTAACATTAGCATTCACATTAGCATTAGCATGATGCATGAATCTGGATCTATCTGTCTTCTAGAGATGCTAAAATCTCCAATCCAATCCATTTATTTTCTATAAAGCACAAATTCAAACACACACAAAGGTTTCCAAAGTGCTCTACAGTAAAATAAACGCAACAGAGCACAATAAAAAAGATAATACTAAGATAAAAACACAATGAAACCTAACAAATAAATAAATAGACTGTCCACCCTGGATAAAACATCCATGCACATAAAAGCAACAACCTATGCAGTATGAAGTGTGGTAGTTTTAACAGCTTCATACTTTTTAATCAAGGTGCTAGTCAATGATTACTTATTATTTTGAAAGTGAATAATTCACCAAATTCACACACGTATTTAAATGTTACCAAAACATGTTATTTCCTAAAGTTACGAAGCTTAATTTTAAGCCAAAAACTGATGTTATGTCTTTGCATGATGAGATTAATAAAAGCTAATACAGTACTATTATTTAAAACTTAAATACGTAGAGCTTGGGAAGTGGTATCGACACTAAACGTTGGATCAAAGTAGAAATGTGTTCTCTGCACCTGAATACACACAAAGTACCTAACATTAGCATTCACATTAGCATTAGCATGATGAATGAATCTGGATCTATCTGTCTTATAAAGATGCAAAAATCTGGTAGTTTGAGGTGCTAGTCAAGGATTACTTCTTATTTTGAAAGTGAATAATTCACCAAATTCACACACGTATTTAAATGTTACCAAAACATGTTATTTCCTAAGATTATGAAGCCAAAAACTGATGTTGTGTCTTTGAATGATGAGATTAATAAAAGCTAATAAAGCACTATTATTTAAAACTTAAATATGTAGAGCTTGGGAAGTGGTATCGACACTAAACGTTGGATCAATGTAGAAATGTGTTCTCTGCATCCGAATGCACACAAAGTACCGAACATTAGCATTAGCAATTAGCATTAATACATAGCCCAGGAGCATTAAGCTGCTATTGAAGGTGTTTCTTAGACCGATTCCAGATCTTCATCAGCACCGTGGTCAAGGATAATAACAGGAGAAATAACCGTGTACAGAAAAGGAAAAGGTTTTTGGACATCCCATGCATTTGTGATATATTGCGTTAAGAATCACTCTTAAGTCATTTAATTCACACCCACATGCTCCCTACTGCACATGCTCAGTTCCATCGAGCACAGTTACATTTACTGGTAACAACAGTGGATAACTGTTTAAAATCCTGAATAAAATTACTTTAACATAGATTCATGTTTATCATTTCCTCCCTTTTCAGGCAAGTAAATGGAACTATTGTGCTGTTCTTCTGTCTAAGATTGTTACGATTGTTGATATTTGCATTAATATGCATGCTTTGCTGTTTCGCATATATGTTAAATTTCATTGCATGTTCGGAATAAATCACTAAATCAAAAAAAAAAAAAAAAAAAAAAATCAATAATAATGAACAATTGCACACCATAAAACACTGCAAAGTTAAAAGTTAACCTCTTCACTTTACTCTTTGCTGCCAACATTAAGCTCTTAACTCTAACCCTACTAGTGGTCATTGATGACTCAATGGATGGTAAAGGGTTAAATTACTGCCACATATCAAACATCAATGGGAATTTGAGCTGAATATGATAACAGATAGTGAGAGAAACGTCCCAAGGGCAATGGAACTCGGAAATTTGAAGAGGAAATTGGACTGGTCGGTCAAAACGAGGCTCTTCAGAACACTGTGAAAATCATTTCTCCCCAAATTAATCTTAGTAACAAAAGGTTAATTAACGGAGCTATTGAAGTTGATGATACTCATATTTTGGGACTGGATAAAAATACATACAGTTTGGGAAAACATCAGAACAACCGGACACACCAGTGGCAGTCGACCTCCACACGGACCCTCTGTTTTAATAAATGGGTTTCGTCAGTGTCATAAACCGCATGTTTTGTTGATGATTACAATACAGTGGAAGAGTGTTAATTAAATGAAGCCTCCCATGATTACTCAGTGATTGCAGAAAACATGGCGCGTCTACATGATGAAATACACAACTGCCCAGTTACAACTAAAACAATATGGATACTGGTTACAGTTGATTAGCACTGTTGAATCATTTTAATTCTAATTAATTAACATTTCTTTCATTTAATCTCCTTTAATTTGGTTCTGTTACTTTCTGTACAGTCTCAGTAGGTGTGTGCTGCACCTGTATACAGAGTTAAACCCAATCTAAAGATGACTTTCTTTACTTTTATCAAGTTTATTGCATGTTGATGAGAAAATAAATGTAATTACGTTAAAAAAAAAAAAAAAAAAAAAAAAGTAGTTTGTTGCCCTGATATAGATATACAGCCTATCTAGGGGAAGGGGCTATCACGATGAGCCCCCCCCCCCCAGCCCCCCCGGTTCGACTGAACAGTGACAGTTTCCAGTAGGGCAGCGTGATATTATGAATTGCGTACAGATAACACGCCACTTTGAATTGGCGTGTTTTCTGTACGCATTGTAATTTTTCCATGTGTATATTCACGCTGCGTAAAATAACACACAGTTAGCATGATTAGTGTGATTAGCAATTAGCCTGAATAGCTGTTAGGGATTAGCAGTTAGTGGTTAGGGTTAGGGATAAGCGCGATTAGCGGTCAGGGTTAGCAATTAGCAGTTTGGGTTAGCGATTAGCATGATTAGTGGTGAGGTTTAGGGGTTAGTGATTAGTGCGGTTAGAGTTAGTAATTAGCGGTTTGGGTTAGCGATTAGCATGATTAGTGGTGAGGTTTAGGGGTTAGGGGTTAGTGATTAGCGCGGTTAGGGTTAGCGATTAGCAGTGAGATTTAGGTTTAGTGGTTAGTGATTAGGGCGATTAGTGATTAGGGTTAGCTGTTAGGGTTTGGGTGAATGACATTGAATAATACACGAAAGGATGAAAATGCGTACGTATAGCCTTTACCCTAACCCAAATACCCTAAGAACTGGCGTGACATACAATGCAATTTCATGAGATCAGTCTGAGTAGGGGGTCAAAGGCGCCAGACCTGAATTGTGAGGTACGAATGGACTGTTCGGAATGAGGGGAGGGGACTGAATAATTTGCGCGGGGGGTGGTCTCCATGACGTACCGCTCTCTCCCTCTGTGCGCTTAAATGTGTAAATACAATCAGAAGTCTTTGTTTACAGTGTTGTACAGAAAGTTTCCTTAGAGTAAGTTGTTTAGCAGGTTTTTTAGAGTATATACTAACTTTAATTTCAACCTGTTTTGGTCTGTTTTTTGTCTCCTTGTGCTGTATGCAAAGCTGCTGAATATTTGAATGTCCCTCGGGATTAATAAAGTATCTATCTATCTATCTATCTATCTAAACCCTATCTTTCTTAACCCTATCTTCCCCCCATCTTAACCCTATCTTTCTTAACCCTAGCTTAACCCTATCTATCTTTACCCTATCTATCTTAACCCTATCTTAACCCTATCTATCTTAACTCTATCTTAACCCTATCTTTCTTAACCCTATCTTTCTTAACCCTATCTATCTTAGCCCTATCTTAACCCTATCTATCTTAACTCTATCTTAACCCTATCTTTCTTAGCCCTATCTTAACCCTATCTATCTTAACCCTATCTTAACCCTATCTTTCTTAACCCTATCTTAACCCTATCTTTCTTAACCCTGTCTTAACCCTATCTATCTTAACTCTATCTTAACCCTATCTTTCTTAACCCTATCTTAACCCTATCTATCTTAACTCTCTTGACCCTATCTTTCTTAACCCTATCTTAACCCTATCTTTCTTAACCCTATCTTAACCCTATCTATCTTAACCCTATCTTAACCCTATCTATCTTAACCCTATCTTAACCCTATCTTTCTTAACCCTATCTTAACCCTATCTATCTTAACCCTATCTTTCTTAACCCTATCGTAACCCTATCTATCTTAACCCTATCTTAACCCTCTCTATCTTAACTCTATCTTAACCCTATCTATCTTAACTCTATCTTAACCCTGTCTTAACCCTATCTATCTTAACCCTATCTTAACCCTATCTTTCTTAACCCTATCTATCTTAACCCTATCTTAACCCTATCTATCTTAACTCTCTTAACCCTATCTTTCTTAACCCTATCTTAACCCTATCTTTCTTAACCCTATCTTAACCCTATCTTTCTTAACCCTATCTTAACCCTATCTATCTTAACTCTATCTTAACCCTATCTATCTTAACCCTATCTTAACCCTATCTATCTTAACCCTATCTATCTTAACTCTATCTTAACCCTATCTTTCTTAACCCTATCTTTCTTAACCCTATCTATCTTAACCCTATCTTAACCCTATCTATCTTAACCCTATCTTTCTTAGCACTATCTTAACCCTATCTATCTTAACTCTATCTTAACCCTATCTTTCTTAGCCCTATCTTAACCCTATCTTTCTTAACCCTATCTTAACCCTATCTTTCTTAACCCTGTCTTAACCCTATCTATCTTAACCCTATCTTAACCCTATCTTTCTTAACCCTATCTATCTTAACTCTCTTAACCCTATCTTTCTTAACCCTATCTTAACCCTATCTTTCTTAACCCTATCTTAACCCTATCTTTCTTAACCCTATCTATCTTAACCCTATCTTAACCCTATCTATCTTAACCCTATCTTTCTTAACCCTATCTTAACCCTATCTATCTTAACCCTATCTTAACCCTATCTATCTTAACCCTATCTTAACCCTATCTTTCTTAACCCTATCTTAACCCTATCTATCTTAACTCTCTTAACCCTATCTTTCTTAACCCTATCTTAACCCTATCTTTCTTAACCCTATCTTAACCCTATCTTTCTTAACCCTATCTTAACCCTATCTATCTTAACTCTATCTTAACCCTATCTTAACCCTATCTTTCTTAACCCTATCTTAACCCTATCTATCTTAACCCTATCTATCTTAACTCTATCTTAACCCTATCTATCTTAACTCTATCTTAACCCTATCTATCTTAACTCTATCTTAACCGTATCTTTCTTAACCCTATCTTTCTTAACTCTATCTTAACCCTATCTATCTTAACTCTATCTTAACCCTATCTTTCTTAACCCTATCTTAACCCTATCTATCTTAACTCTATCTTAACCCTATCTATCTTAACTCTATCTTAACCCTATCTTTCTTAACCCTATCTTTCTTAACTCTATCTTAACCCTATCTATCTTAACTCTATCTTAACCATATCTTTCTTAACCCTATCTTTCTTAACTCTATCTTAACCCTATCTTTCTTAACCCTATCTATCTTAACTCTATCTTAACCCTATCTTTCTTAACCCTATCTTTCTTAACTCTATCTTAACCCTATCTTTCTTAACTCTATCTTAACCCTATCTATCTTGACTCTATCTTAACCCTATCTTTCTTAACCCTATCTTTCTTAACTCTATCTTAACCCTATCTATCTTAACCCTATCATAACCCTATCTTTCTTAACCCTATCTTTCTTAACCCTATCTTAACCCTATCTTTCTTAACCATATCTTAACCCTATCTATCTTAACTCTATCTTAACCCTATCTATCTTAACCCTATCTTAACCCTATCTTAACCCTATCTATCTTAACCCTATCTTAACCCTATCTATCTTAACTCTATCTTAACCCTATCTTTCTTAACCCTATCTTTCTTAACCCTATCTATCTTAACCCTATCTATCTTAACCCTATCTTTCTTAGCACTATCTTAACCCTATCTATCTTAACTCTATCTTAACCCTATCTTTCTTAGCCCTATCTTAACCCTATCTTAACCCTATCTTTCTTAACCCTATCTTAACCCTATCTTTCTTAACCCTATCTTAACCCTATCTTTCTTAACCCTGTCTTAACCCTATCTATCTTAACCCTATCTTAACCCTATCTTTCTTAACCCTATCTATCTTAACCCTATCTATCTTAACTCTCTTAACCCTATCTTTCTTAACCCTATCTTAACCCTATCTTTCTTAACCCTATCTTAACCCTATCTTTCTTAACCCTATCTTAACCCTATCTATCTTAACCCTATCTTTCTTAACCCTATCTTAACCCTATCTATCTTAACCCTATCTTAACCCTATCTATCTTAACCCTGTCTTAACCCTATCTATCTTAACCCTATCTTAACCCTATCTTTCTTAACCCTATCTTAACCCTATCTATCTTAACTCTCTTAACCCTATCTTTCTTAACCCTATCTTAACCCTATCTTTCTTAACCCTATCTTAACCCTATCTTTCTTAACCCTATCTTAACCCTATCTATCTTAACTCTATCTTAACCCTATCTATCTTAACCCTATCTTTCTTAACCCTATCTTAACCCTATCTATCTTAACCCTATCTTAACCCTATCTATCTTAACCCTATCTTAACCCTATCTATCTTAACTCTATCTTAACCCTATCTATCTTAACTCTATCTTAACCCTATCTATCTTAACTCTATCTTAACCCTATCTTTCTTAACCCTATCTTTCTTAACTCTATCTTAACCCTATCTATCTTAACTCTATCTTAACCCTATCTTTCTTAACCCTATCTTTCTTAACTCTATCTTAACCCTATCTATCTTAACTCTATCTTAACCCTATCTATCTTAACTCTATCTTAACCCTATCTTTCTTAACCCTATCTTTCTTAACTCTATCTTAACCCTATCTATCTTAACTCTATCTTAACCATATCTTTCTTAACCCTATCTTTCTTAACTCTATCTTAACCCTATCTTTCTTAACCCTATCTATCTTAACTCTATCTTAACCCTATCTTTCTTAACCCTATCTTTCTTAACTCTATCTTAACCCTATCTTTCTTAACTCTATCTTAACCCTATCTTTCTTAACTCTATCTTAACCCTATCTATCTTAACTCTATCTTAACCCTATCTTTCTTAACCCTATCTTAACCCTATCTTTCTTAACTCTATCTTAACCCTATCTATCTTAACTCTATCTTAACCCTATCTTTCTTAACCCTATCTTTCTTAACTCTATCTTAACCCTATCTATCTTAACCCTATCTTAACCCTATCTTTCTTTCCCCTTTCTTAACCCTATCTTTCTATCCATCCATCCATCCATCCATCCATCCATCCATCCCTCCCAAATTTCACTCTGTACGCACAAGCCGTACGGACATAAACCTGCAAGAGCCAATGAAAGTCACAATGCACTGGCCGGTGCACGTCAGTCTACAACTCCCGTCCCGATATTAACACACCATTCTACTTGGTTCCAGTACCTTCTCCGACTACACCCACTGCACTAACATTGTCATTACCTCAAGTTTTAGCCACATTCGCTAATGACCTGCCAGTCAATATTACTATTTAAGAAAGCCAATAAATGTTGATGTTGTGATATTTTAACCTTTTCATGCACTAATTGTGAGAACCTTTGCCAAGATTTTTTTCTTCGGTGTTTTTATTCCTCCTTAGGCATGAAAAAAACAATGCGATCGAGTTTTTTTTTCTAAGAAGTTCCAAAAATATCCATGCATTTAATTTTTGAAGTAAAGAAACATGTGTTTAAAACCCAATATCAGAAAGTGATTTGAAAAGAATGAAATAAAAACATTTTTAAGGCTGCTAATCTGATGTCTTCTGACATTTTAACATATTCTAATGTTAGTAATTACTCTCTTCATGGAGATAATATGCAAAATAAAAAAAACCTTCTTGTCTAACAAATAACAATTGATTTACACAAAAAAATGTTACTGCAGATCAGGCTTACAAGAACAGCAAAATTACAGTAATGGTCTGAATGTCAGGGTACGAGATGGTCCGTAAGTGTCCACTGTGTTGGCTGAGATGGAACTAAAACAACAAAAGCCATTAACATACAAGAGAACAGCTGGAGAAGAACTGTCCACTGGAGTGACCTATGCATGAAAGGGTTAAAATCTGTCTTTTTCTGCTGTAGGACGCTGAGATTCTCTGAAGTAATGATGTGCGTTATAAATAAAATCTCTTATTGTTATTTTTATTATTATTATTGTTGTTGTTATGAAAACACAAAATTAAGACATTAGAGTAGAAGTGCTGCTTTTATAGTCATTTAGTCAGTTATCGCCACTGTTCTTGATACAGAAGAGTTCATCAGTATTTGTTTCAGCTTCAATAAAGCAGATAACATTTACTATGAGGTTGTGTCTTTGTAAAAATGGACCAGTTTGGTTCTGCTTTAATCATACTTAATTACTGATGCACAGGTTGTATAATGATTAAATAAAGCTTCCAGTCTGCACTGCTGTGTTGGTGAATGTCTTATCTGACATTTCTCACTGAAAAACACTGATTATTTACAATTCTTGTAGATTTTACAGACTCTCACCTTTAACTTTTGTATGTTTGTATGTGCTGTATGTAAAACAAGCAGCTCCAAACAAATTGCCGCTGGTGAGATTAATAAACTTATTTGTATTGTTTTGTATTGTATATAAATCCAACGTGACATCTAATTACTGGGAAAATTTCATGCGTGCCCTTTACCGGTATAGCTATGCTTCACCGTCTGCGGTCGAACACATTCGTAAATGTGAGCATGACAGAGCGGTCGCCGTCTTTCGCAGCCCACCCACCCACTCGCCTACCCACCCCTGAGCCTCGACGAAGAATCTGTGGGCTGAACGCTTTGCAGATTCAACCTCAGCAGCCGTTGTTGCGAGGAAAAAAAAAAAAAAGGGCTTGTAAACTTCACTTCCACTGGCAATTTCCTGCCTGAGTAATATTTAAACCAGCAACTGTCCAGACGGTGCTGCTTCCTCCTCCATACTGTTTGTACTTGGCCTGTTACCTTCCATCCCCTTCTCCTCATAAGTGACTGGAGGGGGGCAAGAGGCGATGGCAGGGATCATTACATCACAAAACGCCCGGCGGCCATTGTCCTGAGCAACTGCCACATAACATTACCGCAACGCTGTCCACAAACCGGCGGACAGGTCCTGTGTGCCAAAGTGCAGACACAGGGAAGGAAAAAGGAAAAAGGGGGGGGGGGGGGGGGGGGGGGGGGGGGGTGGCGACTCATGGAAATGACAGGAATGATGAATACGAGAACGGAAGGATGAGAAAGTGAACGAAAGCTAAGAGAAGGGGAACCGGGGCGGCCATGTTTGTCCCCTGGGTCCAAATCAGGACGATTCTCATGCGGAAACAGTTGACATTTGTATTTCCGTGACCCAGATAATGTTTGCTTGGACATAGAAGGATTGCATAAAGTCAAAGGTTAGCGAAGTACGGTGGATGTCAGAGTGGTCAGCGCCACCTTGGAGCTTTCCTCGTATTACCAAAGAGGCCTGGCATTTCTCTCCACGTGTGATGGTAATGAGTTTTCTCCCACCCATGAAGAGTTGTTTTTCTTCTTTTTTTCTTTTCCTTTGTCGGTTCAGAAGAGGACAAGACTCCTTTGGTTTTACTGTTCAAACACAAACATTTTTTGCTTAACATGCCCTCAACCTTTTACATCGCTGCAGGGAGCCGGGACTTCACAAGCAACAATGTCGTGTGCATGTACGGTGTTCTGATGAGAAATCATTACCGCGTGTTGGCTCATGCTTTAGGTAATTTGAGAATTGGGTTTATAACGGGGAGGCCAAAGATAGTCCAACATGCATGTGTATTGAGCTGTTTATTGGATTGAGACATAAATATCCACAAACCAGAAGAAAAAAAAAAAAAAGTCATCATTGTATTTTTCTGTAAACAAGTGTGTGCAACCTCATGTATACAGTTGTTTTTTTGTGGTTTCTGTGGTTCATAGAGAAAAGATTGGGATTAAAATTGCAGTGTTAGATAGTTTTTTGGCTTTACTAGGCAAATACTCCATAATTAAGTGATCTACCCTCTCTCCTGTGGGATGTTTCTTTTTTTTTTTTTTTTTTTTAGAAAAGCTACGATTATTAGTGTTGTTAGACAGGCGGTGGAGGGATTAAATACATGATAGATGGATTTAATTAAGAGTAATTTAGATACTAATCGACTGTATGGCTCGACGTAGATGTTTGGAAAAATGGCCTCCATGTAAAATGTCATGTTTATTTATGCTTTTCTATGTTGGCTGTGCTGCACTGTCCTGTTTAACCAACAACTGAACATTTTAGGTAATCGGCTCGAAGTTTGGACATATTTTCAGTTTTTATGACAATCGCTGCTGCTGAAAAGCAATTATGTCGTACTCAGAGAAATGTTCGTCAAATGTGTAATGTGTAATGTATGTAATATGTGCAAATGCTGTGATGTAATGTTATAGATGTAATGGGTTTGATTCCCTATTGCACAGGTGTCAAACATGCGGCCTGGGGGCCAAATCCGGCCCACCAAAGGGTCCAATTCGGCCCGCGGGATGAATTTGTGAAATGCAAAAATTACACTGAAGATATTATCAATCAATGGTGTGAAAATCATTTTAATTCAGGTTCCACATACAGACACATACAGTCCAATTAGATTTCATGTGGGTCAGACCAGGAAAATATTACCATAAAAACCTATAAATAATGACAACCCAAAATTTCCTCTGTTTTTTTGGTGTAAAAAAGTAAAATAACATGAAAATGTTTACATTACCCAACTATACTTTTACAAAAAATGTGAATAACCTGAACAAATATGAACAAATGGAAATGTCTTAAGAAAAGTAATGCAATTTTACCAACATTCTGCGTGTTACTAAATTTTTTTTGCGATTGTAATGCACATGTGTAAATGATAAACTGATAAAACGAGGCATAATATTGTTAAAATTGCACTTGTTTTTCTTAAGACCATTCAAGTTGTTCATGTTTTTCAGATTTTTAAGGAAACTTTGTAGATGTAAACCTGATCATAATGTAATTTTACTTTTTTTCACTATTATTATTCTACTGGTCCGGCCCACTGGAGATAAAATTGGGGTGAATGCGGCCCCTGAACTAAAATGAGTTTGACACCCCTGCCGTATTGGAAGAGCACCCCCCCCCCCCCCCCCCCCCCCCCTTTTTTTTTTTTTTTTCTAAAGATTTTCAATCAGAACTGAGAAGTCACACAGCACACTACCACATCTATCTAAAATGTAGCTCCACCCACCTTCTCCAGCCTCCAGAGCAAAGAACACCATAAAACAACATATAGCATAAAGAACAACAATGAAGAGTATGTGCATAACAAGCTGTGGAGTGACTTTGTGGAACAATCTGGAACAGGAGATAAAGGAAAGTATAAACATAAATGTATTTAAAAAGAGGTATAAAGAATTGTTTCTAAATAGGTATAGGGAACATGAAGGATAAAAATAGTATTGTTGCAAAGTTCAGGTGTGGTTTCTTGGAATTAAGAGAGGGTAATTCGAATTTCAGAGATTTTGATATGTGTGAGTGGATTAAAGTGAGGGCAGATGTGAAGTCGAGATGAATTGGGATTGTGGGTGTGAAATTATGATGCATGTAAGTTATCCACTCCTTTGGCGGAGTTACAAAAAAAAAAAAAAAAAAAGAGTACTTTAAGTTTAAATTATTCAGAAATATTGAATTGGGATGGTAGACGTGTGTTGTTGACTTTTTTTTTTTTTAATTTATTTGTTATTATTATGGTGTGAATGCTTGATGCTGTACACATTTAAGTTGATGTAAGCAATGTATTAGTTGAAAAGGATAGGCAAAAAAAATAAGCCTTTACTTCTAGCCTATTCCTTTTTTGGTTTTTATGTTTATTACCATTGATGTACTGAGTAAAATGACTGCTGCAAAACCAAAATAAATGTATTCATAGTCATATTCATAGAGTATTTAGAACAACAATTCCTGTTCTATACTATATACTATCACTAATTTGTCGTTTCTTCCATCAGTCAACAGTACTGTGGTAGCAAAAGACACAAAACAATGCACTGAAGCACATAATGCCACAGTACTGGGGCAACAAGAGGATAGTAACCGATAAAAATTAAAAATAAAAACTTAATAATAAAAAATATATGGTGAGTTGACAGAGACAATCATGAAACATAAAAGACAAACTGTGAAGCTGAAACTGAAGCACTGTGGTTCTGTTTATCTGCCAAATGTTCATTGTGGTCAGTTTCAGATGCTGCAGCTCTTTCATCATTCATAGTTTGAGTTCTTGTTTGTTCAGTATTAATTGTCAGCCTTGTAAATCCAAGGTGGACTGACTGTATAGAGAGGGGAAGCAAAATTTACAATATTTTGAGGCAGGGATTGAAAGACAGTGTATGACCAATTAGTTTATTGAAAGTCATGAGAATTTATTTGCCACAAGAAAACTGACATCATAGAAAATGTTTTTATTCTATGTGTCCTCCTTCTTTCTCAATAACTGCCTTCACACACTTCCTGAAACTTGCGCAAGTGTTCCTCAAATATTCGGGGGACAACTTCTCCCATTCTTCTTTAATAGTATCTTCCAGACTTTCTCGTAATAGTTTTGCTCATAGTCATTCTCTTCTTTCCATTATAAACAGTCTTTATGGACACTCCAACTATTTGTGAAATCTCCTTTGGTGTGACGAGTGCATTCAGCAAATCACACACTCTTTGACGTTTGCTTTCCTGATTACTCATATGGGCAAAAGTTTCTGAAAAGGTATGGATAATAGTGTTAGGTATGATTATGACATCAATATATGTTTAGTTTCAAAACAATTGATGTAGTGCCTGCTGAGAAAAAACAACTAAATGTTCATTGTAAATTTTGCTTCCCCACCCTGTACATATCCTGACCAAGGAAAATAAAAGTCTCACTTTGTGCAGTAATCTACACCTGGATTTTCTGCCTCCGTCCATAATACTATACATTATATAGACTAAACGTCATCTAATATTAATATTTATTTGCAACATAGTATTGCAAAATATTACATCATCAAAAACAAATTAATTTTAGCCTGAAAAAGGTCTCTGTTTTGAATGTCTGGGGTCGGCAGAAATTTGTGATGTTAAAATGGGGTCATGAGCCAAAAAAGGTTGGAAACCATTGGACTAATGAGTGAAAAAAACAAACAAACAAACAAAAAAAAAAACCAAGAAGCGAATGAGTTCATGGAACAAGATCCCTGATTGGCTCTAGTACAAATGCTAACGGCTAATTGGTCTGTGGGAATAGACAAACCCCTTTTTTTTTGCCACAGTACTGTTGCAGTAGCCATTGCCTTAAAATAATCTGCCCCTTAACCTGTATTATTTAGTGTTTACTGTGCGTCTCCCCTGTGACAAAACTACACGGTACAAACTTCCTAAGATCTGTATGTACTGAAGCGTTACTGCAGTCGGTTTCACTGCGGTACACATGTCTTTACTATTATTGTGCCCCAGCTGTGAGGTAATATACATCCCTCTTTTAGGCGATGTGTTGCTGTTACTCCCAGGTGAACATGTCAGGGATGCGTTGTATTGCCTGGTTTGCTCTGTGCAAGTACAGCAGCACAACCTCCTCACTAAACAGCAAGAGCAAACAGGAGCGAACAAATACATCTTTGCTCTCTGTAAACAGTAAGACAAATACAAAAGCAGACAAACACGGAGTTGAACAAACTGGGTATGACAACAAACAAGTTGGCCAAATAATGTCAAATAGGGACAAAAGGAAATAAAGGGCAGGCAACAAACGAGAGTGACCCAGACCAGCCAGGAAAAAAAAAAAAGAGTCGATTTTTTTATTCGCCTATAATGCAAATGACGTCTCTCATACAAATTCTAGACATACGTAAAAGAGAAAAACTGAGGAAATAAATAAATAAACGGGGGGAATAAATTGAGAACAGGGTGAGGCAGAGTAAAACTTCAAATGAAAGAAGAGCTGAGGAAAATCGGAGCACAAATATCTGCTGTCAGGATGGATTAGTGTAAACAAGCTCTTTTCCCTCAGAATACCTAATCACGTCACTGTGTCCTGTCGCTGGAATGGTGCTCGGATTCCTTATGTGTCAAGAACCGGTTTGAGAATAAGGAGATAACGGCACATTTTTAGAAGTCTACATGCAAATAATGAGTGATGACATCGAACACAAATACCGCAGATAAAAGCGCAGGAAGGTCTAGTGCAGGTTCTGCGACGCCCATCACATCGACAAATCTGAGAGTTCAGCAGACGACGCGTTACACAAAACAGAAGATCATAAAACATACACCTGTGATTTGTGGTGTCATTTCCTTTCATTCTTTCTGTAATTCCTCTGAAGTTAAGATGAATCGGGACATGTTGGATACTTACTGTTTCCTACTAGTACTTCAGTGTAGAATCTACAGCAGAACAAATGGGAATGATTTATTTTTGTTAGTACTTGGTCCCTTTCAAGGTGATGTTCCATACCACGGACTTTCCGGTCTGATTTAGAGCAAAAATTCTGTCTGGTATCGGTGATACCAATCTGATAACGATACTTAGAGAAAACACACTTTATGTCTGGGGGAAAAAAATAGTGTATTTCAAATCATAACCTCAGATATCAGAGTAATTATTATGTACGTGGGCGTATTAGGGCCACATAAGAAAAAAAAAAAACAACAAAAAACACTTGTCACTACGAGAATAAAGTCGTTATTTAACGAGAATAAAGTCATAGTTTTAAAAAAGTCTTTATTTAACGAGAATAAAGTCATTATTTCATGAGAATAAAGTTGTTCACACTTCAACAAAAGCATCCAGCGTTGACACTTTCCCTCATTCACAAGTTTTTTTAAAAAATGGAATTATACATTTTCAAACATTTCCCTGTGGTCTACATAAACTGTAAATGCTCTGCCTGGGTCTGAATTCTGCATTAATTCAACTCCACAGGTTCATCTTCAACCCTATTTCTGAGTAATGACACCAGAAAGGTCATTATATGTTTTACATGTTACATAATACACAAGATCATAAAACATACGCCTGTGATTTATGGTGTCATTTCCTTTCATTCTTTCTGTAATTCCTCTGAAGTTAAGATGAATCGGGACATGTTGGATACTTACTGTTTCCTACTAGTACTTCAGTGTAGAATCTACAGCAGAACAAATGGGACTGATTTATTTTTGTTAGTACTTGGTCCCTTTCAAGGTGATGTTCCATACCACGGACTTTCCGGTCTGATTTAGAGCAAAAATTCTGTCTGGTATCAGCGATACCAATCTGATACCGATACTTAGAGGATATACACTTCATGTCTGGGGGAAAAAATAGTGTATTTCAAATCCTAACTTCAGATACCACAGTAATTATTATGTATGAGGGCGTATTAGGGTCACATAAGAAAAAAAACAAAACAAAAAAAAAAAAACACTTGTCACTATGAGAATAAAGTTATTTAACAAGAATAAAGTCATAGTTTAAAAAAAAACCTCATTATTTAATGAGAATAAAGTTGTTATTTCATGAGAATAAAGTCATTCACATTTCAACAAAAGCATCCAGCGTTGACACTTTCCTTCATTCACAAGTTTCTGTTCAAGGAGTGATATTTAGCTTTTTTTTTTTAAATGGAATTATGCATTTTCAAACATTTCCCTGTGGTCTACATAAACTGTAAATGCTCTGCCTGGGTCTGAATTCTGCATTAATTCAACTCCACAGGTCCATTTTCAACCCTATTTCTGAGTAATGACACCAGAAAGGTCATTATATGTTTTACATGTTACATAATACACAAGATCATAAAACATACGCCTGTGATTTATGGTGTCATTTCCTTTCATTCTTTCTGTAATTCCTCTGAAGTTAAGATGAATCGGGACATGTTGGATACTTACTGTTTCCTACTAGTACTTCAGTGTAGAATCTACTGCAGAACAAATGGGACTGATTTATTTTTGTTAGTACTTGGTCCCTTTCAAGGTGATGTTCCATACCACGGACTTTCCGATCTGATTTAGAGTAAAAATTCTGTCTGGTATCGGTGATACCAATCTGATACCGATACTTAGAGGAAATACACTTTATGTCTGGGGGAAAAAATAGTGTATTTCAAATCATAACTTCAGATATCAGAGTAATTATTATGTACGAGGGCATATTAGGGTCACATAAGAATTAAAAACCAACAACAAAAAACACTTGTCACGACGAGAATAAAGTCGTTATTTAACGAGAATAAAGTCGTTATTTAACAAGAATAAAGTCGTTATTTCATGAGAATAAAGTCATTCACACTTCAACAAAAGCATCCAGCGCTAACACTTTCCCTCAGTCACAAGTTTCTGTTAAAGGAGTGTTACTTTGCTTTTTTTTTTTTTTTTTTAAATGGAATTATGCATTTTCAAACATTTCCCTGTGGTCTACATAAACTGTAAATGCTCTGCCTGGGTCTGAATTCTGCATTAATTCAACTCCACAGGTCCATTTTCAACCCTATTTCTGAGTAATGACACCAGAAAGGTCATTATATGTTTTACATGTTACACAATATACAAGATCATAAAACATACGCCTGTGATTTATGGTGTCATTTCCTTTCATTCTTTCTGTAATTCCTCTGAAGTTAAGATGAATCGGGACATGTTGGATACTTACTGTTTCCTACTAGTACTTCAATGTAGAATCTACTGCAGAACAAATGGGACTGATTTATTTTTGTTAGTACTTGGTCCCTTTCAAGGTGATGTTCCATACCACGGACTTTCCGATCTGATTTAGAGTAAAAATTCTGTCTGGTATCGGTGATACCAATCTGATACTGATACTTAGAGGAAACACACTTTATGTCTGGGGGAAAAAATAGTGTATTTCAAATCATAACTTCAGATATCAGAGTAATTATTATGTACGAGGGCATATTAGGGTCACATAAGAATTAAAAACCAACAACAAAAAACACTTGTCACTACAAGAATAAAGTCGTTATTTAACGAGAATAAAGTCATTCACACTTCAACAAAAGCATCCAGCGCTGACACTTTCCCTCATTCACAAGTTTCTGTTAAAGGAGTGATATTTTGCTTTTTTTTTGTTTTTTTTGTTTTTTTTGTTTTAAATGGAATTATGCATTTTCAAACATTTCCCTGTGCTCTCCATAAACTGTAAATGCTCTGCCTGGGTCTGAATTCTGCATTAATTCAACTCCACAGGTCCATTTTCAACCCTATTTCTGAATAATGACACCAGAAAGGTCATTATATGTTTTACATGTTACACAACATACAAGATCATAAAACATACGCCATTGATTTATGGTGTCATTTCCTTTCATTACCTCCGCCAAGGAGGTTATGTTTTTGCCAGGGTTTGTTTGTTTGTCTGTTTGTCTGTTTGTTTGTTTGTCTGTCCGTTAGTGTGCAACACAACTCAAAAAGTTATGGACAGATTTGGATGAAATTTTCAGGGTTTGTTGGAAATGGGATAAGGAAGAAAAGATTAAATTTTGGTGGTGATCGGGGGTGGGGGGGCCCACTGATCAGCCTTGGCGGAGGTCTGCGCTCTCCGAGTGCTTCTAGTTCTTTCTGTGATTCCTCTGAAGTTAAGATGAATCGGGACATGTTGGATACTTACTGTTTCCTACTAGTACTTCAGTGTAGAATCTACTGCAGAACAAATGGGACTGATTTATTTTTGTTAGTACTTGGTCCCTTTCAAGGTGATGTTCCATACCACGGACTTTCCGATCTGATTTAGAGTAAAAATTCTGTCTGGTATCGGTGATACCAATCTGATACCGATACTTAGAGGAAATACACTTTATGTCTGGGGGAAAAAATAGTGTATTTCAAATCATAACTTCAGATATCAGAGTAATTATTATGTACGAGGGCATATTAGGGTCACATAAGAATTAAAAACCAACAACAAAAAACACTTGTCACTACAAGAATAAAGTCGTTATTTAACGAGAATAAAGTCGTTATTTAACGAGAATAAAGTCGTTATTTCATGAGAATAAAGTCATTCACACTTCAACAAAAGCATCCAGCGCTAACACTTTCCCTCAGTCACAAGTTTCTGTTAAAGGAGTGTTACTTTGCTTTTTTTTTTTTTTTTTAAATGGAATTATGCATTTTCAAACATTTCCCTGTGGTCTACATAAACTGTAAATGCTCTGCCTGGGTCTGAATTCTGCATTAATTCAACTCCACAGGTCCATTTTCAACCCTATTTCTGAGTAATGACACCAGAAAGGTCCTTATATGTTTTACATGTTACACAATATACAAGATCATAAAACATACGCCTGTGATTTATGGTGTCATTTCCTTTCATTCTTTCTGTAATTCCTCTGAAGTTAAGATGAATCGAGCCATGTTGGATACTTGCTGTTTCCTACTAGTACTTCAATGTAGAATGTACAGCAGAACAAATAGGACTGATTTATTTTTGTTAGTGTTTGGTCCCTTTCAAGGTCTTTTCATTACACTGGTCGACAACAAATTTATTGTTTAAGTTTTTTGAGTTGATTTAGGATAATTTTGGTGTGCTGAATCCAAAAATCACATTAATTTTGCTCAATCAGGTCAACTTTCTGAACTATGCTACATATTGGCTTTTTAACATTTTTGCTTACATTTATGGGCATTTTCACATCATATGATACAAAATTCTTTCATATTTCTTGCAATAAACGAGTTCTGAAGATTTTACTTTTGTCAATTTATGATTAATGTTGTTTTTTAATATTACAGGTGAATGAAATGGCTTCGACTAGAAGATCTTGCAAAAATAAGCCTGACGTATTCTGCTACATCTGCAGTGAATACACCATTGTACCTAACAAGTACCTAACTAGAAAATGATTTTTTTTTTCTCTTAAAACCTATTTTGGGTGAGAACAATATAAAAAAATCAACTGATAAAGTCACAAAAATGTTATCAATTTTGTGAGACGATCAAATTTTTCAAAATCAAATTAGCAAAAAAACCTTACCTGATTGAGAAAAACAGATGTCATTTTTGGATTTAGCGGTGCAAAATGGTCCTAATTCAGTTGAAAAAACCTAGACAACTTGCAAAAAACATTTTTTGTAACCCAGTGTTAGTGATTCTGGCTGGTATTGGTAATACTGATCTGATACCCATACTTTATAGAAATACACTTTATGTCTGGGGGGAAAAAATGTATTTCAAATCATAACCTCATAAAGAATAAAAGACATGAGTAATTATTGTGTAATTATTAAGAAGTATTATAAAAATGAAAAATTGCATATTAATTCACATTACATGAACATGTTAACATGAAACATGTAAATACTGAGCATGTAACACTTCAACAAAAGCCTCCAACATCGACAATTTCCCTCATTCACAAGTTTTTGTTAATAAAAAACAGCATATTTCCTGTTTTCTCCTTTAGTCTGTTCTGTTTTTTGTTCAGTACAGACTGAGTCAGAGTTACTGACTGAGAACTTAACCAGGCGGAAGAAAAAGTAGTTCCCACCAATCGCGCGTCATTTGAACAAAGTCCCAATAGTTTATCTACTTTCCACTGCGTTCCTGATATATATTACCTCAAATGACTTAAGTATCCAAAGTATGGATATTTTGATCTGTGAATTGATTCTAGAGTGTAAAGATCTGGTATCGGAAATATTGATATTTCAGTATCAATCCGCACATCACTAGTTTTCATTTCAGTAACTTACCATTTTACAGGTGCATTATGGGTTGTTTTCAGCGTTAATGTTCAAGGCCGGTAAGTGTATTTAATGAGATCTTTAAAGTGATCTAATTATAGAAACAGAATATTACGTAAGAGTGTATTATTCGGTGAAAACGTCATTTTGTGATTATTGATTCAAGTTGTCATTTTAATTATATAGGAAAATGTATGTTTACTGTTGTTGATCTTTAGATGTTTTTTTTTTTTTTTCTCAGGGTCACTGAATCCTCATCACCACAGCAGAGGTCATATTGTGTATTTATTTCTTTCTGTTTCTTCAATTTAATCACATTAAATCGCTTTAAACTGCATCCAACTATACAACCGCACAGTTTGACATTGTGATTCCAATTGCATTTTGATTAACTGTGTATCTCTATAATTATGTTTTCATTTGTTAGTAATCACCAGAAATAGGAATCCTTGTGTTTTCGTCTTAAAATGAGTCATTTGTATCTATGGAGGGAGTGGGTCGCCCTTTAACGGACTCTACCGTGTTGTGTCGCCATGTTTCTACAGGAATGGACTCAACTGTTTCTCTTTTTTTTTTTCTTTCTTTTTTTCCTAATGGCAGGTGAAATTCAGTTTTCAGGCACATTATCTTTGTCCACTATGTTAAAGGGTGACAAGAGTTAATATAAATCTATTTAATTCATACGATAGATTATGTATATTTATAAATAAATAGATTTCCATGTAGATTCCATGTAGAGTGTAGATTTCCTGTATGTACGGGTGCAAATAAACTGTTGTAATTTTTTTTTTAACCTTTTCTCATATAATAGTGTCACAGTTTCAATTATTCTTGATAAAGTGCGACAGGGACTCAATATGTACCGGTAACTGTATATAAATCTATATATCTATATCTAGATAGATATAGAACGATAGAGAAAACGATAGAGAGAACGATAGAGAGAACGATAGATAGAACGATAGATAGAACGATAGAACGATAGATAGAACGATAGATAGAACGATAGATAGATAGATAGATAGATAGATAGATAGATAGATAGATAGATAGATAGATAGATAGATAGATAGATAGATAGATAGATAGATAGATGGAACGATAGATAGAACGATAGATAGAACAATAGATAGAACGAAAGAACGATAGATAGAACAAAAGAACGATAGATAGATAGAACGAAAGAACGACAGACAGACAGACAGACAGACAGACAGACAGACAGACAGACAGATAGATAGATAGATAGATAGATAGATAGATAGATAGATAGATAGATAGATAGATAGATAGATAGATAGATATTGCTATATATATTTATTGCTTACAGCCTTTATTTGTCAATCTAAACAACCCATTTTTTTATATCAATTTCCATCGGGTCTCAAAGCTCAACTATTATTATTTTTGAACAAACAAAAACATAATATAACACAAACATGTCTAAGAAATTGGCAATTCCTTTTCAAAATTGGCCAAATTCTACCTCCTGACAATCTTGTAGTGTCACTGGAAAGGCCTCTGGTAAACAAATTCCTCCCCCCTGGTGGATTATCTGTGTATTGCATGTATCTAATTGTATACATCAGGTTTATCAAGAAAAAAAAAATTCACACGGATCATGTAGAGCAGGGGTGTCAAACATGCAGCCCGGGGGCCAAATCCGGCCCGCCAAAGGGTTCAATCCGGCCTGTGGGATGAATTTGTGAAATACAAAAATTACACTGAAAATATTAACAATCGAGGATGTTAAAATAATTTTGGGTCAGTTAATTCTAAAGTGGATCAGACCAGTAAAATACTATCATAATAAACTATAAATAATTAAAACTGCAAATTTGTCTCTGTTTTAGTGTAAAAAAAAAAAAAAGTAAAATTACACAAAAATGTTCACATTTACAGACGAGTCTTTTACAAAAAAAAAAAAGTGAATATCTGAAATGTCTTAAGAGAACTATGTGGAATTTTAATAATATTCTCCCTGTTATTTAATGTTTGGTGTATTTGTAGATCCACTGTGATCTCTAAGTTGTGATTCACATGTATAAATGTTAAACTAAGGTGTAATATTGTTAACATTGCACTTATTTTACTGAATAATTTTCAGGTTGTTCATATTTGTTTATGCTATGTTCAAGTACAATTCGTAGATGTAAACATTTTAATTACGGAATTTTAAGTGTATTTTTGCGTGTATTGCAGGATATTTGAGCATATTTAAGTGTATTTTTACGTGTATTGTAGGATTTTTGAGCATAATTAAGTGTATTTTTACGTGTATTGCAGGATATTTAAGCATATTTAAGTGTATTTTTGCATGTATTGTAGGATTTTTGAACATATTTAAGTGTATTTTAGCGTGTATTGCAGGATATTTGAGCATATTTAAGTGTATTTTTACGTGTATTGTAGGATTTTTGAACATATTTAAGTGTATTTTTGCGTGTATTGCAGGATATTTGAGCATATTTAAGTGCATTTTTGCGTGTATTGTAGGATTTTTGAGCATAATTAAGTGTATTTTTACGTGTATTGCAGGATATTTAAGCATATTTAAGTGTATTTTTGCGTGTATTGTAGGATTTTTGAGCATAATTAAGTGTATTTTTACGTGTATTGCAGGATATTTAAGCATATTTAAGTGTATTTTTGTATGTATTGTAGGATTTTTGAGCATAATTAAGTGTATTTTTGCATGTATTGCAGGATATTTAAGCATATTTAAGTGTATTTTTGCGTGTATTGTAGGATTTTTGAGCATAATTAAGTGTATTTTTACGTGTATTGCAGGATATTTAAGCATATTTAAGTGCATTTTTGCGTGTATTGTAGAATTTTTGAGCATAATTAAGTGTATTTTTACGTGTATTGCAGGATATTTAAGCATATTTAAGTGTATTTTTGCGTGTATTGTAGGATTTTTGAGCATAATTAAGTGTACTTTTACGTGTATTGCAGGATATTTAAGCATATTTAAGTGTATTTTTGTGTGTATTGTTGGATTTTTGAGCATAATTAAGTGTATTTTTGCATGTATTGCAGGATATTTAAGCATATTTAAGTGTATTTTTGCGTGTATTGTAGGATTTTTGAGCATAATTAAGTGTATTTTTACGTGTATTGCAGGATATTTGAGCATATTTAAGTGTATTTTTACGTGTATTGTAGGATTTTTGAGCATAATTAAGTGTATTTTTACGTGTATTGCAGGATATTTAAGCATATTTAAGTGTATTTTTGCGTGTATTGTAGGATTTTTGAACATATTTAAGTGTATTTTTGCGTGTATTGCAGGATATTTAAGCATATTTAAGTGTATTTTTGTGTGTATTGTAGGATTTTTGAGCATAATTAAGTGTATTTTTACGTGTATTGCAGGATATTTAAGCATATTTAAGTGTATTTTTGTGTGTATTGTAGGATTTTTGAGCATAATTAAGTGTATTTTTGCGTGTATTGCAGGATATTTAAGCATATTTAAGTGTATTTTTGCATGTATTGTAGGATTTTTGAGCATAATTAAGTGTATTTTTACGTGTATTGCAGGATATTTGAGCATATTTAAGTGTATTTTTACGTGTATTGTAGGATTTTTGAGCATAATTAAGTGTATTTTTACGTGTATTGCAGGATATTTAAGCATATTTAAGTGTATTTTTGCGTGTATTGTAGGATTTTTGAACATATTTAAGTGTATTTTTGCGTGTATTGCAGGATATTTAAGCATATTTAAGTGTATTTTTGCGTGTATTGTAGGATTTTTGAGCATAATTAAGTGTACTTTTACGTGTATTGCAGGATATTTAAGCATATTTAAGTGTATTTTTGTGTGTATTGTTGGATTTTTGAGCATAATTAAGTGTATTTTTGTGTGTATTGCAGGATATTTAAGCATATTTAAGTGTATTTTTGCGTGTATTGTAGGATTTTTGAGCATAATTAAGTGTATTTTTACGTGTATTGCAGGATATTTGAGCATATTTAAGTGTATTTTTACGTGTATTGTAGGATTTTTGAGCATAATTAAGTGTATTTTTACGTGTATTGCAGGATATTTAAGCATATTTAAGTGTATTTTTGCGTGTATTGTAGGATTTTTCAACATATTTAAGTGTATTTTTGCGTGTATTGCAGGATATTTAAGCATATTTAAGTGTATTTTTGCGTGTATTGTAGGATTTTTGAGCATAATTAAGTGTATTTTTGCGTGTATTGCAGGATATTTAAGCATATTTAAGTGTATTTTTGCGTGTATTGTAGGATTTTTGAGCATAATTAAGTGTATTTTTACGTGTATTGCAGGATATTTAAGCATATTTAAGTGTATTTTTGCGTGTATTGTAGGATTTTTGAGCATAATTAAGTGTATTTTTACGTGTATTGCAGGATATTTAAGCATATTTAAGTGTATTTTTGTGTGTATTGTAGGATTTTTGAGCATAATTAAGTGTATTTTTGCGTGTATTGCAGGATATTTAAGCATATTTAAGTGTATTTTTGCGTGTATTGTAGGATTTTTGAGCATAATTAAGTGTATTTTTACGTGTATTGCAGGATATTTGAGCATATTTAAGTGTATTTTTACGTGTATTGTAGGATTTTTGAGCATAATTAAGTGTATTTTTACGTGTATTGCAGGATATTTAAGCATATTTAAGTGTATTTTTGCGTGTATTGTAGGATTTTTGAGCATAATTAAGTGTATTTTTGCGTGTATTGCAGGATATTTAAGCATATTTAAGTGTATTTTTGCGTGTATTGTAGGATTTTTGAGCATAATTAAGTGTATTTTTGCGTGTATTGCAGGATATTTAAGCATATTTAAGTGTATTTTTGTGTGTATTGTAGGATTTTTGAGCATAATTAAGTGTATTTTGACATGTATTGTAGGATTTTTGAGCATATTTAAGTGTATTTTTGTGTGTATTGTAGGATTTTTGAGCATAATTAAGTGTATTTTTGCGTGTATTGTAGGATATTTAAGCATATTTAAGTGTATTTTTGTGTGTATTGTAGGATTTTTGAGCATAATTAAGTGTATTTTTGTGTGTATTGCAGGATATTTAAGCATATTTAAGTGTATTTTTGCGTGTATTGTAGGATTTTTGAGCATAATTAAGTGTATTTTTACGTGTATTGCAGGATATTTGAGCATATTTAAGTGTATTTTTACGTGTATTGTAGGATTTTTGAGCATAATTAAGTGTATTTTTACGTGTATTGCAGGATATTTAAGCATATTTAAGTGTATTTTTGCGTGTATTGTAGGATTTTTCAACATATTTAAGTGTATTTTTGCGTGTATTGCAGGATATTTAAGCATATTTAAGTGTATTTTTGCGTGTATTGTAGGATTTTTGAGCATAATTAAGTGTATTTTTACGTGTATTGCAGGATATTTAAGCATATTTAAGTGTATTTTTGCGTGTATTGTAGGATTTTTGAGCATAATTAAGTGTATTTTTACGTGTATTGCAGGATATTTAAGCATATTTAAGTGTATTTTTGTGTGTATTGTAGGATTTTTGAGCATAATTAAGTGTATTTTTGCGTGTATTGCAGGATATTTAAGCATATTTAAGTGTATTTTTGCGTGTATTGTAGGATTTTTGAGCATAATTAAGTGTATTTTTACGTGTATTGCAGGATATTTGAGCATATTTAAGTGTATTTTTACGTGTATTGTAGGATTTTTGAGCATAATTAAGTGTATTTTTACGTGTATTGCAGGATATTTAAGCATATTTAAGTGTATTTTTGCGTGTATTGTAGGATTTTTGAGCATAATTAAGTGTATTTTTGCGTGTATTGCAGGATATTTAAGCATATTTAAGTGTATTTTTGCGTGTATTGTAGGATTTTTGAGCATAATTAAGTGTATTTTTACGTGTATTGCAGGATATTTAAGCATATTTAAGTGTATTTTTGTATGTATTGTAGGATTTTTGAGCATAATTAAGTGTATTTTTGCATGTATTGCAGGATATTTAAGCATATTTAAGTGTATTTTTGCGTGTATTGTAGGATTTTTGAGCATAATTAAGTGTATTTTTACGTGTATTGCAGGATATTTAAGCATATTTAAGTGCATTTTTGCGTGTATTGTAGGATTTTTGAGCATAATTAAGTGTATTTTTACGTGTATTGCAGGATATTTAAGCATATTTAAGTGTATTTTTGCGTGTATTGTAGGATTTTTGAGCATAATTAAGTGTACTTTTACGTGTATTGCAGGATATTTAAGCATATTTAAGTGTATTTTTGTGTGTATTGTTGGATTTTTGAGCATAATTAAGTGTATTTTTGCATGTATTGCAGGATATTTAAGCATATTTAAGTGTATTTTTGCGTGTATTGTAGGATTTTTGAGCATAATTAAGTGTATTTTTACGTGTATTGCAGGATATTTGAGCATATTTAAGTGTATTTTTACGTGTATTGTAGGATTTTTGAGCATAATTAAGTGTATTTTTACGTGTATTGCAGGATATTTAAGCATATTTAAGTGTATTTTTGCGTGTATTGTAGGATTTTTGAACATATTTAAGTGTATTTTTGCGTGTATTGCAGGATATTTAAGCATATTTAAGTGTATTTTTGTGTGTATTGTAGGATTTTTGAGCATAATTAAGTGTATTTTTACGTGTATTGCAGGATATTTAAGCATATTTAAGTGTATTTTTGTGTGTATTGTAGGATTTTTGAGCATAATTAAGTGTATTTTTGCGTGTATTGCAGGATATTTAAGCATATTTAAGTGTATTTTTGCATGTATTGTAGGATTTTTGAGCATAATTAAGTGTATTTTTACGTGTATTGCAGGATATTTGAGCATATTTAAGTGTATTTTTACGTGTATTGTAGGATTTTTGAGCATAATTAAGTGTATTTTTACGTGTATTGCAGGATATTTAAGCATATTTAAGTGTATTTTTGCGTGTATTGTAGGATTTTTGAACATATTTAAGTGTATTTTTGCGTGTATTGCAGGATATTTAAGCATATTTAAGTGTATTTTTGCGTGTATTGTAGGATTTTTGAGCATAATTAAGTGTACTTTTACGTGTATTGCAGGATATTTAAGCATATTTAAGTGTATTTTTGTGTGTATTGTAGGATTTTTGAGCATAATTAAGTGTATTTTTGTGTGTATTGCAGGATATTTAAGCATATTTAAGTGTATTTTTGCGTGTATTGTAGGATTTTTGAGCATAATTAAGTGTATTTTTACGTGTATTGTAGGATATTTGAGCATATTTAAGTGTATTTTTGCGTGTATTGTAGGATTTTTGAGCATAATTAAGTGTATTTTTACGTGTATTGCAGGATATTTAAGCATATTTAAGTGTATTTTTGCGTGTATTGTAGGATTTTTCAACATATTTAAGTGTATTTTTACGTGTATTGCAGGATATTTAAGCATATTTAAGTGTATTTTTGCGTGTATTGTAGGATTTTTGAGCATAATTAAGTGTATTTTTGCGTGTATTGCAGGATATTTAAGCATATTTAAGTGTATTTTTGCGTGTATTGTAGGATTTTTGAGCATAATTAAGTGTATTTTTACGTGTATTGCAGGATATTTAAGCATATTTAAGTGTATTTTTGCGTGTATTGTAGGATTTTTGAGCATAATTAAGTGTATTTTTACGTGTATTGCAGGATATTTAAGCATATTTAAGTGTATTTTTGTGTGTATTGTAGGATTTTTGAGCATAATTAAGTGTATTTTTGCGTGTATTGCAGGATATTTAAGCATATTTAAGTGTATTTTTGCGTGTATTGTAGGATTTTTGAGCATAATTAAGTGTATTTTTACGTGTATTGCAGGATATTTGAGCATATTTAAGTGTATTTTTACGTGTATTGTAGGATTTTTGAGCATAATTAAGTGTATTTTTACGTGTATTGCAGGATATTTAAGCATATTTAAGTGTATTTTTGCGTGTATTGTAGGATTTTTGAACATATTTAAGTGTATTTTTGCGTGTATTGCAGGATATTTAAGCATATTTAAGTGTATTTTTGCGTGTATTGTAGGATTTTTGAGCATAATTAAGTGTATTTTTGCGTGTATTGCAGGATATTTAAGCATATTTAAGTGTATTTTTGTGTGTATTGTAGGATTTTTGAGCATAATTAAGTGTATTTTTGTGTGTATTGCAGGATATTTAAGCATATTTAAGTGTATTTTTGCGTGTATTGTAGGATTTTTGAGCATAATTAAGTGTACTTTTACGTGTATTGCAGGATATTTAAGCATATTTAAGTGTATTTTTGTGTGTATTGTAGGATTTTTGAGCATAATTAAGTGTATTTTTGTGTGTATTGCAGGATATTTAAGCATATTTAAGTGTATTTTTGCGTGTATTGTAGGATTTTTGAGCATAATTAAGTGTATTTTTACGTGTATTGCAGGATATTTGAGCATATTTAAGTGTATTTTTACGTGTATTGTAGGATTTTTGAGCATAATTAAGTGTATTTTTACGTGTATTGCAGGATATTTAAGCATATTTAAGTGTATTTTTGCGTGTATTGTAGGATTTTTCAACATATTTAAGTGTATTTTTGCGTGTATTGCAGGATATTTAAGCATATTTAAGTGTATTTTTACGTGTATTGTAGGATTTTTGAGCATAATTAAGTGTATTTTTGCGTGTATTGCAGGATATTTAAGCATATTTAAGTGTATTTTTGCGTGTATTGTAGGATTTTTGAGCATAATTAAGTGTATTTTTACGTGTATTGCAGGATATTTAAGCATATTTAAGTGTATTTTTGCGTGTATTGTAGGATTTTTGAGCATAATTAAGTGTATTTTTACGTGTATTGCAGGATATTTAAGCATATTTAAGTGTATTTTTGTGTGTATTGTAGGATTTTTGAGCATAATTAAGTGTATTTTTGCGTGTATTGCAGGATATTTAAGCATATTTAAGTGTATTTTTGCGTGTATTGTAGGATTTTTGAGCATAATTAAGTGTATTTTTACGTGTATTGCAGGATATTTGAGCATATTTAAGTGTATTTTTACGTGTATTGTAGGATTTTTGAGCATAATTAAGTGTATTTTTACGTGTATTGCAGGATATTTAAGCATATTTAAGTGTATTTTTGCGTGTATTGTAGGATTTTTGAACATATTTAAGTGTATTTTTGCGTGTATTGCAGGATATTTAAGCATATTTAAGTGTATTTTTGCGTGTATTGTAGGATTTTTGAGCATAATTAAGTGTATTTTTGCGTGTATTGCAGGATATTTAAGCATATTTAAGTGTATTTTTGTGTGTATTGTAGGATTTTTGAGCATAATTAAGTGTATTTTTGTGTGTATTGCAGGATATTTAAGCATATTTAAGTGTATTTTTGCGTGTATTGTAGGATTTTTGAGCATAATTAAGTGTATTTTTACGTGTATTGCAGGATATTTGAGCATATTTAAGTGTATTTTTACGTGTATTGTAGGATTTTTGAGCATAATTAAGTGTATTTTTACGTGTATTGCAGGATATTTAAGCATATTTAAGTGTATTTTTGCGTGTATTGTAGGATTTTTGAGCATAATTAAGTGTATTTTTACGTGTATTGCAGGATATTTAAGCATATTTAAGTGTATTTTTGCGTGTATTGTAGGATTTTTGAGCATAATTAAGTGTATTTTTACGTGTATTGCAGGATATTTAAGCATATTTAAGTGTATTTTTGTGTGTATTGTAGGATTTTTGAGCATAATTAAGTGTATTTTTGCGTGTATTGCAGGATATTTAAGCATATTTAAGTGTATTTTTGCGTGTATTGTAGGATTTTTGAGCATAATTAAGTGTATTTTTACGTGTATTGCAGGATATTTGAGCATATTTAAGTGTATTTTTACGTGTATTGTAGGATTTTTGAGCATATTTAAGTGTATTTTTACGTGTATTGCAGGATATTTAAGCATATTTAAGTGTATTTTTGCGTGTATTGTAGGATTTTTGAGCATAATTAAGTGTATTTTTGCGTGTATTGCAGGATATTTAAGCATATTTAAGTGTATTTTTGCGTGTATTGTAGGATTTTTGAGCATAATTAAGTGTATTTTTGCGTGTATTGCAGGATATTTAAGCATATTTAGGTGTATTTTTGTGTGTATTGTAGGATTTTTGAGCATAATTAAGTGTATTTTGACATGTATTGTAGGATTTTTGAGCATATTTAAGTGTATTTTTGTGTGTATTGTAGGATTTTTGAGCATAATTAAGTGTATTTTTGCGTGTATTGTAGGATATTTAAGCATATTTAAGTGTATTTTTGCATGTATTGTAGGATTTTTGAGCATTATTAACTGTATTTTTACGTGTATTGTAGGATTTTTGAGCATATTTAAGTGTATTTTTGCATGTATTGTAGGATTTTTGAGCATAATTAAGTGTATTTTTGCGTGTATTGTAGGATATTTAAGCATTTTTAAGTGTATTTTTTATTTTACGGAATTCACTTTTTTCACTCAAAAGTTCTTACCCTATTGTATATATTACTTTACTGGTCCGGCCCACTTTATATCATATTAGGCTGGATGTGGCCCCTGAACTAAAATGAGTTTGACACCCCTGATGTAGAGGGCTTCAAAACTCATGTATCAAATATGATACATTTGGCGTTACAGGGTAAATTCCTCCTGGGGGCCAGATCGGACCCTTTGGTGAGCTGGTTTTGGCCCGTGGCCCGTATGTTTGACACCCCTGTTTAGTAGATTAACCGCTAGTCGAGCAACTAAACAAAACCTCCACACAATCTTGAGTGTCCTTCTGTTTGGAGCATTATGGTTTTATTTCAACCCAGTTTATACGACTGCACACGAGGCAAACATGAGGTATTGTGCATCTGTTGCATAAGCCAAACCTCCGCCCACCTAAGGAGGCTTCAAAGTCAAACATGCCTTAAAAAAAAATCTAAACTATACAGTGACCACCTATATATATATATGTATGAATACGACGCCCACCGCTCCTCCTGGCTCTGGCTGTACTTGTTACGGTCGCTCAGTATCCTCCCTGCACAGATGCTATAGACCACAGGTGTCAAACATAAGGCCCGGGGGCCAAATCTGGCCCGCCAAAGGGTCCAATCCGGCCCGTAGGATGGCTTACACTGAAGATTTTAATTCAGGTCCACATACAGAACAACTGATCTCAATTGGGTCAGACCACTAAAATATTATCGTAATAACCTATAAATGATGAAAACTGTAGTGTAAAAAAGTATAATTACATTACATAATGACATGAAAATGTTTATATTAACAAACTCTTACAAAAAATACGAATAACCTGAAATGTCTTAACAGAAGTACATGCAATTTTACCAATATTTTGCCTCTTATTAAATGTTTTTTGTATTTGTCATTGTAATGTAAGTTGTAATGTACATGTGCAAATGATAAACTGATAAACTGAGGTAGAATATTGTTAAAATTGCACTTGTTTTCTTTAAGACATTTCAGGTTGTTCATGTTATTCAGATTTTTAAGGAAACGTTGTAGATGTAAACATTACCATAATGTAATTTTACTTTTCACTGGTGTTATTTTACTGGTCCGGCCAACTTGAGATCATATAGAATTGAACGTGGAACTGAACTAAAATGAGTTCGACACCCTTGTCTCAAGTGAAACTAGAAAAGCACTCTGAGAGCGTAGACCTCCACCAAGGCAGATCAGTGCCCCCCCCCGATCACCACCAAAATTTAATCATTTGTTCCTTGTGCCAGTATCAATATTTCCTGAAATTTTCATCCAAATCTGTCCATAACTTTTTGAAAGATCCGGATCAGTCTTTGCCATTTGATAGAACACCCCATTGTAAATCCCTGAGTCAAACTGCATGAGATTTGCACAATTCCCCCATATTGTGATTTCCACCATAAATATTAGTCCCATATTTATTTGACCTATATTTTAAGATTCCTTGACCATGAAAACATACCATTAGCAACTGGATTCATAATTATATCCTTATTAGTTCAGTAGTTATTCACGAAAATCACATTTCTCGTAATGGCGGTTTTCTTCTGGATCTAGCTCCTTAAGTATTAAAGCTACATGAAATCCGGTGGCATACTCCCGATGCGGAACTGACTGAGCTACACGATGGCGCTTGTCAGAAATTTCTACCTTTAATATTAAAGGCACAGTAGGCCAAAAAGTAAGGGCACCCCCATTTTTTATATAAATTAAGATAAAATCCGCCTTCTGGATCAGATCCGGATCAGCCTTTGAAATGTGATAGAGGACCCCATTGTCAATTCCTGAGTTAAATTTCATGAGTTTTGGTCAATAATTAAGCGAGATATTGGGAAACGAAAATTTTGGCCCCATTTACCACAATGTTAACGAAAATTTCAAAGTGATCCAGAATCCAGGATTTCTTCCGGATCACCCCCAAAAGTTAATCATTTCTTCCTTATCCCATTTCCAACAAACCCTGAAAATTTCATCAAAATCTGTCCATAACTTTTTGAGTTGTGTTGCACACTAACGGACAGACAAACAAACAAACAGACAGACAAACAAACCCTGGCAAAAACATAACCTCCTTGGCGGAGGTAATAAATGCAATTTTACCAATATTCTGCCTGTTACTAAATGTTTTGTGTATTTGTAATTGTCATGTAAGTTCTAATGCATTTGTGTAAATGATAAACTGATAAACTGAGGCAGAATATTGTTCACATTGCACTTGTTTTTCTTCAGACCTTTCAAGTTGTTCATGTTATTCAGGTTTTTAAGGAAACATTGGAGATGTAAACATTATCATAATGTAATTTTACTTTTTTCATTGTTCTTATTTTATTGTTCCGGCCCTCTCCAGATCATATTGGGGTGAATTTGGCCCCTGAACTAAAATGAGTTTGACACCCCTGCTATAGATGCTGCCACTGTTACTGACATCCAGGAATACTGTCCCACGTGGCTCGGGTCGGAACGGTGTCGTAATTCAATGACACGTGCTATACAGATACAGAGAACACAAAAAAAAAAAAAAAAAAAAAAAAAACATTTGGACTTTATAGGAAAATAGTATAAAATGCACCTCCATCCTTTTTTCCAGTAAGTGTTGAAACAAGACCGGGTTTGTATTTATAGTAAAAGTCTAAAGAAAATCAATGCGGCAAATAGACCCATCTCTTCCATTTATGAGCGCCACATGTCTGCAACTGTGTGTGTGTGTGTGTGTGTGCGTGTGTGTGTAATAGAAAGGCCTGTGTAGCCTATCGATAAAACACCCGTTTGTCACATGCTGTGGTGTGTTATGAACGCCCTCCTTCATGGTAATCTCTCAAAGACATCACTGATGGGGAGGGGGGGGGGCTCTATATTTCTTTACAGTCTGGCCTGTGGGATACGTCCTGCAAAAAAAAAAAAGAGGGAGAGAGAGAGAAACTTCTCCCACTTCGCTTTAAATCTCTTTCTTGTAGCGGAGATAAGAGCAGAATTGAGTTATTGAGCAGACGGTTTAAGATATAAGCTCTCACTAAAGGGTGCTCCAAAGAGTCACAATATCAAGAGCCTGAATTCTCTTTTTCTTTTACAATCTACTGCACTTTGTCTACGGCGGTAATCTGACGGCGGAGGGACTCTTTCCTTATGTAATATTTATTTTTTTATTTAACATCCGGTGCGTGTGCGACTATATCTCAGCCATTAAATGCAATATAAACACCCAGAGGAGTTAAATATTTAATGACCTTCATTTACATAACAAACATTTCCTATATATTTAGATGGATTCCAATTAACGCAGCCTTTCAGCTTCAAGCAGGACAAATGAATCTGAATTTCGTAGCTGTAGAATTAGGTAAAGACTATTTATTATGAGTGTTTTTGAGGCAACTTCTGAATTATTTATTCTCTACACTGAGCGATTCGTCTACTCATCCTCTGCATTTTTCAGTCAAAATCTGGTATTTTCCTACATTTCGTCGATTGATCACGTAGAGTTTATTTACAGGTTATTACATCAGAACAGAAGAAAACTGAAGAGAAAGTGTATTTTTCAGCAAAAATATATCATCAGTGTCTACAACGACTGTCATTTATTTAACTATTTGGGTTTTACTGATCATGTAGATGTTCATAAAAGAGTAAATTCTGATTATTATATAAAAACAGAGAAAACTAAGAAAATAATGACTCTTTCGGCAAAAAACTACGCATTGTTTCATCCCCATTCACTCAGAAATATTAACAGAATAAAGTTTTACCCATGAAGACCCAAATATACACCGGTAAACAAAAAAAAGAAAAAAATACTGATCTGTTTAATACCTGTTGATCCACTAATCTTATCAATACATGTAAATAACTGGAGTAAAATAGTTTGTCATTTTTTCACCGTCATCAAATATGATTCATTTGGACATTCAGAGACTCCGTAGTTACCATGGAAACACCATCATCTTCTACAACATTGATTCACCAGAAAAAACCCATGGAGTTTTTTTTTGTTTGTTTGTTTTTAATGGTGTGAATGCTCGATGCTGTACACATTTAATTTAATGTAAGCAGTGGATCAGGTGAAAAGGATACGCAAAAAAAAAATAAGCTTTTGCTTCTAGCCTATTCCTTATATTGTTTTTGTGTTGATTATAATTACACTGGTCAACAACAAATTTATTGTTTAAGTTTTTTGAGCTGATTTAGGATAATTTTGGTGTGCTGCATCCAAAAATCCCATTAATTTTGCTCCATCAGGTCAACTTTCTGAACTATGCTACATATTGGCTTTTTAACATTTTTGCTTACATTTATGGGCATTTTCACATCATATGATACAAAATTCTTTCATATTTCTTGCAATAAACGAGTTCTGAAGATTTTACTTTTGCCAATTTATGATTAATGTTTTTTTTTAATATTACAGGTGAATGAAATGGCTTCGACTAGAAGATCTTGCAAAACTAAGCCTGACGCATTCTGCTACATCTGCAGTGAATACACCATTGTACCTAACAGGAATCAAGTCACAAGTTTCATAAAGTGTGCTTACCAATCTTATTTTGGTATTAATTATTATATTTTGTGAGAAGATCAAATTTTTCAAAATCAAATTAGCAAAAAAAACCTGACCTGACTGAGAAAAACAGATGTCATTTTCGGATTTAGCGGTGCAAAATGGTCCTAATTCAGTTGAAAAAACCTAGACAACTTGCAAAAAACATTTTTTTGTAATCCAGTGTTATTGTACTACGTGCAATGATTAATGTACAAATCAAAACAATAAATAAATCCATTCATTCATTCATTCATTCATAATAAATGGTTATAAATCACTTAACAAAGGTTAAATCGAGAGAAAAAAATAATAATTTGGGAACTGCCCCAAAAGTAACTCTGGGTCTTTATGGGTTGAATTATTATCTTTGCTTCCAAAATGTCTCAGATGTTTTTTAATTCATGTCTCTCAACATTAAATTTTTTTTTTAAATCCATGACTATGATTTTAAATGTTCAATAATGACATGAATGTAAACAATAATGACAAATATAATATAGATTATTATTGGGATAAATATCATTGCATTGTTTAGTTTGGTTTCAATTGTTTTTGCTTCCAAAATGCCTCTGAGATGCTTTGACTAAATTTTTCTCAAAATTGATTTTTTTGTTTTTTTGTTTTCTTTATCCGTGACTATAATTTTAAATGTTCTACCTCTAAATTTCTAAAATATTTTTTTTGTGGTCTGATTGTAAATAATTTTCTACCACTACTAACCATCTACTTTCTTCACATTCCCGTTAAACTTTAAGGAAATAATGATGTTTATATCTAAAATCAGCATAAACAGGACATCTTACAGCTGTAGCCATGATGTGTCCCAATACTTTTGTCCATACAGTGTACATTACCATTAGAGGAAAATGAAGATGAAGACGTAGGAGTCAAATAAAGGCTCATACTTCAGTGACTTACAACATAAAGAAGTCAAAATGCACTCACACATCCATAAAAAAAAAAAAAAAAAAAAGAACCAAAATATCATTGCATTGTTTAGTTTGGTTTCAATTGTTTTTGCTTCCAAAATGCCTCTGAGATGCTTTTACTAAATTTTTCTCAAAATTGATTTTTTTGTTTTTTTGTTTTCTTTATCCGTGACTATAATTTTAAATGTTCTACCTCTAAATTTCTAAAATATTTTTTGTGGTCTGATTGTAAATAATTTTCTCCCACTACTAACCATCTACTTTCTTCGCATTCCCATTAAACTTGAAGGAAATACTGATGTTTATATCTAACTAATATATTTTACTTCCACAATGACCGAACCATTTTAACTTTGTTTTATCGTTCTTTTATTGAGTCTGTTTTATCTTTTTGTCTGGTAGCGTGGTTCGGTCAGACCTCAGTTGCAGAGAAACTCACTAAATCAAATAGTCAGATGGTCCAGTCGCCTGATTGGTGAGTCCCAGTCTTGTCCCGCCTCCCTGTACACTAAACAGGTCCAGAGGATGGCTTCGTCAGTTCTTAACAATGACTCCCATCCTTTACCAGGTGAATTTCAGCTCCTTTCCTCTGGACGGAGGTTCTTAGTGCCAAGGTGCAGGACACAGCGTTTATAAAAACAGCTTTGTTCCTGTCGCCGTCACTGAGCTCAATAAGAAATAGTGACATTGCACTTGACTAACTTATTTTAGTTATTTATTCCATTTCTTTGCTCTATTTATTATTATTGTGACTTCAAATTTTTTAATTTTATGTTCTTATCCTGGTTTTTTTATCCCGCATTGTTTTTATCCTTTCTGGTTTTTATTGTGTTTTTATTGCATCTTGTTTTTATTTATTTGATCTACAACAAGTCATAGGTAAATTATTTATTTTTGAGTCTACATTAAATTACCATTAATTTGGTGGTTAAGTTTTCTATTTCTCTGGTATATTTTCACCTTTTTATGTTTTGCTTGTTTGTTTGCTTGGATACATTGGTTTTTTTTTTGGTTTTTTTTTCTTTTTCCTATATTGGATGCTGGGTAGCTGAATTTGTTCTGTAGGACAGGCATTAATATAAGCATTTTGCTTCTGCCTGGGCCTTTTCAGTCATAACCTGTTGGTAATGTTTGTAATGTTTGAAGTGTTGTTTTTGACACTGGTTATTATGTGATGACTGAATAAAGAATTTCATCATCATCATCATCATCTTATTTATTTCATTCTTTTACTTATCCATGCTGCTATACCGATGAATGGTGGAACACTGAGCACTTTTTGTCCTGTCTGTAAGCGTGATTAAGTGCCTGTCTTGCATGTTCAATGTATGTGTTGTTGTAATGCCAAGGCAATCACCTAGACTGCAAAACAAATCTACCTACGGGTATAAGTAAAGTAACCTTGATCTTGACCTTAAAATCAGCATAAACAGGACATCTTACAGCTGTAGCCATGATGTGTCCCAATACTTTTGTCCATACAGTGTACATTACCATTAGAGGAAAATAAAGATTAAGACATAGGAGTCAAATAAAGGCTCATTCTTCAGTTACTTACAACATGCAGACGTCAAAATGCACTCACACATCCATAAAAAAAAACAAAAAACAAAAAACCCAAATGGAACCAAAACGAGAGAAAAAAAAAAAAGGAAAAAAAGCTCTGCGTGAATCACATTTATCCCAAGAAAAGCTCTGGCAGGTGTGAAAACAGCCTTCTGTAGTGAAGAGGGAGAAGACAGAAGGGGGTAATGCCGGTTCTGGCGCTGGAATTCTGCCTTGAAGTGTTACAGTCAAAGCAAGATGGAAGCTCACATCCACCATTTTCAGCTTCTGTGAACGTGATGTGCACGCCGTACTTCAGATCACATAGCGTCTGACGCCACTTGGCTTTTCCTGCTTCTACAGTCATCCTTTAAAAGGCAAGTCGCTAAATGTTATCGCACATTTTCAGAGAATCGCATTAGAATACAGAAAAAAATTAAACCTTACAGGGTGGGGAAGCAAAATTTACAATATTTTGAGGCAGGGATTGAAAGACAGTGTATGACCAATTAGTTTATTGAAAGTCATGAGAATTGATTTGCCACAAGAAAACTGACATAATAGAAAATGTTTTTATTCTATGTGTCCTCCTTCTTTCTCAATAACTGCCTTCACACGCTTCCCGAAACTTGCGCAAGTGTTCCTCAAATATTCGGGTGAAAACTTCTCCCATTCTTCTTTAATAGTATCTTCCAGACTTTCTGGTAATAGTTTTGCTCATAGTCATTCTCTTCTTTCCATTATAAACAGTCTTTATGGACACTCCAACTATTTTTGAAATCTCCTTTGGTGTGACGAGTGCATTCAGCAAATCACACACTCTTTGACGTTTGCTTTCCTGATTACTCATATGGGCAAAAGTTTCTGAAAAGGTATGGATAATAGTGTTAGGTATGATTATGACATCAATATATGTTTGGTTTCAAAACAATTGACAAAGTGCCTGCTGAGAAAAAAACAACTAAATGTTCATTGTAAATTTTGCTTCCCCACCCTGTAATCTAAGACAGGGGTCTCAAACATGCGGCCCGGGGGCCAAATGTGGAACGCCAAAGGTTCCAATGCGGCCCCTGGGATGAATATGCAAAGTGTAAAAATTCCACAGTCAAGGCTGTGGAACGCATTTTAGTTCGGGTTCCACATACAGACCAATATGATCTACAGTCAAATAATAACAGTGTAATAATCGAGAAAAAAATAATGACTCCATATTTTCTTCTCGGTTTGATGTGAAAAAAATATTACATTATGTCTATAAATAATGCCAACTTCAAATTTTTGTCTTTGTTTTAGTGCAAAAAATAACATTAAATTAAAATGGTCCAAATTGGATGTAAACCCAAGGAGGAGATGATGAAAGTATGAGGATTTTACAGGTCCACACTTCCACCCAATATGGCCGACTTCCTGTTGGGTTTAGGGTGGGGCCAGAATGTAATTTTTTACTTGCCCCAACATGGCCTATGTCTGTACCACGTTTCATGTTTGTACGATGAAAAAAATTTGGGGAGGGCTCCCATCCACATAATGTATTTTGATTCTTGAGGGGGCGCTACCGAGTCATTTTACGATATTTTTTCTTGGCGACTTCAAATAAAGTAATTTTTCGCCGGGCTTGAATTTTTGGTCAAATAAAATTGACTTTCCGTTAATGTTCAGGGGGTCAAATTTACGTTCAAAGTGGCAAAAGAAAAAAAGAAAAAATAACGGAACCATGCCATTTTAATAGGCCCTCGCCGACATGTATGTCTGGGCTCGGGCCTAATTATGAAAATACTTACATTTACCAACTATCCTGTAACAAAAAAATGTGAATAACCTGAACAAATATGACCAACCTGAAATGTCTACAGAAAATTAAGCACAATTTTAATAATCTTCTGCCTGTTACTCAGCGTTAAGTGTCTTTGTGGCAGATACTTCAGGGCAAAAATAGGGTTGAGAAGCCACTCCAGGACCCAAAAAAACTGAAGTCAAGGTCGTCATCGAGACTAATGGACGAACAACAGTGTCGTTGTAGATCCGATCCATAACGCACATGTAGAAATGCCAAGTTGAGGCAGAATATTGTTAAAATTACACTTATTTTTCTTAAGAAATTTCAGTTTTTTCAGGTTATTCGCATCTTTTTTGTTTGGATAGTTCATAAATCTTTTTTTTTTTCAGTTATGATATAATCATCTTTGAATTAACGCTGATCTTGTATGAATGTAAGTGAACCAACTGCAAATGTAGAGGATAATATGATTTTTTTTTTGTTTTAATGGTAATAAGTTACTTTTAAAAAGTCAAATATAGAGAAAAATTCATTTGCATGTCAATACAAAAGTAGCTTTAAGTCTTGAAGCTGTTAACGGGCAAGTGACTATTTTTGGTTATTTCCACACCCATTACAAGACAGTGGCAGCAGCAGTTCCAGTGAGAACAGCGAGTCAACAATCTCAGACCCAATGTGGTCCTGAGAGTCCACATTGGTCTGTACTAGTTGGATTTATTTATTTATTTATTTATTTATTATTTGTTTTTACATAATAATCTTTGAATTAACACAAAATGCAGAGGACAATATGATAATAAATGGTGATAAATTACTTTGAAAATGATAAATGTAAAGAAAAATGAAACTGGAAGTCGTAAAAACGTAGTTCTAGGTCTTTAACCATTTATCAGGCAAGTGACTATTTTTGGTAATTTCCAAATCCATGACAAGACAGTGATAGCCACAGTTACAGTGAGGCAACAATCTGAGGTCGTATGTTTTTCTGGTATTTTTAATCTTAATCTTCTTGGATTTTTTTTTTTTTTTTTTTTTTTTTTTACTTACTGGTAAGGAACCAAATATGGTGACTTCATTAACCTTGATTTTCTACATGACAATGAAAAATTTTGAAAAATTTCACCAAAGTAATAAAGTCTTGTTTTGCCCTCCAATTTATTTATTTATTTATTTTTTGCCACTAAGGAACCAAATATGGTAACTTCATTGATGTTGATTTTCTACATAACAATAAAAAGCATAGTCTTGTTATGTCCTCCATTTTTTTTTTTTTTTTTTGCCACTAAGGAACCAAATATGGTAACTTCATTGATGTTGATTTTCTACATAACAATAAAAAGTATAAAGTCTTGTTATGTCCTCCTTTTTTTTTTTTTTTGCCACTAAGGAACCAAATATGGTAACTTCACTGATGTTGATTTTCTACATAACAATAAAAAGTATAGTCTTGTTATGTCCTCCTTTTTTTTTTTTTTTTTTTTTTTTTTTTTTGCCACTAAGGAACCAAATATGGTAACTTCATTGATGTTGATTTTCTACATAGCAATAAAAAGTATAAAGTCTTGTTATGTCCTCCTTTTTTTTTTTTTTTTTGCCACCAAGGAACAAAATATGGTAACTTCATTGATGTTGATTTTCTACATAACAATAAAATGTATAAAGTCTTGTTATGTCCTCCATTTTTTTTTTTTTTTGCCACTAAGGAACCAAATATGGTAACTTCATTGATGTTGATTTTCTACATAACAATAAAAGTATAGTCTTGTTATGTCCTCCATTTTTTTTATTTTTTTGCCACGAAGGAACCAAATATGGGAACTTCATTGATGCTGATTTTCTACATAACAATAAAAGTATAAAGTCTTGTTATGTCCTCCATTTTTTTTTTGCCACTAAGGAACCAAATATGGTAACTTCATTGATGTTGATTTTCTACATAACAATAAAAAGTGTAAAGTCTTGTTATGTCCTCCATTTTTTTTTTTTTTTTTGCCACTAAGGAACCAAATATGGTAACTTCATTGATGTTGATTTTCTACATAACAATAAAAAGTATAAAGTCTTGTTATGTCCTCCATTTTCTTTTTTTTTTTCTTTTTTTTTGCCACTAAGGAACCAAATATGGTAACTTCATTGATGTTGATTTTCTACATAACAATAAAAAGTATAAAGTCTTATGTCCTCCATTTTTTTTTTTTTTTTTGCCACTAAGGAACCAAATATGGTAACTTCATTGATGTTGATTTTCTACATAACAATAAAAAGTATAAAGTCTTGTTATGTCCTCCTTTTTTTTTTTTTTTTGCCACTAAGGAACCAAATATGGTAATTTCACTGATGTTGATTTTCTACATAACAATAAAAAGTATAAAGTCTTGTTATGTCCTCCTTTTTTTTTTTTTTTTTTTGCCGCTAAGGAACCAAATATGGTAACTTCATTGATGTTGATTTTCTACATAACAATAAAAAGTATAGTCTTGTTATGTCCTCCTTTTTTTTTTTTTTTTGCCACTAAGGAACCAAATATGGTAATTTCACTGATGTTGATTTTCTACATAACAATAAAAAGTATAAAGTCTTGTTATGTCCTCCATTTATTTATTTATTTTTTTTGCCACTAAGGAACCAAATATGGTAACTTCATTGATGTTGATTTTCTACATAACAATAAAAAGTATAGTCTTTTTATGTCCTCCTTTTTTTTTTTTTTTGCCACTAAGGAACCAAATATGGTAACTTCATTGATGTTGATTTTCTACATAACAATAAAAAGTGTAAAGTCTTGTTATGTCCTCCATTTTTTTTTTTTTTTTTGCCACTAAAGAACCAAATATGGTAACTTCATTGATGTTGATTTTCTACATAACAATAAAAAGTATAAAGTCTTGTTATGTCCTCCATTTTCTTTTTTTTTTTTCTTTTTTTTTTTGCCACTAAGGAACCAAATATGGTAACTTCATTGATGTTGATTTTCTACATAACAATAAAAGTATAAAGTCTTATGTCCTCCATTTTTTTTTTTTTTTTTGCCACTAAGGAACCAAATATGGTAACTTCATTGATGTTGATTTTCTACATAACAATAAAAAGTATAAAGTCTTGTGATGTCCTCCTTTTTTTTTTTTTTGCCACTAAGGAACCAAATATGGTAATTTCACTGATGTTGATTTTCTACATAACAATAAAAAGTATAAAGTCTTGTTATGTCCTCCTTTTTTTTTTTTTTTTGCCGCTAAGGAACCAAATATGGTAACTTCATTGATGTTGATTTTCTACATAACAATAAAAAGTATAGTCTTGTTATGTCCTCCTTTTTTTTTTTTTGCCACTAAGGAACCAAATATGGTAATTTCACTGATGTTGATTTTCTACATAACAATAAAAAGTATAAAGTCTTGTTATGTCCTCCATTTATTATTTTTTTTTTTTTTGCCACTAAGGAACCAAATATGGTAACTTCACTGATGTTGATTTTCTACATAACAATAAAAAGTATAAAGTCTTGTGATGTCCTCCTTTTTTTTTTTTTTTTTTTGCCACTAAGGAACCAAATATGGTAACTTCATTGATGTTGATTTTCTACATAACAATAAAAAGTATAAAGTCTTATGTCCTCCATTTTTTATTTTTTTTATTTTTTTGCCACTAAGGAACCAAATATGGTAACTTCATTGATGTTGATTTTCTACATAACAATAAAAAGTATAAAGTCTTGTTATGTCCTTTTTTTTTTCTTTTTTTTTTGCCACTAAGGAACCAAATATGGTAACTTCATTGATGTTGATTTTCTACATAACAATACAAAGCATAAAGTCTTGTTATTTCCTCCAATAACACACTATTAGAATTTCAGAATATTTCTATGAGTGAACTATAAAAGGTTAAAACAATAAGCATGTCCATCCATTTAAAAATGCTAACACTTTCTTTTTGTAACGAAAACAAAGCAATTTTGAGCAGAGATCAGTCATGTGCGTCATTAAACATCATCAAAGACTTAACAATTTGTGATTTTTTTTTTTTTTTTTTCCTTTAACGTGTGTATTTTGAAGCTTTGAAAGGCCTCAAAAACAGAACAAAAGTCCACGATGGAAGATACTTTCAGGGCTTTTCTAACAACAAACAAAAATAATAATAATAATAATAAAAAAAAAAAAAAGAAAATACAAAAATACATCTTCCTTCTGGAACTCCTGTCAGAAATACCTATTAAAATATTTCATTGGACACACAGCATGACTCCGTGAACAGTTTGCTTCTAGCTGTGTGAAAAAACGTTAATTAAAAACAATATTAAAACATGCCAATAAGGTTGAGAAAGAAAAATTACATTGAATTCATTATGTTAACCGTCACTCAGTGTGTTTTTCTACGATTATAGCTGCTGCGGAGGAAGGAAACTGACATTCAATCATGCGTCGAGTGACAAAAAAAGCATACGAACATGGAAATGATAGAGAAAGCTGTGGTACAAAGCGGATTTCTAATATAGATCAGGGCCTATGGTGGATGTAAAGCCTCCCAGGACTTATGTGCTCTTTCAACTCTATGAATACTCCAATCAAGGTGCGATTGTGTTCACATTGTAGGAGAGCAATTTGTAATAAATCTGTAGTCATGTGCCACGTGGATGGTTCCAGATGAGCGGGTTCAGCCTCAGATGGAACACTGCGGTGAAGATTTCCCATTCATGACGTCATCTGAACTGAAGATCAAAGACAAGTATATGGACAAAAGTAATGGGACACGTTGGATTCAGGCATTTCTTTTCTTACATTTATGCATTTGTCAGACGCTTTTTTCCCAAAGCGGCTTACAGGGGGAAAACCAAAATAAAAGAATAAAATACAAGAATAGATTAACCCTTTCATGCATAGTGGTCACTCCAGTGGACAGTTACTCCACAGCAATTCATATCATGTTGAATATAATATAAATTTATATTGGGATAAATATCATTGCATTGGTTAGTTTGGTTTAAATTATTTTTGTTTCTAAAATGCCTACAAGATGCTTTTTACTTAATTTATCTCAACATTGATTTAGTTTTTTTTTTTTTTTTTTGTCCATGACTATGACTTTAAATGTTCTACCTCTAAATTTCTAAAATATTTTTGTTGCTCTGACTGTAAATCATTTTCTACCACAACTAACCATCTGCTTTCTTCACATCTCACTAAAGAAGAAGGAAACAGAGCTTTTTTTTTGTGGTATAAATGTGATTCACGTCAAGCTTTTTTCCCTTTACTTTCTCTCGTTTTGGTTCCATATATATATATATATATATATATATACACACATACACATACAGGGTGTCCCATTAGTCTCCATACATAGGAAAAATAAACGTTTCTTGACATAAACCATTTTTATTTATATAATATGCTCTATATGACTGCCATTTTGTCGGGAACACATTTCGATGCGTGTCCTCCACTGCTGAAGAACTATAAAGAAGAAATATAAAGAAATACATGTTAGAGCCATGGAATGTATTATGTCTCCTATGTATGGTAACTTATGGGACACCCTGTATATATATATATATATATATATATATATATATATATATATATATATATATATATGCCTCTATAGTTCATGCATCTGTAGACATGTTTATTTCTAGATTTGTATTTTGTATTTATTTATTTGCACATCACAAACAACATTAAAAAAAAGAAAGAAATTATCATGTAAGTAACACCAGTGTGTAAGAGAAGACCAAAGCCAAAAAAGGCTTATATATAAACCTCCCCGGAGATTTTTTTTTTTTTTTTGGCTTAATTCAAGCAAAAAAACTGCCAATGGAACAAGTGAAAATTATCTTGGTAAGATTTCTTGAAAAAAGAATTTCAAGATCTATTGTCTAAAAATCAGTTTTTAAATCTCACTGAAAAGTTACTCTTTAGGTGATTATGTCTAATTTTAAGTCTGATGAGATATCTTGACAAGAAATGAGGAAAAATACACTTGGTAAGATTTAGATTTTCGCAGTGTGGCCGTTCTCTGCTTCCATAGTTCATACATCTGTAGACATGCTTATTTCTACATTCAATTATCTTTTCTTTTTTTTTTTTTTTTAGATTTAATAATCTTAATTCAAGAAATCTTGTCAGGTGAAATTACGTTGCTGCATGGACAGATACTTCACTTGTTTTCAGTAACTTTTTCTTCACAGTTAGCGTTTTTATCTTGTTTTTAGACCCCCCCCTTTTTTGCAGTGTTGTCATTATTGTTTTGTATCTCAGACCCCTGTTAGAAAAGAAACACCTGAATTCAATGTGTCCCAATACTTTTGTCCATATATCTGATCCTGTGGGTGTTATTTTAAACTCTTCCTCTCACACACACACATATTTGAGGCCATTTTGGTGAAGAGGCTGCAATAGTTTCATCCCCCAGAGACTCGACTAATACTTTTGATTTAATGAAATCCACAGATCATTTTGTCAATTTTATTTCAGCACACTACTTGTTCATATAGGACACATATTGGAACATATCTGCAGGCTGCCGACTGGCCACCGGCCAGGACTTTACAGGTTGTGAGTGCGTTCTGTGATACGTTACCGTGGTAACCGGTGAGTTTATGAGTTGAGAAGCCTGGCTAAAACGGTTACGCACACAGGGAGCTCTCCGACCCAATAATCCACAGTGGTGAAACCGTCTTCAGATTGCTTGGATTTTTGGGTAATCTGAAGGGTGTGTGGTCCGTTTATTGTCCTGGACAGAAGAGAGTTGGAGCCGAACGCTGTCCACGGGCCCAAACCTATTCACTCTGCGACGTTAGTCAGAACAGATGAACTCCAGTGACACGTCATCGCTTTCAGACAGTCTTCTGCTTCTTTTATTTGCCTGCCACATCCCACTCACTACAGCAGTCAAACTGTGCTTTGACAAGAATGTGTGCACAAGGCTTTGCAAAATCCTAAAATCCCCAGTTGATTATAATTGATGCCACCAATGTGGAGCGTTTTTCTTCTGACTCAATTGCACCTGATATTTTTGCCACTGCACTGCACATATTTTATTTATCTGCTTCCAATCCCTACTTTTTTCAATGTGACAGCAGATATATATTGTGATGACATCATAACATGTTTATGATTTCATAGCATTTACCTGTGCTCCCATGTTTTCTTTGTGTTGTTGCTATTACCCCACCCCCCAAAAGGGGAGGCAAGGCAAGGGGGATTGTTTTTATATCATTAACTGAACATAAAACAAGTGCCTACAACGTCTCTTAGTTCTCTAACTCCATGGGTTTTACTGGTGAATCAATCCTATAGAAGATGAAAAGATGAAAAACTGTATTTTACACCAATTATTCACTTGTATTGATCAGATTAGTGGATCAACAGGTATTATATATTCTAGATCAGTAGATGGTTTTGGTCGCTGGTGGATGTTTTGGTCTTGATGGGTTAAATTCTCCTTTTACAGCCGATCACATTTTAACCTTGTATATGTAACACACTTATGCAAAAGGTGTGCCGTTGTCGACGGAAACGAGAAAACCTCCATGACACAAACGCACTGTATTTACCTTCATCATTCATAGATTTTGTCTTTGCTGCAGTTTAAGTCATTAATATATCATTAACTGAACATAAAACAAGTGTCTACAACCACTCTTAGTTCTCTACCTCTATGGTCTTACTGGTAAATCAGTGTGGTAGAAGATGAAAAACTGTATTTTACACCAATTATTTCACTTGTATTGATCAGATTAGTGGATCAACAGGTATTATATATTCTAGATCAGTAGATGGTTTTGGTCGCTGGTGAATGTTTTGGTCTTGATGGGTTAAATTCTCCTTTTACAGCCGATCACATTTTAACCTTATATACTGTATGTAACACACTTATGCAAAAGATGTGCCACTGTCTACGGAAACGAGAAAACCTCCATGACACAAACGCACTGTATTTACCTTCATCATTCATAGATTTTGTCTTTGCTGCAGTTTAAGTTGGCATTCTGTGTCAAATTAATCTGAGAGTCACTGAGTTCTATTTCCAGTCCCAATGTTTATGCCAAAGGCGGCATGAAAAATAGAAAATCTCAAGAGGCATTTAGCGTGAAAAAAACCCTTAAAATAGATTTAAAAACACTGATGTAATAAGCTCAGCTGTGAAGTCCAGGTAGTCAAAAAAAAAAACAAACACCGGTTTTACTGGTGTGGTGACACATGTACCACCACAACAGAGCAAAATACATCCCACAATCCTCTGCTTTTTGACTATTTGCTATGATGATCGGATGGGATCGATGTAATTCAGTGTTTTTCAACCCTCGGTTTGGAACCTCACGTGAGGTCACCTGGAATTAAAATGAGGTCACCTGAAATTTCTAGTAATTGATAAAAATAAAATAAAAAACTTATTAGTAAAAAATATATGGTGAGTTGAGAGAGACAATCACAATACATATAAGACAGACTGCAAAAATCTAAATCTTACCAAGTGTATTTTTTCTCATTTCTAGTCCAAATATCTCATCACACTTTAAATAAGACAGAATCACCTAAAGAGTAACTTTTCACTGAGATATAAGAACTGATTTTTAAACAATAGATCTGGAAAATCTTATTTCAAGAAATCTTACAAAGATAATTTTCACTTTTTCCACTGGCAGATTTTTTTGCTTGAATTAAAAAAAAAAAATTGAATTAAGCAAAAAAAAAAAAAAAAATCTGCCAATGGAACAAGTGAAATTAATCCTGACCAAGGAAAATCAAATTCTCACTTTGTGCAGTTATCTACACCTGGCTTTTCTGCCTCCGTCCATAAAAATATACATTACAGGGTGGGGAAGCAAAATTTACAATATTTTGAGGCAAGGATTGAAAGACAGTGTATGATCAATTAGTTTATTGAAAGTCATGAGAATTGATTTGCCACAAGAAAATGTACATAATAGAAAATGTTTTTATTCTATGTGTCCTCCTTCTTTCTCAATAACTGCCTTCACACGCTTCCTGAAACTTGCGCAAGTGTTCCTCAAATATTCGGGTGACAACTTCTCCCATTCTTCTTTAATAGTATCTTCCAGACTTTCTCGTAATAGTTTTGCTCATAGTCATTCTCTTCTTTCCATTATAAACAGTCTTTATGGACACTCCAACTATTTTTGAAATTTCCTTTGGTGTGACGAGTGCATTCAGCAAATCACACACTCTTTGACGTTTGCTTTCCTGATTACTCATATGGGCAAAAGTTTCTGAAAAGGTATGGATAATAATGTTAGGTATAATAATAATAATAATAATAATAATAATAATAATAATAATAATAACTTTATTTATATAGCACCTTTTAAAACAAAGTTTACAAAGTGCTTTGACAAACAAATAAAGGGCACAACAGCAGGATACCTGATGTAAATAAAAACACTAAAAACACTAAAATAGAAGCAACATAATAGGAGAGATGTGTACAACAATGCAGAAACAAGACACTTCAAATAGATTAAATGAATCGGAATAAGGAGGGCAGGGGTAATGTAACATGATGCTGTTAAATCAATGCAGAAGTAGAGGCGTGAGATAAAACAACATCATGTATGAGAATATAAACCAGCAATCAAACAGGATAAAATTCAAATTAAAAAATTAAAAAATTAAAAATTAAAAGGGACAAACAAAGGTATGATTATGACATCAATATATGTTTGGTTTCAAAACAATTGACGTAGTGCCTGCTGAGAAAAAACTACTAAATGTTCATTGTAAATTTTGCTTCCCCACCCTGTAAAAGACAGTTAATGCAAACACACCCGTTTGTACTCTTTTATTCCCTCACCCAATGAGAATCAATAAGAGAATCGGATCGATAAGTAATATCAATAATGGAATCAGAATCGTTAAAATCTGAACGATTCCCATCCCTAGTGTTGACAGTGCCTTAATGAACCTGTCGCCACAACCAGAGGAAACAACTAATTTTTTTGACCATTTACATCGGTGCCACACAGCTTTTATATCCTCCCGAGTATTTTTTTCATATATTTCGCAGGGTTAAAAATGCAATGTCAGTTTTTTCCAGTATGGTGCAGCCCTACTGGGAACGCTGGTGTAATTTCTGGGGTGTTCTGCTCTGCCAGTGTCGGCCATTGTGGACCTCTGGTTACCGTTCTCTCCGGTGATAAGAGCAGTACCCTGCCTCAACCTTATGCTAATCATTTTTACAGCCTTTGCTTAATTAAAATGTCACATCAACTCTGCAATATACAGCGGAGTTCTGTGCAAATTAAAAGGAATTAGGCTGGCAGATGTGGCCTTAATGGCTTAATCATGCCTTTACGTTCGTTCCAGTGAAGTGCGGCCACAGATGAATATTATTTCAACTCGCACATTGACAAGCGACGGCTAAAAAAAAAACAAAAAAAAACAACAACTTGATATGTAAATTTAGAGGCAGCTGCTCTGGGTATGCTGAAATCAGCCCATGAAACGTCAACATCTGACAAAAACAAGTCAGAGAACCGAGTAGGGACAGACATTTGGTAAACAGATTTATTAAGCGACATTCACATCAGGCATGTTCGTCTAGCGCTCCTGTCACCGCTATAAAAAAGAATTTCTATTAAAAAGTGCATAGACTTAAAGCATAAGACGCATTCAGATGACCTCAGGTTTGAATTTACTTTGTTAAAACCACTGCGACAACTAGAGCAGGAGAAGACGTCTACAACTGTGTCTGTGATGGCCTTTAAATATCAAAAAAAAAAAAAAAAAAAAAAGCCATCATACTGTATGTGTCGTGTGTTTGGATTAAATAATACGTCACAGACTGTGTTTTTATATTTAGCCAAGCCGGAGCATCTTTCTCTAACTCTAAAACAGTGCTGTCAACTTTAATAATAACACTGTCATCACAACCTCCTCCTCATATTGTAAATAGACTTGGTTCAATTTTTTCTTTTTTTTTTGCGGAAAATTAACGTCATATCATCTTTGAACACTTTACTCATAATTTCTTATCAACTTTTTTTTATCAACCTGAAAATGCTATGAATTAAAACCTGTAACTATTTTAGTCAAATACAATGCAATGCATAAAACAACACGTTCATAATAAAAGTAAAAGCACCATAAGCTGATATGACACTTTGCAACAAAAAAGCATGTACTGACTTAAAATATCGAATACCTTTTGATCCAATAATCTGATCAATAAATGTAAATAATTGAGGTAAAATACAGTTTCTCAGTTTTTATTGGAATTTCATGTGTCACATAGGCTACGTTCACACAGCAGGTCTTAATGCACAAATCGGATTTTTGGGTGAAATCCGATTTTTTTGTGTGCTCGTTCATATTTCACATTAAGTGCGACTTCTATCAGTTTTGAGAATGAACTGAATGCGACCCTGAAGTGACCCGCATGTGCAAAAGAGGTCCTGGTGTAATACAATGTAATATTGGTGTTTTATCTGTAGGCATTATAAGCTTTCAGCAAGTATATTTACGCCTCGCAAAATAACACACCAGTAGCGCGATTAGCAGTTAGGGTTAGCGATTAGTGGCTAGCGGAATTAACGGTTCCGGTAAAACTGCGTTCTAGGCCGTTTTTTGAACCTGTAAGTCATGACCTCAAACCACGACTCACGACTTCATTATGTTCCAGGCAAGTCACGCCAAACTGCCTGAGCGCAAGGAATTGTAGTAGCTAGACATAAAGAAACTAGCATGGTGGACCGTACATTATGCTCGTTTACAATCATTTCTATCGCCAAAGGTGGTTGCTCTTTGCTTATTTGAGGGAAACAGTGGAGGAAAAACGGCGCATAAGGCAAGAGAAGCTGTTCTACCTTTTATGTTATATTATCTGTATATTTGGATAAGTATTTGGTATTAATTTATTCTTGCACTCATTGGACTGAAAACTAGCTAACACTAGAGCAGCTACTGATCATGCAGAACATTTGCGGATAAATAATGTCAGAGCAGTACCTTGTTTTAATAAACAAGGCGTAAACACTGCATCCACGGGGACGCCATTGCTACGTGACGTCAGAACTCGCAACTGGGAGTACATCGATCTAATGCGAGTTCACGGGTGGGAAGTCACAGGTTTGACTGACATTCCACTGCATTTTCACCGGTAGAAGGTTGGAAAAACACAAGTTACGGGTTGCCTGCAACGCAGCATTAGGCTTAGGGTTAGGGGTTAGTGATTAGCAGTTAGTGGCTAGCACATTGGCACGCCATCAAATGGGGTTAAATAACACGCGAAAGGATGAAAATGCGTACATATAGTACGCCAAATGCAATAAACTGGTATCACATACAATGCGATTTCATGAGATCAGTCCATGTAATACGTGACCACGCAGGCACGCGCTGTGTTCAGGGAAGTATGTATGTTTTTCCTGTCGCTCCTCCTCTTGGGACGCAGAATTGTGATGTTTGTCGCATTTCAATGATATAAAGGTTAAAGGGTAAACACAACCTGGCCATTCAGACTGAAGTCGCATTGCAAAATATCAGATACGTATCAGATTTAGGACCATATATGAAAGTGGCCTGGCTTGCATTTGAAAAAATTAGTGTAACAAATCGGATATAGGTCACATATGGGCAAAAAAAATCGGATTTGGGCCACATTTACCTGCAGTCTGAACATAGTCATTAATTCAGCGATAAAACCCATGTAGTTTGGCAGAATGACAGTGACTGTGCTCATGTTTATGTTCACTTACTGACAGATTTTTCTCAGACAAAACATTCCATCCTGTGTTTTTTCTGTTTTGATATAATAACCTTTGAATTCACACTCAGCTTGTATGAACATAAGCAGTGAAGTATTTGCTAAATGCAGAGGATAATAGAACAGAGGTTGCGCTAGACATTTTTATTGTCCGTCATTTTGATGGACAGGGTCGTAAAAATTCCGTCATCACATTATTATCCGTCATTTCAAATTTTTATTTTTTAATGATAATGAGATATATTTAGTAGTATTTAACCCTCCGGTATCCAGGTGCGCCTTTTAGGCACACTTTGCACTTCGTGTTAAAAAACTTCATATTATTTTTCTCAATTTAAATAAGGTTAGAATTCAAAATTTGTTCATTTTTGCATGATCTTTAAAATTCTGGCTACCAACTAAAATGTGCACATTGTAAACAAAAGAAAATTACAAGACTAGCATCTGTCTCCCAAGTGTGCCCAAAATGCACTGTTTCTTCCATTTCATATGTATGATTAGGGCTGACCTTGATTTACAAAAATAAAATCAAATTAGAGCAGAAAAATAAATCAATATATAATATTTAATAGTTTGATTTATACGTGTGCATTTTACGCACACTTGGTGACAGATGCTAATATTTTTGAACATTTGACCTAACGACAAAAAAATTAATGCAAATTAACCAATGCTGGAGTTAATCATTGACATATGCCAGGATGCAAAAATCAAATAATATGTGATCCACTTTTTATGTAGTATATTGAAAAAAAAAATTTTTGTGTGTTTTTTCCATCCAAAAAAAAAAAAAGGTTTGTTTTTATTACAAACACAGCATTTAAAGGGTTAAAAAATGTGACAATTATTGAGCATTTGGTATTTTTATTTATGGCTGAAGTTGATGAAATCAAAAAAAGTGTAAAAGAATTAAAAACAAACTGAATGAATTTTTTTTTTTTTTTTTTTACATTATTCCACAAGTGTGTGAAAAAGGCACACTTGGTGCTTAGTAAGGGCCTTGCTGGACGGGATACCAGAGGGTTAATGTTCAAAAATATGATATCACAACTCGCATAATTATATACGCCACTTTTAATCGGTGTGTTATCTGTAGACATTCTAAGCTTTCCTTGTGTTTGTTCATGCAGTGTCAGATACCATGAACTGAGGGTCAGGGTTCGGGTTATGTGAACCACAGATCTGGGAACAAATTGACATGCCATCAAATAACACATGAAAGGTAGAAAATGCGTACAAAAACACACCAAATGCCATCAGAACTGGAGTATTCCTTGCTTGTCCGTCATCCTTCACTGCATTAGTCCTTCTTTTTTCACCGTGTTTATCAATGCCATCCAGTTTACTGGGCTTTAAAATAACTAAGGAGACTCAGCTGTCTGCACAGTTTGCACTAGCAAAGTAGCATCTAATTTTGGTTAAAGTTAGCTAAACAACAATTACCCTCAGTATTTTAACCTGTCAAAATGATAGACAGCCTTCAGAATTTTCCGTCATTTAAAAAAAATCTGTCAATGACGGAATATTTTCGGTTAACACGACCTCTGTAATAGAACAATTGTCTGTAAATTCCCAGTTTGGGATAAATAAAGTCCGTTCATCCATCCATCCATCCAGCCATCCATCCATCCATCTAAATCGGGGGTGTCAAACTCATGTTAGTTCAGGGGCCACATACAACCTAATATTTTATAAAGAGGGCCGCACCAGTAAAATAATAGGGTAACAAACTTATAAATAATGTCAACTCCAAAGTTTTCTTTGTTTTCGAGTGAAAAAAAGGCAAATTCTGTAATGACAATGTTTACATCTATGAACCGTACTTGAACATAACATGAACAAATATGAACAACCTGAAAATTCTTTAAAAAAAATAATAAGTGCGATTTTAACAATATTACGCCTTAGTTTATCATTTATACATGTGCATTATGAGTTTCAGATCACAGTGGATCTATAAATGCACAAAACATTTAGTAACAGGCAGAATATTAGTAAAATTAGAGTGCTGTTAAGACATTTCAGGTTGTTCACATTTTTTGTAAAAGGCTAGTCTGTAAATGTAAACATTTTTGTGTAATTTTACTTTAAAAAAAAAAAAAAAACTGAAACAAAGAGAAAAATTTACAGTTTTCATTATTTACAAGTTATTATGATAGTATTTTACTGGTTTGACCCACTTTGGATTGAATTGAGCTAAAATGATTTTAATATCTTCAGTGTAATTTTTGCATTTCACAAATTCATCCCAGGGGCCGGATTGGACTCTGGGCCGGTTTTGGCCCCCGGGCCGCATGTTTGACACCTGTGATCTAAATGGTGATAAATGACTTAAAAGAGGTTAAATATAGAAAAAAAATCATGTGGAAGTCATCATAGTCCCAGTTCTGGGTCTTTAAGGGTTAATACTTCCACATCTGTATCTACACATGCTGATATTAAACGTGTTTCTCATGTACAAATTCTCATAAAACTATCAGAGTTTCCAGTCGCAGTATTTTCTGCTGTTGAATGCCTTGCTGGTACTGTAACATGGTTTCCTCTTCGATACAAGACCCCGACAGCAGATACTTCTTCATAAAAAACAGCTTCCAGAAATGTACAAAGCAGGTTTGTGACCTATCCTCTGCTAGAATAACTGTGCACTTTATTGCACCGAGTCCTCCCTGCACACTCACATACACAGTTTCACATCCAAGGCGATTCATTTTGATTATTTCTGTGATGGGTTGACCTTTCACCTCTTCTTAACCTGACCTCTGCTTATTCCTCCAACGCCGTAGAAAAGCAGCTGCGACAATCAGGCTGGGAAATCCACTTCTTTTTCCATTTTGTCACGCCACTTCCATGTGCGACTCTACATTTTTCTTCCTGGACTCTGTTTATCTTTACTTCCCTGTACTACAGCCTTTTCCCCTTAACCCTTTATCGGGCATGTGACCATTTTTGGTTATTAACAGTTCCAGTGAGGACAGTGAGTCAACAATCTCAGGTCCAATGTGTCTTATGTTGGTCTAATGTCCTAAAATATATGTTCCTTTGACGCTACCTGTGTTTTTCTTGTATTTTTTTATATTAATTCTTGTATTTTTTTTTTTTTTTTTTAATTTGGCCACTTACAGGTAAGGAACCAAATACGGTAACTTCGTTGACCTTGATTTTCTACATGACAATCAAAAATGTTGAAAAATGTCACAAAAGTAATAATATCTTACGTCCTCCAATAACACACTAAGGTTGAAATGTTGAATTTTAGAGTATTTCCATGAGTGAACCATAAAGGGTTAAGAGTAATTATTTAAAATATTATAATTTTATCTCAAACTTCACTTCAGATTTATTTAATGATAGATTTTTCTTTAAAAAAAACAAAAAAACATTCTCCAGTTTTTTTCTGTTTTGATATAATCTTTGAATTTATGCTGATTTTGTATGAACATGAGCAGTGAATTAGTTGCAAAATGCAGAAAATAATAGCATAACAAATGGTGATAAATTACTTAGCTTTTTTTTCTTTTAATTAAATAATTGTCTGTATTGAAAACATCATGACGCAACACTTTTTTCAGATGCATTTTTTTTTTTTTTTAGTTATGGAATGTCCTTTTGCAGTGGACCTTTTTTTGGACAGAAAACCCATAGCTGGGTCTTAGGAGGTTAAATGGAGAAAAATTTATCTGGAAGTCGAAACAAAAGTAGTTTTACGTCTTTAAACCTTTATCGGCCAAGTGACTATTTTTGGTAATTTCCGTATACGTTACAGGACAGTGACAGCAACAGTTACAGTGAGGAAACAAAACTCATGTCATGTGTTTTTCTTGTGTTTTTAATTTCGACTTCTTTGATTTTTTTTTGTTTTTTTTGTTTTGTTTTTCAATTTTTGCCACTTATGGGTACAGGACCAAATACGGTAACTTCAATGACCTTGATTTTCTACATGACAATAAAAAATGTTGAAAAATGTCACAAAAGTAATAAAATCTTACATCCTCCAATAACACACTAAGGTTGAAATGTTGAATTTTAGAGTATTTCTATGAGTGAACCATAAAGGGTTAAGAGTAATTATTTAAAATATTATAATTTTATCTGAAACTTCACTTCAGATTCGCTTAATGATAGATTTTTTTGGAAAAAAAAAAAAAACAAAACAAAAAAACAAAAACAAAAAAAAAAATTCCAGTTTTTTTTTTTTCTGTTTTGCTATAATAATATTTTAATTTATGCTGATTTTGTATGAACATGAGCAGTGAATTAGTTGCAAAACGCAGAAAATAATAGCATAATAAATGGTGATAAATTACTTAGCTTTTTTTCTTTTAATTAAATAATTGTCTGTATTGAAAACATCATGACGCAACAGTTTTTTCAGATGCATTTTTTTAAAATTATGGAATGTCCTTTTGCAGTGGACATTTTTTTTTTTTTTTTTGGACAGAAAACCCATAGCTGGATCTTAGGAGGTTAAATGGAGAGAAAAAATTATCTGGAAGTCGAAACAAAAGTAGTTCTACGTCTTTAAACCTTTATCGGCCAAGTGACTATTTTTGGTAATTTCCTTATACATTACAGGACAGTGACAGCAACAGTTACAGTGAGGAAACAAACCTCATGTCATGTGTTTTTCTTGTATTTTTAATTTCGACTTCTTTGATTTTTTTTTTTTTTTTTTTTTTTTGCAACTTATGGGTACGGAACCAAATACGGTAACTTAAATGACCTTGATTTTCTGCATGATAATAAAAAAAATTTGAAAAATGTCACAAAAGTAATAAAGTCTTATGTCCTCCAATACCACACTAAGGTTGAAACTTTAAATTTCAGAGTATACATATGAGTGAACTATAAAGGGTTAAAGTGTAATCCTAAGAATGAATGTAGAGACTAAATTTAGGCGCCCAATTTGAAGCCGCACCACTTCACTGATAAGCTGTACCAGTGATCTGTCAGAGCACTCAGGGTCTGCTACATTATGACAATACAGACGAATAAAGCAGATGAAAGAGAATAGCCTGGCAAGAGCAGAAATCAGATGGGCAGAGGGAGAGGAAAAAAAAAAAAAACAATCTAAAGTCTAATTGTGTTATGCCTCACGGCGGCGAGGGAGTTCAGAGACACATTTTCCTTCCACACGTCGCTCGGCACAGTCCCTTCTCTGATGTGATCACATTAATTTCCAACTGGTCCCAGTCTTTCCCACCACATCTTCCCTGGACGCATTTATTGAAAAGACAAAAAAAAAAAAGGACATGAAAAGAAAATGGTGGTGGTGGTGGTGGGGGGGGGGGGACGTAACCAGACCTATTAGGTATTACCAGAAACATGTAGCGCTGACATTTAAGCGAGTGGGCTGGATGTGTCTGACACCCTCCAGGTCATTCTGTGTCATCTCTGCCCTTTGGGAAGAAAATGTCACTTTGATGCCTTTAAGGCGTCATTGAGAGCACTCATTTAGACGAATAAACTTCCTGTTGTTACTCATTGTGCTAAATAAGAACACTGCAGTCCCAAACCACATTTCCCTTTAACCCATACAGACACAGAGCTACGGTTATTTCAGCTCCCAAAAGAAATTTTCTCTATTTTTTTTTACCTTTCTTAAATAACACTGGTCTACAATTTTTTAGACATTAAATGTGCTAAATGTTACGTATTTTAATAAGATTAATTGGAAAATAAATGACAAAAGTGCCGGTTTGCTGATGTTTTCAAGATATATGATTAAGTGTTATTACACATATATATTGGTTTATGTACATTTATATAATAGTTTTATAAATCTTCCACTAAATAGAACCTGTAAAGTGAATGTATTCTAATGTGTAGACAGTGTTTTGAAGTAGATCTTGTAGCTCTGAGACAAATATTCCTTTTGAGTCAAACCCATTCTCTCGTTAATTCTTGAATTTCACATTTTGACCCAAGGCTGGATCTTGGAAAGTTCAGCCAAGCAGCATTTTGACTTGATTTTTCTTTATCAGTGACTCTCATGTTGTAAAATTTCATTACTTTTATTCTGGAAGCATTTTCCTTGTAGACCAGTGTAATTTATCAGCATTTATTCTAATGTTATGCTCTTTATTTTAAGTGAACATCATGTATTTTCCTATATTTAATTCACTGAATATGTAGATGTTCATAAAAGCTCAGATTAAAGTTGACGGTAATTTAAAACTGAAGAAAAAGCTAATTTATCTTTATTTTTTTTATTTATTTTTTTATTTTATTTCGAACATGCAAAGAAAAATAAGACAAAACAAAGCAAATCAAGACAAACAAAATAACATTCAAATGGACAGAAACTATCCTCAAGCACACACAAGTCTGAATATCGCATGGTTAAAAATCTTTAAAAATCTTTAAAAATCTATCATTAACTGAAGATAAACCACGTGTCTCCATCCACTGTCATTGATCCAACTCCATGGGTTTTACTGGTGAATCAGTGTTGTAGAAGATGACGGTGTTTCCATGGTAACTACAGTGCCTCCGAACGTCCAAATGGGTCATATTTGATGACCATGAAAAGACGACAAACTGCATTTGACATCAATTATTTACATGTATTGGTAGGATTAATGCATCCACAGGTATTTAAACAGTTTTCATCAGTAGATGATTTTGGTCGACAGTGGATCAGTTGACAGCGCTACTTTTATGTCAGCTCCGAAATTATATTTTCTCTATTTTTTTTTTTTTTTTACCTTTCTTAAATAATTTATCAGCAATTATTATAAAGTTATGCTGTGTATTTTAAGTGAACGTCATGTCTTTTCCTATATTTAATTCACATGGTTTGTTCACATAGATGTTCATAAAAGCTCAGATTAAAGTTGATGGTAATTTAAAACTGAAGAAAAAGCAAATTTGTCTTTAAAAAACTATCATTAACTGAAGATAAACCACGTGTCTCCATCCACTGTCATTGATCCAACTCCATGGGTTTTACTGGTGAATCGATGTTGTAGAAGATGACGATGTTTCCATGGTAACTACAGCGCCTCTGAACGTCCAAATGGGTCATATTTGATGACCGTGAAAAGATGAAAAACTGCATTTTACATCAATTATTTACATGTATTGGTAGAATTAATGCATCCACAGGTATTAAAACAGTTTTCATCAGTAGATGATTTTGATCGACAGTGGATCAGTTGACAGCGCTACTTTTATGTCAGCTCCGAAATTATATTTTCTCTACATCTAACCTTTCTTAAATGATGTATCACCATTTATTTATCATAGCATCCTTTGTATTTTGTATTTTATCAGGATAAATCAGTTATTTTCCTGTATTTAATTCACTGATCAGGTAGATGTTCATAAAAGATCAGATTAAAGTTGAGGGTTATTCTATCAAAAACAGAAAAAACTGAAGAAAAAGTAACGTTTTCAGCCTGAACATAAACCCAGTGTTTCCATCCACTGTTTTGATCCAACTCCATGGGTTTTACTGGTGTATCAGTGTTGTAGAAGATGGATCAGCAGGTATTAAATAGTTTTTATCAGCAGATGATTTTGGTCGACAGTGGATCAGTTGATAGCACTACTTCTGTGTCAGCTCCCAAATGAAATCTTCTCTATATCTAACCATTCTTAAGTGATTTATCACCCTATATTTACAATAGTATCCTCTGTATTTTGTATTTTATCCGTATAAATCAGCTATACGTCCAAATGGGTCATATTTGATGACCGTGAAAAGATGAAAAACTGCATTTGACATCAGTTATTTACATGTATTGGTAGGATTAATGCATCCACAGATATTTAAACAGTTTTCATCAGTAGATGATTTTGGTCGACAGTGGATCAGTTGACAGCGCTACTTTTATGTCAGCTCCGAAATTATATTTTCTCTCTTTTTTTTTTTTTTACCTTTCTTAAATAATTTATCAGCAATTATTATAAAGTTATGCTGTTTATTTTAAGTGAACGTCATGTCTTTTCCTATATTTAATTCACATGGTTTGTTCACAAAGATGTTTATAAAAGCTCAGATTAAAGTTGATGGTAATTTAAAACTGAAGAAAAAGCAAATTTGTCTTTAAAAAACTATCATTAACTGAAGATAAACCACGTGTCTCCATCCACTGTCATTGATCCAACTCCATGGGTTTTACTGGTGAATCGATGTTGTAGAAGATGACGATGTTTCCATGGTAACTACAGCGCCTCTGAACATCCAAATGGGTCATATTTGATGACCGTGAAAAGATGAAAAACTGCATTTTACATCAATTATTTACATGTATTGGTAGAATTAATGCATCCACAGGTATTTAAACAGTTTTCATCAGTAGATGATTTTGATCGACAGTGGATCAGTTGACAGCGCTACTTTTATGTCAGCTCCTAAATGAAATTTTCTCTACATCTAACCTTTCTTAAATGATGTATCACCATTTATTTATCATAGCATCCTTTGTATTTTGTATTTTATCAGGATAAATCAGTTATTTTCCTGTATTTAATTCACTGATCAGGTAGATGTTCATAAAAGATCAGATTAAAGTTGAGGGTTATTCTATCAAAAACAGAAAAAAACTGAAGAAAAAGTAACGTTTTCAGCCTGAACATAAACCCAGTGTTTCCATCCACTGTTTTGATCCAACTCCATGGGTTTTACTGGTGTATCAGTGTTGTAGAAGATGGATCAGCAGGTATTAAATAGTTTTTATCAGCAGATGATTTTGGTCGACAGTGGATCAGTGGACAGCACTACTTCTGTGTCAGCTCCCAAATGAAATCTTCTCTATATCTAACCATTCTTAAGTGATTTATCACCATATATTTACAATAGTATCCTCTGTATTTTGTATTTTATCCGTATAAATCAGCTATTTTCCTGTATTTAATTCACTGATCAGGTAGATGTTCATAACACATCAGATTAAAGTTGAGGGTTATTATATAAGAAACAGAAAAAACTGAAGAAAAGTGTTTTTTTCACTGAAATATATATAATTAACTGAACATAAACCACGTGTCTCCATCCACTGTTACTGATCCAACTCCATGGGTTTTACTGGTGAATCAATGTTGTAGAAGATGATGGTAACTACAGAGCCTCTGAACGTCCAAATGGGTCATATTTGATGACCGTGAAAAGATGAAAAACTGCATTTTACATCAATTATTTACATGTATTGGTAGAATTAATGCATCAACAGGTATTAAAACAGTTTTAATCAGTAGATGATTTTGATCGACAGTGGATCAGTTGACAGCGCTACTTCTGTGTCAGCTCCTAAATGAAATCTTCTCTATATCTAACCGTTCTTAAGTGATTTATCACCATATATTTACAATAGTATCCTCTGTATTTTGTGTTTTATCAGTATAAATCATGTATTTTCCTGTATTTAATTCACTGATCAGGTAGGTGTTCATAAAAGCTCAGAACCCCTTTAGCCCTATCAGCCCGTCCGTGTGCCAAAAAATTATATTAATATTCATCTACTTTAAAAATATAATAAATCAGGACAATGGATGTTTTTTTTCAACTTTTGCTCAAAGTTTAGACCCTAATGTTAATAAAAGTACATCAAAAGTGTATTTTAGTGCAAACTTTAATGTTCAAACATGATTTTTAATCTTTGCGGGGTGAAATATACGCTATTAAAAATCTCTGACACGAACAATTAATTTATGCATATCATCGTCAATCCAGCCAAAAAAGAAAAAAACAGGCGAGGATAAAAAAATTCTAATTTCTCTTTTAGTTTGTTACAGTTTACTCAGGCATAGTAATAGATACATTATTTTAGACAATGGGAATAGATTCTGTGAGGTCTGTAAATGTCCATAGACACCAAGAACATCCATTTGAACCTTATTATTATAAGTATTATAAGTAATTCTTCATTTACTTTGGGTTTGTCTTTTTAGGCGTTTTTCCCCTGAAAATATGGTCAGGGTTAAAGTTGAGGGTTATTCTATCAGAAACAGAAAAAACTGAAGAAAAAGTTTGTTTTTATTTTTTTTTTTTCAGTAAAATATATCATTAACTAAACATAATGCAAGTGTCTCCATCCACTGTCATTGATCCAACTCCATGGGTTTTACTAGTGAATCAATGTTGTTGAAGATGACAGTGTTTCCATGGTAACTACAGAGCCTCTGAACGTCCAAAAAAAGCCATTAAAAAGCATTAAGTTAGATTTGCCGATACCTGCAGAAACCCCGCTGGCAAAAACAGTGCTTTTAGGCCAGGGGTGTCCAAACTTTTTTTAAAGAGGGCCAGATCTGATAATGTGGAGACTGCCAGGGGCCAGTGGTCCCCTCGGATGTTTTTCGAACAGTAAAAATTACATATAAAAGCACTGTTCTACAACAATTTTATTTTCATTGTCACAATATCATTTTTTTAAATGGCAATGTAACCAAATCTAAGCCACTCAGGTGTGAACAAGTTAAAAAAAAAAAAACAATTCTGCCTTCCTTTCACACTGGAGTCAGATAACATAGAACAAACTGTGTGGAGTATCTTAAACGTCCAAGAAGTTGATAAAAATCTTAACCCCACATTCATTTTAAACATGACTTATATGAGTAATTATTACTCATATATTACTCAGTAATGCAAAGTCTGTTAACATTTCAGATGAAAACATATGACTCTTACTCTTGTCTTTCACAAAATCATTCAGAAAGTAATATTTGTGTCACATCTACGAGTACATAACACCAGCAGTTAGAGGCAACTAACCTGGCAACTTGGTAGCCTGTCCTGGTGGTGAATTCATTGAACTCCCAGGTTCACATGAAGAGTCACTGTTGTGAGTTTAAAGCAGCTTGAATTTGCTTCACTTTTTCGGAGCGCTCACTCCCTGCTAGCTTGTCGTATGCGTTAGCATGTTTTGTCTGCTCGTGTCTCTTTACATTGAATTCCTTAAACAAGGCAACAGTCTGTAGACAAATTAAGCAAACACAATCGCCTTGATTTTCAGGGGAAAAAAATTGTAATTCCCATCTCTCCTGGAAGCGGCGGCCCTCACTGTCAACTTTTTTTTTTTTATTTACAGGCGCCATGGTTAGAAATTAGCAAAAAGGCTTCACGGCAAAGTCACAGAACCAGATAGAGTTAGAGTGGTGCTGCCACCATGAGGTGAAAGGAGAAACTGCATTTTGAACCTTTTATGATTCATGTACTCGGATCAACAGTCCAAGCGGGCCATAAATAATACATTATAAAACCGAAGCTGTGGGCCGTATAAAATCTGACCGCGGGCCGTGACTGGCCCCCGGGCCGGACTTTGGACATGCCTGTTTTAGGCATTCCATGTTTTCTTTTCTGTCTGTTTTAGTCACATGATACACACAGGAGTTAGGACTGGATTGCACAACCACTGTTGTTGATGACTTGACGGTCTAATAATTTTTTCCACGACTGTATCAAACCTCTACAACATAGTTAAGTCCGCTGTTATTTTCAGAGGCAACATTTAATGGCCCTCTTCACTTGTTTCCTGTCAGTGGCATCGCATCTACTTTACATTTTCTTTAGATTGAAAATGTAAAACGTAAACATCCATCACTGTGTGTAATTCATAACATTTCAATTCATTAGATCGTCTGTAAACATGTCACCTCAGACTTATTTCCACCAACAGTGGGAGGGAAAAAAAACTCCCATGCCGCTTCCGATGCTACTTTTAATAGAGAGACGCGCCGTGGCAGAAAATACACACTGTGCATTAAAAACAATCATGACATACGAGTTGTGACTGTGCTGACTAATATTTCTCATGTCAGACTTTAGTAAATGCACGACTTGTCTTCAGTGGCGTCGCATCCTGCTTCACGCTGCTGCTCTTTGAAGGTCACAGAAATAATGCAGGATTTCACATGTGGCTCTAGCTCCAGTAAAAAAAAACTAAATGTGTGTTTATCGTTTCCAAAAATAGAGAAATCCCAGACAGAACCAGTATCAAAGTCTCTTCCTCTTTCCACCTGCTGAAGTGGATTTTTGTTGGTGCAAAATCTAATGCTGCTTATTTTTAAGATTAAAATTTACCACATTACCAAAGACAAAAACACAAAAATCTGTCTGTTTTGCATAAGGTCACGGCATTTCAGAAGAGCAAAGAATTAACCCTGAACAACAACAATAACAAAAAAAAACAAACTCTACAGATATTGTCATTTGTCAGCAGAAAAAAAAGAAAAATCCTGATCCATTAACTCTCCGGTATCCCGTCCAGTAAGGCCCTTACTAAGCACCAAATGTGCCTTTTTGGCACGCTTGTGGAATAACGTCAAAAAATTTTCATACAGTTTGTTTTTAATTCTTTTACACTTTTTTCTATTTCATCAACTTGAGCTGTAAATAATTTACCAAATACTCAATAATTGTCACATTTTTTAACCCTTTAAATGCTGTGTTTGTAATGTAAACAAACCAGTTTTTTGGATGCAAAAAACACACTTTTTTTTTTTTTCTTTTTCAATATACTACATAAAAAGTGGATTACATATTTAATTTTTGCAGCCTGGCATATGTCAATGATTAACTCCAACATTGGTTAATTTGCATTATTATTTTTGGCGCTAGGTCAAATGTTCAAAAATACTAGCATCTGTCACCAAGTGTGCGTAAAATGCACACCTATAAATCAAACTATTAAGTATTAAATATTGATTTATTTTTCTGCTCTAATTTGATTTTATTTTTGTAAATCAAGGTCAGCCCTAATCATCATACATATCAAATAATCATTCATTTTAGATTTTTTTAACCCTTTAAACGATCTCTTTTCATCATGATGTCACTACATTTTTTGATGCAAAAAACACAAAATATGGTGGTTGTTTTTTTTGTTTTCAAAATACTTCATAAAAATTGGATTACATATTATTTGATTTTTGCAGCCTGGCATATGTCAATGATTAACAGCAACATTAACAACGTTAATAAATTAATTTAGACCCTCACCTCTCAAATGAAGCTCAGATATCAGTAAAAGCATGAGTTATGCCTTAATGCTTTCAGATCAAAAACAGTGGTTATAATGGAAGAAATAGTGCGTTTTAGGCACACTTGGGAGACAGATGCTAGTCTTGTAATTTTCTTTTGTTTACAATGTGCACATTTTAGTTGGTGGCCAGAATTTTAAAGATCATGCACAAATGAACAACTTTTGAATTCTAACCTTATTTAAATTGTGAAAAATAATATGAAGTTTTTTAACACGAAGTGCAAAGTGTGCCTAAAAAGCGCACCCGGATACCGGAGGGTTAAATATACAGTACATTGTGTTTACATCTACTCACGCTGTATAAAACTCTGACTAATTTGCACTCTGTACGCATTGACGACATAAATAATATACACAAACATATACTTTAACAGACCGGATCTCTGTACACATCTACTCATTCATATATATTTATTTTATACTATTCTTCAACCCATTGTTGTCCTTGTTTCTAGTTGAATGTTTGTTTTTATGAGTTTATATGAGTCCCAGTACAACCTTAAGGCAGTGGTGTCAAACATGTGGTCCGGGGGCCAAATGCGGCCCGCCAAAGGATCCAATCTGGCCCGTGGGATGCATCAGCAAAAATTACACTGAAGATATTAACAATCAAGGATGTCGTAGTCGTTTTTGTTCAGGTTCCACATACAGACCAAGGTGATCTCAACTAAAATAACAGCATAATAACCTATAAATAATGACTCCAAATTTTCTTAGTTTAATGTGAAAAACAGAATATTACATTACATCTATAAATAAGGACAACTCCAAATTTTTCTTTGTTTTAGTGTAAAAACTTACATAAAATGATGAAAATATTAACATTTACAAACTATTCTTTAACAATAAAATGCAAAAAACCTGAAATTTTGAAAGTGAAATTTTAATTATGAATTATTCTTCCTGTTATTAAATATTTTGTGCCTTTGTAGATCCAATCCGTACTATGCACGTATAAATGGTAAGTTGAGGTGTAATATTGTTAAAATTGCACTTATTTTTCTCAAGAAATTTCAGGGTTTTTTTCAGGTGATTCACATCATTTCTGTTTGGAAAGTTTGCAAATGTACATATTTTTATAATTTAATTTTGATTGCACGAAAACAAAGAGAAAAATTTGGAGTCGTCATTATTTACAAGTTGTTATGCTATTGTTTTACTGGTCCGGCCCACTTGAGATCAATTTGGGCTGAATGTGGCCCCTGAACTAAAATGAGTTTGACAGCCCTGCCTTAAGGGGACCTGTACGTTTAATAAATCACAGGTAGGGACCAACACAAAAGGCAAATGCACGTTTGTAATTGGAGTAAAATTATGGAATAACCTTGGTGAAGAATTAAAAACATGCACATCAGTCACCACATTGAAAAGGATGTTTAAAACCAAGGTATTCAATAAATGTAAAATATTACAATAAAGCACCAGTAAGGTAGTTGTCAGTATGGATCTAAAATTTTGCTTAGATTATATTATTTGTTTTATTATATTATTGTTTAAAATGGTGCCATCTTGTTGTCTTGTTTTGTTTCCTTCTTGTAAATAGGGTAGGCATAAATAAACTGTTGTTTCAGCCTACGCCTTTTCGTCCATGTTTAATATAGAAATCCAAACTGTATGTATGTATGAGGGCCGTTCATTAAATTCATGGCCTCACCCAGAACAGAACAACACAGACTGATAATTTATATTTTATTTTTCAACATAATCTCCATTTACAGCAATGCACTTGGTCCATCAATGTTCAAGCATCACTATCCCATCACGAAAGAATGTAACATCCTGTATTATAACAACCAGTATTTCTGGGTGAGGCCATGAACTTATTCAACAGCCCTCGTATGTATGTATCATGTTCTGTTAAATGGACAAATAAATTCCTATTACTACAGGGTGTCAGTGTAGACTTTGTCTTTTCGGTATCCCCAGAAAAAAAAAACCAAAGTCTAGTGGTGTGAGGTCTGATGAACGCAGAGGGTATTCAACGAAACCCCTCCGTCCAATCCACCTGTTTGGCAACTTCACCAGACCTCACACCACTAGACTTTTTTTTTTTTTTGGCAAAAAAGCCTGCAAAAGTCGCTGAATTGAGAGCAGCCATTGAATGTGAATGCATGCAAATACCAAGAGAACTGTTTGGTGATGAGTGCGATTCCATTGCTTGGCGTTGTCAGCAGTGTCCGGACCAGAACAGGTGGTGACAAAACAATAAAATGATGTTTGTAAATTCTATTACATTGTGAAAATTAAATGAATTTTAATAAACACCTACTTTACAATTATTTCAAGTGTGTATACATTTTTTGGGGACACCCTGTATATTAGGTCTATGTTTAAGTGTGTTCGTTTATGTTGAAATTGTACGACTTGAGCTAAGAAAAACCGAACCCAAATTCCTTGTACGTGTTCAGATACTCGGCCATTAACGCTGATTCTCATTCTGATGTGTGTACTGTGAAATTAGAATCTATATTGCCACGTTTACACTATGTGGAACCGGCTCGACTCGACTCGTGTACCAGGTCCTATTCCTGGAGACTGTTTCCATTACAGGATACTACAGACTTCACAGTACCTGGACGTCCTAGCGATGTGGCGCGTTACTTACCCAGAGAGTCACTGATAAACTCGCTCGTTGCGTGTTGTCTCATCAAACTCATGCTGAATTTTTACGTCGGCCACCAAAGACTGAACCTCCTGACTGAATGGTGTAGTTTTACAGGCTGTTATCATGTGGATTAACCTACCGCTGTACTTACTGTAAACTTCCGCATTTGGTTTTTGTAAAAGAGTGGTTCACAGAGACGACTCTCCGACCAATCAGTGGTCTGCAGTGTTTACACGTCACGTTTTAGTATCTGGTCCCCAATCTTGGAACCTCGGCGAAGGTGATATCAAAAAACTAGTATCGGGTACCAGATTCTAGGTCCTTTTTCGTCATGGAAACGCAAAAAGGCCGAGTCGAGTCGAGCTGAGCAGGTACCACGTAGTGGAAACGCAGCATATGTTTGCTTCAACTTAAATTAGTGAACGCTTTAACTTTCATTTTTCTTCAAGACAGTTCTATCCAAACCTTAAAATAAGAAAATACAAGAGCAGCAGCATGCACAACTACACCAAATATAAATTCATGTTGACATACCTGCTGGGCTTTCCAATGTCAGACGTCCATACACTGTTATAGACTGCAGAAAGTCCTTTAGAAAATCCCCAGAGTAACTCTGTTCACAGGTCACTTACTCCAGGGTCTGAAAGGAAACAAAAGAAACACAAATCAGCCAGACATGGAGAGTGAGCTCACGACGTTAACCGACTCAGCCGCTGCAAATGCCCAGCGATCCAGGATAAACATCCTTGAAGAAATGTCAGTCCAAGGAAGAACATTAGCTTAACCACAAAATGGTAGGAGGCAAGAAGAGCCCTGGATGACATATCCACTGGATCCGTCTCCTTGCCTGGTCAACTTGATCATTTTTCTGCCTAAACAGCTGCCAGAGAATGGTTCATTACACCATCATTTCTTTAACACAAGAAAAGTGAGTCGCATTCGCGGGGCTGACGCTGTTTGACTTTGCACTGCAGCCTCGGACACTGAAGTGACGGACTGCGCCCAGGTACAGCTGGAGGTCGACTCCATGGATCACATTTAAGGGAACTTGTAAGATCCTTTTACATTAACTCTAATATGCAGTAGTTATTAATGGTGTTTATCTGGAGTAAAAATACACCTATCTGCAGGGTTAATGTGTCCTTTACTTGATCCTGATTACACAAATGGGTCTTAAATCTACTTGCCTGAAGTACATTTTTACAAGTCATTGTTTATATGTTATATCATGGAAGGTTCTAGCATTCTGGACACAATTTGAATCAAAACAAAAGTCACTGAATCTGGGTTAAAGCAAGTACAACTGCAAAAAAAAATAAATAAAAATAATTAGACCATCAAAAGTCATCAAAAACAATAGTAAGCAAACAAGTACTAACTCCTGTGTGTATCACGTGACTAAAACCGAGAAAAGAAAACATGGAATGCTTAAAAGCACTGTTTTTGTCAGTACAATGCCATAGATATTGATATAAGAACTGAGTGATTTTGGTTATTATCAAGAAAACATGTTAAATGGATAGATATCAGCTCTGAAATTAAACTATGAGCTATTTTTGTTATCATTATATTTGTCCAAACATATGTATCTTTAGTTGTACCAGGCATTAAAATGAACAAGAAATTGAAGAAAACAAGGGTGATCTAATATTTTTTTCCACAGCTGTACATTCTTACGTATGCACAGATTTATTGAGACAACAGCCCACCCTTCCAGAGTCTTGTTTGCTGCTGGCTCCCTGGTACAAAAGGGAAAGGGTTTGTAAACACTAGGTCATCACCATGAAAGGTCAATAGTCAGTGGATCCTTTTATTTTCCACTTGTGTATGCATTCTGCTTTTACAGTCTGGGTGTATTGATCCCAACAGGTGGTGTGTTGAAATAAGAACCTTAACATGTAACACTGCAATTTCCTTGTCAGTTATATAATTATCAAACAGCAACAAAGACAAAGTTAATGGTTATTTTTAGCAGCAGTTGCGAGTGAAATGTCAACTCTCTTCTTGCGGCGCACTTTTTCTGAAACTCGACTTTCCGTTTCATCCACCTCGTTCCAAACCTCACAGTCATCTTAGCTGAGGTTTCATCCACATCTCCACATGGTGCTGACTAAACTATGTTTTTCAAGATAATAATTACTAGTGCATGAGCTGACGACCATCTTTGACAACTCATATTTTCTCACCAAAGCCTGATTAGTATCACACAACTATCAACACAGATGAAAAGGAGACAATACCTAGTCACTCCATCCGTTCAGTTTTTGTCACCTGCCCAGTAAATCATGTGAGGTTCTAGATTTGGTTGTGTATTGTAGAACGTTTCTTGACATTTTACATGAGCTTATGGGCAATCCTTACTTGAAAGCATCAAGATTGGACTGGGTTTCAGTGTACAAAGGCCATATGGTCTAATGCATAGGTGTCAAACATGCAGCCCGGGGGCCAAATCCGGCCCGCCGAAGGATCCAATCTGGCCCCTGGAATGGATTTGTGAAATACAAAAATTACACCGAAGATATTAACGATCGAGGATGTCAAAATCATTTAAATTCAGATTCCACATACAGACCAATTAGATGTCAGGTAGGTCAGACCAGTAAAATACGCTCATATTAAACCTATAAATAATGAAAACAGCAAATTTTCTTTTTTAGTGTAAAAAAGTAAAATTAAATGAAAATGTTTATATTAAAAAACTGCTATTTTACAAAAAATGTGAATAACCTGAAGTGTCTTAAGATAAGTAAATAAAATTTTACCAATATTCTGCCTGTAATTAAATATTTTGTGTATTTATAATTGTAATGTAAGTTGTAATGTACATGTGTAAAGGATAAACTAATAATCTGAGGCCTAGTATTATTAAAATCGCAGCTGTTTTTCTTAAGACATTTCTAGTTGTTCATGTTATTCAGATTTTTGTGATGTAAACATGATCATAATCTAATTTTAATTTTTTAACTGTTATTATTTTACTGATTCGGCCCACTTGAGATCGTATTGGGCTGAATGTGGCCCCTGAACTAAAATGAGTTTGACACCCCTGGTCTAATGAGTCCAGACCAGGGGTGGGCAATTAATTTTCTTAAGGGGCCACATGAGAAAGTTTGACAGTTGTTAAGGACCGGATCAATACACTTGCAGCTCTGCTCAATATATATATCTATAAAAACAGTAAATGAAACAATAGATTTAAAATGTGGAGCACAGAATACAACGACTTAATCAATATTCACAAAAACATTTTCGAAAATGTGCAAAACCAGCTCTACATTAACTTGAAATGAAACATGAAAAACAATAAATCCATCCACCTCTGTTTGCATATCTCAGTTCCTTTTCTTTTTATTTACCTCTGATTTCAGCGAAGAAATACTTAGAGTCCATGTCTTGTTAAAAACTCTGCATTCCAAATCAGTTTTTCTTCTTTTGGCATTAGCTGACCAACAAACCAATCGGTGCATAAGCCTTATGCTAAGTACAGAAAGTACAGACAAAAATATGCTAATTTAGCAGATTATTCAAAATAAAAGCATTGCCATTGTATTAGTTGCATCTATTACAGTGACATATATTTGCATTGACTTTTAATTTGCCAGTGACCTCATGTGGGCCAGTCAGGGTCAGGCATGTGGCCCCCGGGCCGTACAATGCCCAGGTCTGGTCCAGACTGATGAAGTTATTACCCATCATGCCTAGTGCCTACAGGGTGGGGAAGCAAAATTTACAATGAACATTTAGTTGTTTTTTCTCAGCAGGCACTTCGTCAGTTGTTTTCAAACCAAACATATATTGATGTCATAATCATACCTAACACTATTATCCATACCTTTTCAGAAACTTTTGCCCATATGAGTAATCAGGAAAGCAAACGTCAAAGAGTGTGTGATTTGCTGAATGCACTCGTCACACCAAAGGAGATTTCAAAAATAGTTGGAGTGTCCATAAAGACTGTTTATAATGGAAAGAAGAGAATGACTATGAGCAAAACTATTACCAGAAAGTCTGGAAGATACTATTAAAGAAGAATGGGAGAAGTTGTCACCCGAATATTTGAGGAACACTTGCACAAGTTTCAGGAAGCGTGTGAAGGCAGTTATTGAGAAAGAAGGAGGACACATAGAATAAAAACATTTTCTATTATGTACATTTTCTTGTGGCAAATAAATTCTCATGACTTTCAATAAACTAATTGGTCATACACTGTCTTTCAATCCCTGCCTCAAAATATTTTAAGTTTTCCTTCCCCACCCTGTAAAGCTTTGTAGATAAAACTGTGAGAAAATGATCATGACTACCTGATGTGCCCCAAAAACAAATTTGCAGCTGGGGGGGGGGGCCCTCCCACTCACAGACGTCACAAAGCAGGGCTAGAGTATGTGCCGACTGATTTATACTGATTTATAATATCAGCCCACCGATATTATCGGCCTGATAGTGGCATAAAAATGTAATATCGGTGAATATCGTTATCAGTTTTTTTTGCCTATCATTAAAACCGATAAAATAATGCCTTGATTTCACCGGCATTTACCGACACGTAAATGAAACATTGTTTGTAGCTGAAAGAAATGTGCAGTTTTCAAAATTGTACAGTAGAGTTGCCACACTGTAATAGACTCATGGAGGGAGGGAGAGAAAAGAAATAAATATGACATTTTTTCCACAACTTAAGTTGAAGTATGTATTCTTTGCACAGACAGTGTTTACATTTTGAAAGCCTTGTTGCATTTGAGAATGCATCCAATGGAGCACCACAATAAAATTAGGCATGATGTGTTAATTCCATGACAGGAGATATGTGATGTTACCTAAAATTAGTTTAATATGCCACATATATCGGCAGCGGTATCGGTAGATATCGGAATTGGAAATTAAGCGATGGACAATATCGACATATCGGTTTTTGGCATGTTATGGAAAAATAATACTCTACTAATTCGTCTTCAATAAACAAGGGTCAGTTCAAGCGTTCAGTGTCAAAGAAATCACTTTATTTGGGGCTCCATAGAAAGAGATATCACTCAGACAAGAGACTGAGACGGTCTGAACCCAAAAATACAAATCACAATGTAGTCTTCTGTCTCCCATGAGAAGATTATGGTGTGTCAAAAGTGTTTTGGTTAGTGTCAGAAACTTAGATTCCATGACAGGAGATATGTGATGTTACCTAAAATTAGTTTAATATCCCACATATATCAGCAGCGGTATCGGTAGATATCGTAATCGGAAATTAAGCGTTGGACAATATCGGCATATCGGTTTTTGGCAAAAAAGCCAATATCAGACATCCCTAACCTACATTTATCTTCTGATGATTAGTTGTATTGATTATTCTGACAATCCTCCAGTCACAGTCATCTATATTGTACTGCAACCGAATTAGAAGAAATTATGAAACTGTGGATGATGGGAAGGAGATGAGGCAGTGAAGGTCTTCATACCAGCTGAATCTTACTCACCACATCAAAGTCAATGATTTCACTACAGGGGTTGAACTCAAATTTGGGCTACAGTAATGGGTCACATTTTCACAAGCTATGAAACAAGTGTTAATTCTCCATTTCACGTCGTCTTCCCGGACTTAAACGAACGACCGACACCAGCAAGTAACGGAGCAGGTGCTGTGACACCTTCGAACGTTCACCTCTTCCACTGACTTACTAATGCTTCTATTTTCAACCCACCCACTGATCAGTCTAATCCACTGTTGGAGGATTTGTGAGCTGTGGTACAGAGCAATTGTGCTGCGGCAAAATGAGTGTGGCTTAATTGGAGCAAAGACTTAATGAGGGCCCCTTGAGGATTATCATCTGTGGCTTAGAAATGGCCCAGGTAGCGGAAGACACGGTCAAAGGGATCAGCTCGCAGCTTCCTAAATTGGAGTGACAGTGCTGAGCTGCAACAGTGCCCATGGAATGACTGAAATTTTGGATTTTGTTTTCTTTCACAGGGGTCCTTGGAGAGAGGTAAACTGAAGAGAAAATCCCCATGAAAAATACGCCAACAGGACCAGAAGCATTTTGCTGCAGCTTGTAGAAAGAAGCAGACCGTTTTATTCATCTATTTCCACCCCCACCCACCTTTTTTTTTCAGCCTTGATTAGTTCAACATGGTGCTCAGAAAATGGCAGACGTGTCGGTAATTATTTTTTCAATAATGAACGGCTTTAGTGTCTATAACTGAAAAAAAAAAAAACATATCAGGGAATGGGGACCAATTTTGACCAATTAGTTTGTCAAACAAGCCATAAAAACATTAACGAGGTTTTTGTTTAAAATTACCAGAAAAATAATCAAACTAGCTGCTTTTTTATCCTTTATATCACAGGTGTCAAACATGTGGCCCGGGGGCCAAATCGGGCCCGCCAAACGGTCCAATCCGGCCCGCAGGATGAATTTTTGAAATGCAAAAATTACATTGAAGATATTAACAATCAGTGGTGTCAAAATCATTTTAATTCAGGTTCCACAAGCATTTACCCCCCCACCCCATCCCCCCATCTCCGTCTGCCTTACAACATTCTTCTTCTCTTCCTGTCCCCCTCCCACAACCAAATCCACTGGAAAAGTTCCATCACGTGCACTTAACATGTTTATTAACCCTTTCATGCATGAATTATGACAACCTTAGTCAATATTCTTTTCTTGAGTGTTTTTATTCCTCTTTAGGCATGAAAAAAAACAATGCAATTGAAATTTTTTTCAATGAAACTATTTTTCATGGAGTTACAAAAATGTCCACTCAGCTGGACACCATGCGTTTAATTTTTGAAGCAAAGAAACATGTATTTAAAGCTCATCAGAAAGTGACATACTGTGTGAAAACTACGAAATAAAAACATTTTTAATGCCACTAATCTGACATTTTCTCACATTTTATTATACTCTAATACAAGTTATTACTCATTTCATGAAGATAACACCCTCCTGAGACCCAGGAAATTGACAATTTTAGCTTTTTTACACTAAAAAGTTGTCTTGATTGGAATCTGCATACTGCAAGTTTTTTCAGATACATTTTAAAAATTATTTTTTGTTTATTGATTGATTTTTTTTTTCTTTTAATGGAATGTCCTTTGCAATGGATGGCATTTAAGTTAAACTGTCAAACTTTTGTCCCCGATAGAGGACAAAATGCATTGCTGGGTCTCAGGAGGATATGGAAAAAAAAAAAAAAAAAAAAAAACTTTTTGTTTCAGAAAACTGTTAAAGTACAATTAGCAATTGATTTACACTAAAACATGTTACTGCAGATCAGGTTCATCAAGAGCAGCAAAGTTACAGTAATTGAATGAATTGCAGTCTTTTGGATGATGCATAAGAGTCCACTGTGTTGACTGATATGGAACTAAAACCACAAAACCCATGAATGTACATGGTGGGGAAGCAAAATTTACAATATTTTGAGGCAGGGATTGAAAGACAGTGTATGACCAATTAGTTTATTGAAAGTCATGAGAATTTATTTGCCACAAGAAAATTGACATCATAGAAAATGTTTTTATTCTATGTGTCCTCCTTCTTTCTCAATAACTGCCTTCACACGCTTCCTGAAACTTGCGCAAGTTTTCCTCAAATATTCGGGTGACAACTTCTCCCATTCTTCTTTAATAGTATCTTCCAGACTTTCTGGTAATAGTTTTGCTCATAGTCATTCTCTTCTTTCCATTATAAACAGTCTTTATGGACACTCCAACTATTTTTGAAATCTCCTTTGGTGTGACGAGTGCATTCAGCAAATCACACACTCTTTGACGTTTGCTTTCCTGATTACTCATATGGGCAAAAGTTTCTGAAAAGGTATGGATAATAGTGTTAGGTATGATTATGACATCAATATATGTTTGGTTTCAAAACAATTGACGTAGTGTCTGCTGAGAAAAAACAACTAAATGTTCATTGTAAATTTTGTTTCCCCACCCTGTACAAGAGAACAGCTGTAGAATAACTGTCCACTGTAGTGACCACCATGCATGAAAGGGTTAAACACCTTCAACAAAACAACCTGAAACAACTGTTCAACCTTGTTTTGTTTTGTTTCCTCATATTTCCATCCAGAGGTTCAGCGTATTATTTAGTGTCTTCCATCTTTATGGGTTGGTTCTGCTGCCTTTCACTACCAGATCTACTGCCCCTTTGCACATGCACGACACTAACTCTACTTGGACAAACTGACCCTAATGTGGTGGCAGAGACATTCACGGTCATTGTGTTGTAGATGAGTTAATTGCATAAAATTTTTTAATCAGATTAATCATGATGATGGATTAATCCATGTTATTTTGACAGCCCTATTAATAAAAAAAAAAAAAAAAAATCTTATTTCTTTTGTTTAACATCCACTACAGTTATGTTTTAGATTAAATTAGAATAGATTCAAATGATTGTCATTGCACGTCACAAATACAAAGCAAGGAAATACAGTTTGCATCCAACTATAAGTACTTAGCAATGATTAAATATTATATATTACGGGTTAAAATAGCATATGATAGTGTATTATACATAATATACAGTGTGTACAGGAAGTATGGTATGAATACTGTATAGTATATGTCTACTTTAATAATAATAATAATTATAATAATAATAACAATAATAAAAACTTTATTTGTATAGCACCTTTCATACAGAAATTGTAGCCCAAAGTGTTTCACATTGATTGAAAAAATACAATATTAAAATACATTAAGATTTGAATATACATCAAGAAATAAAATGAAATTTGAGAGAAATACAATAAAATAAAAATAAAAACAGCGCACATTAAAATATTTGATTATGCATAGAATTTTTGAAGTGCAAGAAATAAGATGAAATTTGAGAGAAATACAATAAAAATAAAAACAGCACACATTAAAATATTTGATTATGCATAGAATTAATGTCTATTATGTACAGTAGTGTAAATGGGATGATTAAAATATGTACAGAATATACACTACAAACAAAAAGTTAAGGATATTTCTTTTTTTGTCATCTTTGCCATTTGCAAATAAAAATATGTCTGGTCATTAAAAAAAAATGTGTTTCAATTCACACACAAAAAAGTTAAAAAAAAAAAAAAAAAAAAAAAAAAGCACTGTGCAAGAATTCCAAGTGAAAAAAAAAAAATCCCAAAAATAAAAAATATCCTTAATTTTTTTGTTTATAGTGTATATGTACAGAATGTTAGAATGTTGTTTAGATGACATTTTCCGAAATAAATCATATGTTATCTGTATGGAGAGAAGTTTTTAGACACTATACTAAAAATATACTTATTTTTAAAGTTGTGTTTATGCAAATAGTCAACTGTAATATACTGTATCTGCCTCACACATAATAATCCAATTTAACCCCAGTCAGTTTGATCATAATTCATGAATGAAAGGGTTAAAAAATATGACAGTTTCATCATGACAGGTTGGTTAAATCACCTGTTATTCCAGTCAAAGCCTGATCATAAGGATTGGTCATTAAACTTAAAACCTGTAGAAAATATGACCTTTAATGGACACGCACTCGACTGCCTCCCGCCTCCATGATGGAAAAGTAAAGTGGAACCCTTGGATAGTTTTACAAGCTGCTTCTATCTCAAAGGAGTCTGTCTGCACTTGACAGCCACGTTTCAAATATGACTGACCAAGATAAATGGTTAAGCTCCAAAAGTCAGACCATTTCAATCTAGCAGCTGTCCTCGCCGGGAACAAAAGGCCACACTGTCAACAAGGCTCCGCTCACTCCTCTGCTTATTCACTGGCTTTTTGTCCTTGTTATATAAATACTATGAATGTTTTTTGTTTTTTTTTTGTTTTTTTTTAGGTTGAACGGGTTATTATTAAGCTTTTGAAAGAGTTTATTTGTATGACTGCAATTCTATTTTTGTTTTCCCCTTCAGCGCAGCCCCGCAGGATACAGTTTCCTGTGTGAAATCAAACCTTTCCGTCACATCAGCTTATTTCCTTAAACTTAGTATAAAGTCACTGTTTTCGTATTGGATTTGTGACAGTTCTTTATCATGAGCTATGTCATATTTCAACCTGTTGGAAAAAAAAGCTACATTTTGATGGATCTATATTTTACTTTCCTGATATGTTCCGTACTTTATGTTTTCAAAACTGGGTCAATACTTTGTTTTAACCCATTCCTTTCCAACTAATTTGTATTAATTTTCACCTTTTTCCCAAACCAGGCTCCAAAGCTTAAACTGAAGAAACACAAGGCCAAAATTCATCACTAGCAGCTTTTCCATTGGACATGTGCGCAAAACTTTACCAATATTCACTAAATGTTGAAAAAACTGAAGTGCGTAATGTCGGTTTTTCCATTAAATCACAAATGCGATGATTTGTTCATTTATTATCGCGAGATGACACGAGAAGTCATTCCATAAACATGACGACGACCGCAAATATGGTGTTGATTTACAGATATATTCATTATTATTATATATTACCCCTCTATCTCGTACTAAATTAAAAAATGATCGGGTTCCTGGTGTGTCCACACATAAAATTATTAGACCACCTCTTGTTTTCTTCAATTTCTTGTTCATTTTAATGCCTGGTACAACTAAAGGTACATCGTTTGGACAAATACAGGGTGACACAAAAAAACGGGAACTTTTTAACAATCCAATAAAACCAAGAGTGATGGAAGAAAAATATTTTATTCATAGTAATTGAAACCTTAAAACATGCCATTTAAGAAACAATGATGGAATTTTCATTTTTTAAAAATTTACTTCCTGTAGATGGCGTCCTCCTGTACGAATGCATTCTTGAAATCTGCTGAGATTCCTCATTGACCGCTGCAACATCTCAGCTGGGATACTGTGAATTTCATCCTGAATTCTCTGTTTTAACTCATCCAAAGTTCTTGGTCGAGTCGTGTACACTTTACTCTTGAGATAGCCCCACAAGAAAAAAATCACAAACGGACAAATCTGGCGACCAAGGGGGCCAGGAGTACGAGCACTTCTTGGTCGTCCTGTTAGTTTCTTCTTTTGGGCAGATCCAGTCTCTTCAAAGTTATTAATCCATTTTATCGCGTGTTTTGATGGAACAGCGCCATGACGTCCTAAGTTGTAAAAACGTCGGAACTCCCTCTGCGCAGCTGTCAAACTATCACCGTTTTTATAAAACATTTCTATGGCTAACGCGCGCTGTTGCCCGTTCCACTGATCCATGGTTACTAAAATGGGGGTGTGTTTACTTGCTCAAGGTCACTGTCTTGCAGTGCTGCCACTTGCTCATGTCTGCCAATACGCACTTCAAAAATTCCCGTTTTTTTGGGTCACCCTGTATAATGATAACAACAAAAATAGCTCATAGTAGTTTAATTTCAGACCTGACATCTATCCATTTTCCATGTTTTCTTGATAATAACCAAAATCACTTCAGTTCTTCCATCAATATCTACGACATTGTACTGACAAAAACAGTGCTTTTAGTCATTCCATGTTTTCTTTTGTCTGTTTTAGTCACATGATACACACAGGAGTTAGTACTGGATTGCATAACCACTGTTTTTGATGACTTTTTTTTTGTACTTTATTTTTTATTGTTTTAACATAAAATACAAAACAAAAGAGAAACACGGTCACAGGTCACAGGTACATTCACACATTTACAGACCGTTTACTGTCCACAGATTGAATGAAAAAGTCCCATTTTTTCCAGTGCTTTACACCTTATGCTGCTGTAGGCGGAGATTGTACGTCATCATTTCCATTAAATGGATTTGGTTGACAATTTTTATCACCAAAGAAATGGAGGGAGGGTCCTTTTTAAGCCAGTATTTGGTGATGGCTTTTTTTGCCTGCAGCAAACAGTATTCTAAATAAATTTATGTCACTTTCCTGTAATTCCTCTGGGGGAATGCTAAAAAACAAAGTCGCCAATGACATATCAAAATGAACACCAAAAACTGAATACATCAACTTAATCATCTCTCCCCAAAAGCCAACAATACCAGGACAGGACCAGAATACATGTACTTGATCTGCCTCCAGTGAACCGCACTCCCTCCAGCAGGAAAAATGAACTCCAGAAAAATGGGATTTTCGTGCAGGTGTAATAAAGAAACGGACCAGACATTTCCAACAAAAATCCCTCCATGACAGTGAATTTGTAGTACAGTTTTGAGACTTCCACCCCTCTGACCATATCTCATTTGGTATTTCTGTTTTTGATTACTTTTGATGGTCTAATCACTTTTTCTGTGACTGTATAGTGAATATAGGGCTTTTTCTTCATTAGTATTTTGACAGTGCTGTAGTTTTCCTGCAGCCTCCACCCTGAGTCTATGAATGACACATCAGACAAAGTTTGGACTATTTCAGACTAAATTTACGAATGGATTCAGAGTGGAACTATTGGCAGGGTACTGATCCCTTTTAATCATGAACTGGTGCTTGTATTTTGGTTCCAGGCTGCTCGTATACTGGTACATAACATAAACAGGACAACAACAGATGAATGACTAGCATGTCTCCATCTGCACTTTTTTTTTTTTGCTGCATGTTGTGACACATGTACTCGAGTTTCCACCCAAATACGCGGAAGACTTCAAAGTCACTTGGGTAAGACTGCGTCTATGAAACTGGGTTCATTTTGGTACCTGGCACTTTACCAGCTTTTTAGATCCAATAATAAAAGAGAAATTTAGACATATTTCCCCACAAGATGTACCTAATGATGACCTCAGAAAATGCAAAAAAGAAAAAAAAATATATATATACTCTTGCTCTGTGCCATCCCATAATATATGGATTTTTAATAAAATACTGGGACCAAAAATGGGACCAAAATTGGGACAGGAAAAACTACCTAGGTGTCAGTGCATTTGATCTGAAAACATGGCTGTAAATGGTCTAATATAGCGACATAAATAAAGACACTGTGTTAAATTTGCAGATTCTAGTGGTTTTTCTAATCCAAACATGTGGGTTTTTCATGAATCTCAGTCTCATTTCAGGTTTCGCGTGTAACCCATCATGTCCACTGGTGTTACATGCAGAACCTGCCCATTTAAACACAAATAAATCGTGGGTGATTTTGCAACAGCGGCCATTTTTGTGAAACACTCTGCTTTGTATAATTAGTTCAATTCCCAAAATGTACCTGTGAGAGAATAAAAAGATATATAAAAAAAATAATAATAGCGTGTAATTTTCGTGTCCTTTTGACCGTGTTACACGCGGATTTTTGTATAGAAAAATATTTTTAAAAATTAAAAATGTGTTTTATCTGAGAAATAGTTTCTCTTTTATCTCAGTATTTTTTTTAAATAGACCCAAAGTGCTTCCAAACTTGTTTCATAACATTAGTCTACATCTGGTTTGAATTTTTAGCCCCCATGTCTTGTTTTTAGGACCAGTTTCATAGAGGCACACATAAGGGTGTGTCAGATCTGGCCCGCCCCTCAGAGCCCAAACCTGGGTTTATCATCTGGATTTCATGCGTCAAAAATGCATCACAGACAAACATTTTAAGCAAAAACAGAGTCTATGAGAACACCTTACAAGATATGTGTATGTTACTGCAGCCTAATATACTACAAATCTGTTCTTTTTGCATTATTTTCTCCAGTACTGTTAGGAAAACTAATAACGCTGGAGCTTATCTTTGATCATTTAGCCCACGGACCAATTTAACACCTGGTTTCAGTACCCGTCCCCAGAAAAAATGTGTGGTTAGTTTTACAGACCTTGATTTTCTATGTGATAATTTTTTTGAAAATTTTCACAGAAGTAATAAAGTCTTATGTCATGCAATAACACGCTAAGGCAGTGTTTTTCAACCTTGGGGTCGAGACCCCATGTGGGGTCGCCTGGAATTCAAAAGGGGTCACCTGAAATTTCTAGTAATTGATTAACCCTTTCATGTATACTGGTCACTACAGTGGACAGCTATTCTACAGCTGTTCTCTTATACATTTATGGATTTTTTTGTTTGTTTGTTTGTTTTTGCACATATCTTTATTAAAGTTTTAAGATACTACATATCATTTCTGAAAGGAACTGGTAACATTGTGTAGATCTCCCCTGAGCATACTCTCACCCCTAAAACTACAAGCCCCCCCCCCCCCCAGTTTTCATACAACTTATCTGTAAACACATGTTTCTTCATTTAAAAAATTAAATGCAAGGTGTCCAGCTGAGTGGACATTTTTGCAACTTCATGTAAAATAGGTTCATAAGATCATTATTATTATTATTATTAGTAGTAGTAGTAGTAGTAGTAGTAGTAGTAGTAGTAGTAGCAGTAGTAGTAGTAGTAGTAGTAAAGTTAAAGTTTGATGTTTGCACTATGGATACTTGTGTCACTTTATTTTATTCTATTTTTATATATATATATATATATATATATATATATATATATATATATATATATATGTCTTAGATGTGCCTTTTATGTTATATGTGTGTAAATATGTATGCCTAATGCCAAGAGCTGCTGGACGAAATTTCGTTGTGCCTCGCATAATGACAATAAAGATTCTATTGTATTCTACTCTAGTAGTAGTAGTATGTCTTTTTTTTAAACTTTAGTTTTTGTTTTTTATATTATTTATTTATTTCATAAGAAAAAAATAAATTGCATTTTTTTTTCATGCCTAAAGAGGAATAAAAACACTCAGGAAAAAAATCTTGATTAAGGTTGTCATAATTCATGCATGAAAAGGTTGAAAAAAAAAAAAAAAACATACAACAATAAATCTATGTTGAGTTGAGAGAGACAGTCACAATACATTGTGGTCGGTTTCAGATGCTGTGGCTCTTTCATAATTTATAGTTTGAGTTCTTGTTTGTTCAGTATTAATTGTCCGCCTTGTAAATCCAAGCTGGACTGACTGTACATATCCTGACCAAGGAAAATCAAATTCTTACTTTGTGCAGTAATCTACACCTAGATTTTCTGCCTCCGTCCAGAATAATATACATTATATAGACTAAATGTTATCTAAAATTAACATTTATTTGCAACAAAGTGCAGCAAACTATTGCATGATCAAAAACAAATTAATTTTAGCAAAAAAAAAAAAAAGTCTGCGTTTTGAATGTCTGGGGTCGCCAGAAATTTGTGATGTTAAAATGGGGTCAGGAGCCAAAAAAGGTTGGAAACCACTGACCTAAGGTATTTCTATGAGTGGTCTATACAGGGTTAAAGAGCCGCAAAGAAATTGTTATACATTTGTGTGATATTTGTTTTCTTTATTGGTTCATTTATTTCCATATATTAGTCTTTTAAAATTTGGAATTTCTTTTGCCGATTTAGGTTTGTTTGTTTATTTTGAATATAACATTAAAACTAAACAACAAAACGATTTAAATAAAAAGAAAGGAAAACACTGGAAAAGGAGCGGGATGTTCGAAATAAAGTCTAAATCTATGTGTCTATTTACATCTGAATTTGTTCAACACAGATGTTCATTAATGTGCACTATCCCTACCAAACAAACTAATATATGACAAATAAAATATGTCTAATTCATTACGAAACTATGGCAGAACAAAACAGACAATAGCGAGCCACTGGTTCATATAATTAACCGGAAACGCTGCGAGTCCATGTTGTCCCGCTTGAATGAGAATGTGTGTACATTTTCTGCCTTTGAATGGAACCGAACCAAGACAAGGCTGCAATTTGAGTCCACGGAGAGACGCAGGGAGCCAGTGGAAGTTTGTGTTTTCCATTCAATTAATGACACAAACATAGCAAATGAGGCTTTTAAACACAGCTGCAATGACACAAAGCTCAGCTGAATTACATGCACAATGAGGCACATTAGCATCAATAATATGTCCTCTGTATTATGTCCGAGCACATTTCTGCTTGGCCTCAACTCCTTCATTTATCTATTTATTTTAAGATACATTAGATCGTCTGTTTTTGTAATTGAAAGTGAACATGGATTTCTGAGTAATACTTATCTTACTCTTAGTGTGAGTAACTCTTAACAGCCAATGGTGACATATACAGGGTGGGGAAGCAAAATTTACAATGAACATTTAGTTGTTTTTTCTCAGCAGGCACTACGTCAATTGTTTTGAAACCAAACATATATTGATGTCATAATCATACCTAACACTATTATCCATACCTTTTCAGAAACTTTTGCCCATATGAGTAATCAGGAAAGCAAACGTCAAAGAGTGTGTGATTTGTTGAATGCACTTGTCACACCAAAGGAGATTTCAAAAATAGTTGGAGTGTCCATAAAGACTGTTTATAATGGAAAGAAGAGAATGACTATGAGCAAAACTATTACCAGAAAGTCCGGAAGTGGAGGAAGCAACAAAAAACGTACCAAAGCTTTTATTAAAGCTCTCAAATCCAAAATCCTAAAGGATCCAACCAAATCCATGAGAAAAATGGCAAATGAACTTGATAATAATAATAATAAACTTTATTTTTATAGCACCTTTCATACAGAAATTGTAGCCCAAAGTGCTTCACACTGATTGAAAAAAATACAATATTAAAATACATTAAGATTTGATTAGAAATACAATAAAATAAAAATAAATATAAAAACAGCGCACATTTAAATATTTGATTATGCATAGAATTTTTGAAGTGCAAGAAATAAAATGAAATTTGAAATACAATAAAATAAAAAATAAAAACAGAAATACAATAAAGTAAAAAAAAACAAAAAAAAAAAACACATTCCTCGTTCCTGAATTGTGACCCCATTTTTATCTCCTTTCAAAGGCTAATGAGAATAAAAATGTTTTTAATTTGGTTTTAAATATATTCAGTGAACTGGCTTCTCTAATGTCTTTTGGAATTGTATTCCATAACTTTGGTGCATAGTTAGTAAAGGCTGCGTCCCCCATTTTCTTTGTAATATTTCTGGGAGTCGCTAGTAACCCTGCGTTTGATGACCTCAGTGTTCTAGTTTTGTACACTTCAGGTAGACAACAAGACCGTTAGAAATGCAGTAAAATATGATTTGAAGTTAAAATCTTACACAAGAACACCAAAACACTTGTTGACAACAGCAACAAATCCAACTTCAGCAATTTTTGGGAATCATGTTTATGGCCGCCTTCTAGCCCAGATCTAAACCCTCTGGATTCTGCTATTTGGGGCGTTTTAGAACATGCTACCAATAGAACATCACACAGCAATGTCGACTTTCTTAAAGATACTATTAAAGAAGAATGGGAGAAGTTGTCACCCCAATATTTGAGGAACACTTGCACAAGTTTCAGGAAGCGTGTGAAGGCAGTTATTGAGAAAGAAGGAGGACACATAGAATAAAAACATTTTCTATTATGTACATTTTCTTGTGGCAAATAAATTCTCATGACTTTCAATAAACTAATTGCTCATACACTGTCTTTCAATCCCTGCCTCAAAATATTGTAAATTTTGCTTCCCCACCCTGTATATACTATTTCATACATATTTTATAACAGTTCTCAGTATCCCCCCATCCCCCCCCCCCCATCTATATCACACCATGCATGTGCTACCACAGTGTAAATATTATTGACATTTTCAATTCTAATTATCTGTCTTTTTCTTTGCATTTGTTTTTTTGCAGCTGTTAACTGTGAAATTTCCACACAGTAGGATAAATAAAGTCATATATATCTATATATGTATATGTCATATCTATATTGCCTAGACCATCTTTATTATTAACAACCCCCCCATGCGCCTTTTCATCCGTCTCTCTTCAAAGGGAATAAAACACAAAAGAATGAAAAAGCAAATGTCAACTAAAACACAGTATGGCAACTTGGGAATAAATGGAATTGTTCAACGGTTCAGAAGTTCAAACGGAAACCACAAAACAACTGATATATGTCGTCGCTGTTGGGTGGAAACCTCGTAAATCCATTTTTGGCCTTTTTTTTGTCATAAAATTATTCTGTTGGTCAGTCTTCAGGTTGGTGTGACGGGTTTAGAAAGATTTAACCAACGAAAAGTTTTGAAAACAGCTTAGAATAGAATAGAATAGAATAGAATAGAATAGAATTATTATAGGGCTGTCAAAATTAACGCAATAACGCAGATTAATCCATCATCATGATTAATCGGATTAAAAATTTCAACGCAATTAATCCATCTACAGCACAGAGCGACTCTGAATGTCTCTGCCAACGCATTTCAGGCAGTTTGTTCCAAGGTTATTATCGTTAACGAAAACTAACGAAATGACGAAAACCAGAATTGACAAAACATTTTCGTTAACTGAAATAAGTAAAAATTATAATTAAAAGAAAAAAACGATAACTAACTGAAATTGTATTGTGTGTTTACAAAACCAACTGAAACGTATACAAATTATGAATAAAATTCCCTTCGTTTTTGTCTTTGTCAATGTCGGATTGATATGAAATCGATTTATTTCGCTCTAGCAATTTTAGCTAGCAGCACCATATAATATTTAATGGTCCGTCACTTCTCATCACTTGTCGTTTAGAGTCATCTTCTGGTCCCCACTCTACCTGGAAACATGGAGACTAAAGTTGGGAGAAAACAGCAGAGTCCTGTCTGGGATTTATTTGAATACAACGAAGGAGATAAAAGATATATTAAAAAACTGAAACTAAACTAAAACTAAGCATTTAGAAAAAAACAAAAACTAGCAAACCCGCTCTAAAGACTAATTAAAACTAACTGAATTAGAGAAAAAAAAAGTCAAAACTAAATAAAACTAAACTATAATGAAAAATCCAAAACTATTATAACCATGGTTTGTTCAAGTAGAGTTATCGTCGTGCATGTGCAAATGTGCAGTTGATGCAGTAGTGTCAGGCAGCAGAAACAACCCATAAAGATGGAAGACACGAAACAGTACATTGTCCCTTTGGATGGAAATATGAGGACAAAAAAAAAAAACAAGACAGAACAGTCAACCAACATAAAATATTATACACACTCTGCAGGAAGGAGTTTTCTTTTCACCGAAGCATTTAAAGCTTCATTTACCACATTAACGCAAAACATACATTAGTCAGGGATTCTGCTAGCACTTTGGCTAATGCGTCGCGACAAACACATTAAGTGCATATATATTCCCTTCTTTCTTGAGTCCGTTTGCTCATGCAAAATGAAACGCGATTAATATAGATTAAAAATGAGTGATATTTAATTGTGATTAATCGAAAAGAATTCACTACAACCCTGTGATTAATCCGATTAAAAATTTTAATCGTTTGACAGCACTAATATACTGTCATTGTAACAAGTATGAGATGTAAAAGTGCTGTTCAATATGTACATCATATAAAAATTAGGGCTGGGCAAGTTAACGCATTATTACCACGTTAACGCATTCATTAAATAATGCCGACAATTTTTTTTTTTTATCCCACGTTAATGCTGTTTTATTCTAACTCATATTATTCTGCCCCTGCTTGTGTGCGTGTAGCCATTAGCTCGGCAGATAGACAACAGGTTTCCCAAGAAAAGCTGGATGCCCGAAACTTCTGTCCAAATCTTTTACTGTAGACTCACTGTAAAACTGCAACATACGTACAAAATATGTCTGACTTATGATCACTTAGTGCATTTACATGGCATTATACATTTAAATGAATGGGAAAAAGATTATTAGCTCGATGCTAGCTTGAATGGGAAAATCCATAGACATGCTAACAATTAACATTTACAGATTAACTAAAGATTTACAACGTCTTTTTATCCAGCAACAAAAGGTTCACATCAGAGATATTTGATACTATTCATTCTTACAACAACTGAACATAAAATACTCACAGGCAAATGTTTTTCGGGCCATACAAACAGAGTGAAAGAAACGTGTCTGTTAGCTCCTTCTTATGTCCGAACTGCTTATGGTAACACCGCAAGGACAAAACATATGTTAGCGCAACTTATTCCGACCACTAGAGGGCCCCCTTTGCTCGCTTTGAACAACTGAACATCCCATATTATTGAGCTTATTAGTATTAGTACTTATTAGTGGGCTTAAGACTCCTGTCAATCACTCACAACCGAAAATATACTGGTGGGGACATAAACATGTGTAAAAGTACTGGTCTTTTCCATGGACATTTTCATTTGAAATGTCTTCAGATCGTGGGGTTGAGAAGGACAAAGTTGTTTGTAAGCACTGCAATGTGAAATTATTTATATCGCTGGAGTACTTCAAGTCTGAAATATCACTTAAAGGAAATACACGCTGTTGATGCTGGCAATCCCCCCTCCCATATAACTATGCGATTAATTGTGATTAATCGCAGAAATCCACGTGATTAATTGTGATTAAAAATTTTAATCGCTGCCCAGCACTAATAAAAATCTACTATAAAAATTCAAATAAAAGCAGCTAATACTAGAAAAGCACTGGGAGAGCGCAGACCTCCACCAAAGCAGATCCCCCCTGATTACCACCAAAATATAGTCATATGTTCCTTGTGCCAGTATCAACATTTCCTGAAAATTTCATGAAAATCCATCCATAACTTTTTGAGTTATCTTGCCAAAAGACAGACAGACAAACAGACAAACCCAGATGAAAACATAACCTCCGCCGTTCCTTGGTAGTAATAGATAGGTTAAAAAAAAACAAAAAAAAAAACATCAGAAACCCCTCACACAAGCATACATTCTGTTATTGCACTGATCCCTGCTTGCGACTACATCTCTCAACTCCATTCATTTATTTAGAATACACATCGTTTTTCCAGTTGCTCAAAAAATAACCGTTTTGGACATAAAAGGTTTCCGTCCGACAGCGACGATATGCAAAAATCCACCAAATAATTGTGCCGACGTTGAAGAAACACAGATAATATGTTTGAATGGAACGCTGTGGAAAAAGAAGTAAAGGGCATCCAGGAACACCCCTTTGAAACGCATTAAAAAAGACTAGAAGAACAGAACACTGGTGCCTTTGGCGTCACGCTGCGAGCTCAGTGACCACCACAGTGTAATGCTGTGTGAGTTCTTCCCTAAACAAAGGTTTATTGCATCATCGCTTGTATCATGCAGTGTCTGAGTCAGACTCCCGCAGTGTTTCAAGCTTGGGACCTTGTTTTATGAGGCCAGTCTTGAACAATTTGTAGAGATAAAACCATAGAAGAAGTAAGCTCCTATAAGGTTATAACACACACAGTCAAAACTGAAGAGCGCTACTTATAGACGTCAACAATATGAAGGCGACAAACTGTTCTGATCTGAAGGAACAACTCATTTGGAAGGGTTTACAGATTCTACCACTGTTACGGAAACATTATCTGGTTGTAAAATTCACAAAAACACTAAAAATACAACACAACACCATATGGGCGATTAAGACGAAGCTCTTATTTATTAGTGGATAATCTATAAATGTTTCAATAACGCTATAAAACAACGTTGAAAGAGATTTTCACTTTTGTTACTTCAAGTGTCATTAGTCGCTTTCCCATTGGACATCTGCGCAAAACTTTACCGATACTTACTAAATGTCGAAAAAACAGAAGTGCGTGATGTCGGTTTTTCCATTAAATCACAAATGCGATGATTTGTTTATTTATTATCGCAAGATGACATGAGAAGTCATTCCATAAACATGGCAACGAACGTAAATATGGTGTTGATTTACAGATATTTTTATTATTATTATTATTATTATTATTATTATTATTATTAAATATTACCCCTCTATCTCGTACTAAATTAAAAAAATGATTGGGTTTCCTGGTGTGTCCACACATACCGCAACTGGTTCCTTCTTCTTCTTCTTCGCTTGTTGTAACGTCCGTCAACATCCGTTTTTTTAAATTCACCTGACTCTAGTTGCGAAAAAAAGGTCTTTCCATTGCATTTGCGTGATATAACATTTGCCTGAAAAACCACCTCTTGCCAGCACAAAAACTTTTAATTAAAAAATGAGACTTGGCAAAATTGTCATTTTTCCATTAGGTACATTTTTTTATGCGCAAGTTATATTTGCGCAATTTGAGAGTCAATGGAAAAGCGACTAGTCATTCATTTTTCTAAACAGATATTTTCTGTCCATGTGACTTTGATTTTTTTTAAATCTCTGTCCACACAACAACACAAACACAACTGAAAACTGGTCCAAACTCTCAGAAAAGTAATGCTGTCTTTGTCCAACCTGTGGACACTGTGGATAATACTAGACATATAGATGCAGAGGCTTTAATCTGTCATGAAGGGGAAGCAGCAACAAGTTCAGTTGTAAACTTGCGTTACTACAAGTGTTGATTGTGATTGTGGAAGTGTAATTGTTATATCAGTGATTCTCAACTGGTGGGTTGCAACCCAAAAGTGGGTCGCAAACCCATTTTCATTGGGTCACGGGCAAAAAATAATGCTACGAAACGAATCTTGTGCTTTATTTTTTATGGAGTTGAGCACCATCCATTCACACTCCCCAACAGTAGGTGGCACTCAACACCAGACATTTCAAAGCATAAAAGAAGACCCAAAAGTTTCCATTCATATCATGGAGAAACTCACGTACGACAACGACTACATCTGATATGGACAAAAACCTCGGTGTGTTTAATTTTTGAATAAGTGACTGAATGCACTTTTAATTTTTAACTCAGGGCAAATTTTTGGTTTTCGTTCAAACGTACCTAATTTAGTGTTAAAGGGAATATTTGCATAATTAGCATCACCACCTGCTGCTCAATTTTGTTTATATAATTGAATATATTATTTGTTTCCAAGTCTATTAACCCTTTATAGTTCACTCAAAGAAATAAAATTCAAAATTTCAACCTTAGTGTGTTATTGGAGGACATAACAAGACTTTATTACTTTTGTGAAATTTGTCAAAATGTTTATTGTCATGTAGAAAATTGTGGTCAAATGTGGCATGTGGCCAATGTGTGACAAAAAAACAAACAAACAAAAAAAACAAGTAAACACTTGAAAACCCTCGGCCCTCAGTCCACACCAAAGTTTTTGCACATACAGATGGACGGACGAAGGGACGGACGACTAACTGATGACAATACCCTGCGGTGAGGGACAAGGGTAAAAAGTACATTAAAAACACATGTAATGTGAAAGGAACATGTATTTTCAAACATTAGAACATCCCTTTTAGAACATTAGACTAACATAAGTGCTGATCCAGACATCTGTCAACACATCCATATCGATAGACTTTATTTCAAACATCCCGCTCCTTTTCAAATGTTTTCTTTTCTTTTTATATCAATCATTTTGTTGTTTGGTTTTAGTTTTATATTTGAAATAAATTAACAAACATAAGTAGGCAAAAGAAATACCAAATGTATGTGATTCAAGTGATGCAGAAAACCAAGGTTAATAAAGTTTGCATATTTGGTTCCTTGTCTGAAAATTGCAAAAAAAAAAAAAAAAATCCAAAAAGTAAATATAAAAAAAGAGAAAATCATGTAATGTGAAAGGAACATGTATTTTAGAACATCAGAACATCCCTTTTAGACCATTAGACCAACATCAGTGCTGATCCAGACCGCTGTCCACATCCACATGATCCCTTTGAACATCATTCCTTACATTAGTACCATTACTTTATGGTACCGAACAAAGCAGGTCCACTCACTGTTCATGCAGAGGTGGACCTGACCAACCCTGTAGACCACATTGGACCTGAGACTGGTCACTCACTGTCCTCACTGGGACTGTTGCTGTCACTGTCTTGTAATGCGAAATGACCACAAATAGTCACTTGCCTGAGAAAGGGTTGCAAAAATTACATAGAACAGGTACTGAGATTAAGCCATTTCTGATTCATTCAACTGTTTCCATAGACGTTAATAACACTGGTCAATAACAAATGTATTAAGTTTTTTGAGCTGAGTTAGGATCATTTTGGTGTGCCGAATCCAAAAATCACATTAATTTTGCTCAATCAGGTCAACTTTCTGAACTATGCTACATATTGGCTTTTTAACATTTTTGCTTACATTTATGGGCATTTTCACATCATATGATACAAAATTCTTTCATATTTCTTGCAATAAACGAGTTCTGAAGATTTTACTTTTGCCAATTTATGATTAATGTTTTTTTTAATATTACAGGTGAATGAAATGGCTTCGACTAGAAGATCTTGCAAAAATAAGCCTGACGTATTCTGCTACATCTGCGGTGAATACACCATTGTACCTAACAGGAATCAAGTCACGAGTTTCATAAAGTGTGCTTACCAATCTTATTTTGGTATTAATTACTATATTTTGTGACAAGATCAAATTTTTCAAAATCAAGTTAGCAAAATAAAACCTGACCTGACTGAGAAACACAGATATCATTTTTGGATTTAGCGGTGCAAAATGGTCCTAATTCCGTTGAAAAAACCTAGACAACTTGCAAAAAACATTTTTTTGTAACCCAGTGTAATCACGATTATGCCAAAAAATTGCAGTTACCGAATAACTGCGGCTTAAATGGTTGCCATAAAGACATTATATAAACACCAGTATCCTGGTGGTAGTATGTGGTTTTCTGCGAATGACCAAAAATTGTCACTTGCCTCATAAGGGGTTGCAAAAATTATATAACAGGCACTGAGATTAAGCCATTTGTGTTTCCTTTAACTGTTTCCATAGAAGTTGATAATCATGATTATGCAAAAGTATTGCAGTTAACGAATAAATGCGGCCTAAATGGTTGCTATAAGGACATTACGTAAAGACCGGTATCCTGGTGGTAGTCTGTGGTTTTCTCCTACTATGTCATTTGAAGAATTTTTCTATAGTGTGACGACCCCTCCACACCACTAGGTGTGTGTAGGTCTTTTTGTCTTCGAGCCGGACCGTAACAATAGTCTCCTATTAGACTTTAAAGTCTTTCAAAGTCTGTCTTGTTTTCTAACGCACACCCAGTGTTCTCTGAAGTGTCTTTAGCAGAGGGATGTGATTTAAGACTGCTGGCCTAAAGCCCTTCCACCCCGCCACACACACAAATGACGCGAGACCCCTGCAAACCCCAGTGTGTTCGCACATGCCACCAAATCCACAGTTAATTGGACACTTCTTTTACAACGGGCCCGCGGTAAACAGCAGCGAGCAAATAACAAGGCTAAGACGAGCTTCCAGAATGTAGATAACACAACCGACAGCAGATGTGCTTTCCTGTGCAGTATATTGTATTTAGAACAACAACTCTTCTTTGACTGCATAATCCCCAGCATTCTGCTAAACTGATTAGCCTTCCCATGCTTAACAGCTGGTATCTTAGCCCAATTTGTCCGGCTTGGAAATGTTAAACAGAATCATGTCTGCTGCATTCTTCTTGCCAAACGGACATTTGTGTGCAGAAAATGGTCAGCAGCCAGGTACTGAGGAGGGATTGCACATGATCAAAAAGGATTTTATGGAAGCAGATTGAGGGAAAGAACACTTATGGAAATACAGCGTTGCATTGTGCTGTATGTCTCAATCTTCATGAGCCGTTCTACAGGAGGTTGTGTAACTGCTGGACGATGGGAGGGTTTAGAGAGCTCTCCATCTTCACAGAAGCCGTTAATTCCAGATGAAATAAAACAGCTGGGAATGCTGTTAAAAGCCCCGAAGACATGCAGGCATTTATTTCACAAAGGAGTGGCCCAAACAAGCATCAACGGAAACTAACTAGCAACTCTTAGCAAACATTTCATCTGTTAAGGATTTGAAAAGTATCCGTTTTTCTGGAGGCCATTATGTTTCATTACACTGGTCAACAACAAATTTATTGTTTCAGTTTTTTGAGCTGATTTAGGATCATTTTGGTGTGCTGAATCCAAAAATCATATTAATTTTGCTCAATCAGGTCAACTTTCTGAACTATGCTACATATTGGCTTTTTAACATTTTTGCTTACATTTATGGGCATTTTCACATCATATGATACAAAATTCTTTCATATTTCTTGCAATAAACGAGTTCTGAAGATTTTACTTTAGCCAATTTATGATTATTGTTTTTTTTAATATTACAGGTGAATGAAATGGTTTCGACTAGAAGATCTTGCAAAAATAAGCCTGACGTATTCTGCTACATCTGGGGTGGGTGTGGCTTATAGTCCGGAAAGTACGGTAGTTTTGTGATCAACAGCTCAATGGACTGCATCTCTAATTACACTGGGTTACAAAAAAATGTTTTTTACAAGTTGTCTAGCTTTTTTCAACTGAATTAGGACCATTTTGCACCGCTAAATCCAAAAATGACATTTGTTTTTCTCAATCAGGTCAGGTTTTTTTGCTAATTTGATTTTGAAAAATTTGATCTTCTCACAAAATTGATTACATTTTTGTGACTTTATCAGTTGATTTTTTTTTTTTATATAGTTATCACCCAAAATAGGTTTTAAGAGAAAAAAAATCATTTTGTAACAGGATTCCTGTTAGGTACAATGGTGTATTCACCGCAGATGTAGCAGAATACGTCAGGCTTATTTTTGCAAGATCTTCTAGTCGAAGCCATTTCATTCACCTGTAATATTAAAAAAACCATTAATCATAAATTGGCAAAAGTAAAATCTTCAGAACTCGTTTATTGCAAGAAATAGGAAAGAATTTTGTATCATATGATGTGAAAATGCCCATAAATGTAAGCAAAAATGTTCAAAAGCCAATATGTAGCATAGTTCAGAAAGCTGACCTGATTGAGCAAAATTAATGTGACTTTTGGATTCAGTACACCAAAACTATCCTAAATCAGCTCAAAAAACTTCATAAATTTGTTGTTGACCAGTGTTATAAGCGATACATGTCACCATCACTAAAACAGCTGCTGTCTTGGTAGATTTAACTCAGTCTCTGGGAACGAAATGAAAATCACAACAGTCTGGTCATGGAGCGACGACTATGAAGATGTCACCTCCATGACTTTCAGGTGCACGGTCTTTATATTTACGTATTTTCATATCCTATTTGAACAGTTTGACCACTGTGACTTTCTTGACTTGTACAATTATCTTTTACTTTAACAAACATCATTTGCGTAAATGATGCATAATTCAAAGGGGATCCAAAAATTACTCGTCTTTCACAATTGACTGTAACGCATTTGTTCCCCAAAATATGGCTCCATGGGAGACAACTCTAAGTGCCGGCTTTTTCCTGAACCAAAGCTTCACTATTACTTTATATCAGCCTTTTAACCCTTTCATGCACAGTGGTCACTCCAGTGCACAGTTATTCTTCAGCTGTTCTCTTGTATATTCATGGATTTTGTTGTTTTACTTGCATATCAACCAACACAGTGGATACTTATGCACCATCCCATAATACACTGCAATTCATACCGTTACTGTAACATTCCTATTCTTGATAAACCTGATCTGCAGAAACATATTTGAGTGTAAATCAATTGTTAGTTGTTATTAGACTGTAGTTAACAGTTTGTTTGTTTTTTTTAAGTCGTTGTGCTTTGTTGTTTTTTGCATATTATTTGAGTGAGTAATAACTACTATTATATTATGTTAAAATGTGAGAAAACATCAGATTAGCAACATTAAAAAAACATTTATTTCATAGTTTTCACACAGTATGACAGTAAATGCATGTTTCTTTGTTTCAAAAATTAAACGTGTGGTGTCCAGCTGAGTGGACATTTTTGTAACTCCATGAAAAATAGGTTCATAAAAAAAATAAATAAATAAATCAGTCACATTGTTTTTTTCATACCTGAAGAGGAATAAAACACTCAGGAAAAAAATCTTGATTAAGGGTCTCATAATTCGTGCATGAAAGGGTTAAATCCTAATATCAGCCAACATCCCCTCTAAGTACCCCTGTATCTGTTTGCACAATACTTGGAGATATAAAACACATAAAGTACGAGTAAAAATGAAACAAGCCACGAGTACACTGACATGTAAGGTTATGCAATAGTTAAACACACCTCAGATGTATGGTCCAAATTGGTTAAATGGTGGATGTTTTTTTCCAGTGTCAACAAGATTATGTGAGAAACACACAGCTAGACAACCCACTATATTTTATTTTTTACACTTTGGGGAGCTTCGGGTCGAATTAGAACTCAAAATGCTAACACTTAAATTAGAAAAACTGTAAACTGTACAGAAGTATAGAAGCAAAAGGGTGAAACTATGGAGCCCTGAGTCCAACACAGCGGAGGTGTAGCTCAGCTGGTTTTGCACTGATGTTGCCCTGAACTAAAAAGTTATGTTTTACTTCTTATCGGTAGAACTTGTTTGACAGTGGTAAAGCTTGTAGAGTGGGAATTAGTGGAAAAATACAACTGTGTAGTGCTTTTCTGACAGTAACTTTGAGTCCAGAATGTTGAAAAAGTAGCTTTGCAGCTGCATGATTCTGCTGCGTTGGAACAAACAATTAGCTTTCAGTTCTTGTCAGTGGAACTTCTTTGATCTAACCACCAACTAGCACCAACTGACAAACTCGAATCAATACTTTTGCTGCCATGGTCACAGTAAGATTTGTGACTGTGGTGGTTTTGTGGTTTAATAACAGTGTGGGAGAAGAAGAAGAATGGACTTTGGTGGAGGTCTGAGGTCTACGCTCTGAGCGAACCTCTATTTTCACAGAAGCAATGCTGTCATTGTCCAACCTGTGGAAACCGTGGATAATACTAAATGGAGCAGATGCAGAGGCTTTAATCTGTCATGAAGGGGAAGCAGCAACAAGTTCAGCTGTAAACTTGCGCTACCATAATTCAATTTTATTTGTAGAGCCCAATATCACAAGGTCGCCTCGAATGTTAAAATAAGCAACGGTCAAATAATTAGTTTGGTAAACAGTCGAAGACGTAAATAGATTAATGTCCCAGGCATCCCCCGTCCTTAGACCCTCCTCGGCAAGGAAAAACTCCAAAAAACCCAGTGGGAAAAGAAAAACCTCAGGGGGAACCACAGTGAAGGAGAGATCTACTCCCATGGACGGACAGGCTGTGGATGAGACCAGGACTGACCGACATCCATTTGCTGATTTCCGTAAGTGTTGGTTGTTGTTGTGAATGTGTTTTCTTTACATCAGTGATTCTCAACTGGTGGGTTGTGACCCAAAAGTGGGTCTCAAACCTGTTTTCAGTAGTTCACAGGCCTTTGTCTGGGCAAAAAAAAAAAAAAAGTTAAGAAACCAATCCTGTGCTTTATTTTTACTAGCATGTAGAGCTGAAACCGATTAATCGATTAGATGCTGGAAGCGAATGCAAAAAATTCCCGATTCGATTAATCGTCTCGAATTGATTGATATTCTATTGCAGTTTTCCTGAATTGAAGCTTCTTTGTGCGTCACAATAAGCGTCCGTGTGAAACAACAGTGGAACCAATGTTTAACAGCAGAGAAATGAAGGAAACAAAGCTTTGATTCAGGAGAATTGTGGTTGAATGATTTTTTTTGGATCACTTTGAGTCGATTTATCGTTTCAGCTCTACTAGCATGTTGACCTGGGGGGATCCATGGGTTCTAGATGTGGCAGTTCTGGGTATAGCAACATATTCCAAAATTACTAATATCTCCCAAAATATTGGTCCTATCAACTTGTCGTTTATGCTAGTCTGTTCCTTGACCAAAAATACAGAATTATGCCAAACTGCAGCAGTTAGCTCATCCTGGATTTTGCGCAAATCCCAAGACACACACACACACACAGAAGCCACTTGGCTTTTATAATATAAATGGAGCTGAGCACCACCCATTCACTCCCCAACAGTAGGTGGCGGTAATGTGCTGTAAAGCTAATTAACACCAGACGTTTCACAGCATAAAAGAAGACCCAGCATTTTCTGTTCATATCACGGCAAAACTCAGGTATGACAACAACTACAGGGTGGGGAAGCAAAATTTACAATGAACATTTAGTTGTTTTTCTCAGCAGGCACTACGCCAATTGTTTTGAAACCAAACATATACTGATGTCATAATCATACCTAACACTATTATCCATACCTTTTCAGAAACTTTTGCCCATATGAGTAATCAGGAAAGCAAACGTCAAAGAGTGTGTGATTTGCTGAATGCACTCGTCACACCAAAGGAGATTTCAAAAATAGTTGGAGTGTCCATAAAGACTGTTTATAATGGAAAGAAGAGAATGACTATGAGCAAAACTATTACGAGAAAGTCTGGAAGATACTGTTAAAGAAGAATGGGAGAAGTTGTCACCCGAATATTTGAGGAACACTTGCATAAGTTTCAGGAAGCGTGTGAAGGCAGTTATTGAGAAAGAAGGAGGACACATAGAATAAAAACATTTTCTATTATGTACATTTTCTTGTGGCAAATAAATTCTCATGACTTTCAATAAACTAATTGGTCATACACTGTCTTTCAATCCCTGCCTCAAAATATTGTAAATTTTGCTTCCCCACCCTGTACATCAGATTTGGTTTCACATACATTAAGGACAAAAACCTCAGTGTGTTTAAATCTTGAATAACACTGCTCTACAATTTCTCATAAATATCTGCTTCAGACATTAACTGTGCTAAATCTTACATACTTTAATAAGATGACTCAGCTTACAAATGACCAAAGTGCTCATGAGCTCATGTTTTCAAAATATATGATGGTGTATGTTGGTTTATGTACATTTATACAATAGATTTATCAATGTTCCATTAGAAAGAACCTGTAAAGTGAATGTACTGTCATGTGCAGACGGTGTTTTGAAGTAGATCTGGTTGCTCTGAGACACGCATTCCTTTTGAATAAAAGCCATTCTCTCATTAATTCTCAGAATGTCACATTTTGGCCTAAGACTGTATCTTAGAAACAACAACCAACAAGCACTATGGACTGAATTTTTCCTTATTAGTGACTCAAATTTGGTAAAGTTTACTTTTATTCTGCAAGCATTTTACTTGTAGACCATTATAAGTGACTGAATTTTTATTTTTAACTGAGTGCACTTGTTTGTTTTTGGGTAAAATGTACCTAATTTAGTGTTAAAGGGAATACTTCTATATAGGGATGTCCAATAACATCGGCCCACCGATATTATCGGCCCGATATTTGCATAAAAATGTAATAACGGTGAATATTGTTATTGGTTTTTTTTGCCTATCGTTAAAACTGATAAAATAATGCCTTGATTTCACCGGCATTAAATGAAGCATTGTTTGTAGCTGAAAGAAATGTGCAGTTTTCAAAATTGTTCAGTAGAGTTGCCACACTAATAGACTCATGGAGGGAGGGAGAGAAAATAAATAAATATGGCATTTTTTCCACAACTTAAGTTGAAGTATGTATTCATTGCACAGTATTTACATTTTGAAAGCCTTGTTGCATTTGAGAATGCATCCAATGGGGCGTCACAAGAAAATTAGGCATGATGTGTTAATTCCATGACAGGAGATACGTGATGTTACCTAAAATTTGTTTAATATTCCACATATATCGGCAGCGGTATCGGTAGATATCGGAATTGGAAATTAAGCATTGGACAATATCGGCATATCGGTTTTTGGCATGTTATGGAAAAATAATACTCTACTAATTCATCTTCAATAAAGAAGGGTCAGTTCAAGCGTTCAGTGTCAAAGAAATCACTTTATTTGGAGCTCCATAGAAAGAGATATCACTCAGACAAGAGACTGAGACGGTCTGAACCCAAAAATACAAATCACAATGTAGTCTTCTGTCTCCCATGAGAAAATTATGGTGTGTCAAAAGTGTTTTGGTTAGTGTCAGGAACTTAGAGATAAGACCCCTGTGAGAAATGTTGGTTTGGCCTTCTACTCTGGACACAACACAAAAGAGGTCCAAACTGCTCTATAATACACAGTGACATGAATATATCTGAAATAGAGTTAGAAGCCTATATGATAGATGAAATATATGAAAATATACAGGGTGGGGAAGCAAAATTTACAATGAACATTTAGTTGTTTTTTCTCAGCAGGCACTACGTCAGTTGTTTTGAAACCAAACATATATTGATGTCATAATCATACCTAACACTATTATCCATACCTTTTCAGAAACTTTTGCCCATATGAGTAATCAGGAAAGCAAACATCAAAGAGTGTGTGATTTGCTGAATGCACTCGTCACACCAAAGGAGATTTTGCGATAAATCTGTCATTTCTGCGGTTCAGAACAGCATCGACAGTGAAGATCTTTTCATCTGAAAAGATCGTTACAGTGGAGGACTTTTTCTTGAACCATGTAATAATTTTCTTGCACCTTTCCAATCTCTTTTCCTTCATAGCTGTTGTCAACAAGTGTTTTGGTGTTCTTGTGTAAGATTTTAACTTCAAATCATATTTTACTGCATTTCTAACGGTCTCGTTGTCTACCTCAAGCTCAATTGCCATTTTTCTCATGGATTTGGTTGGATCCTTTAGGATTTTGGATTTGAGAGCTTTAATAAAAGTTTTGGCACGTTTTTTGTTGCTTCCTCCACTTCCAGACTTTCTGGTAATAGTTTTGCTCATAGTCATTCTCTTCTTTCCATTATAAACAGTCTTTATGGACACTCCAACTATTTTTGAAATCTCCTTTGGTGTGACGAGTGCATTCAGCAAATCACACACTCTTTGACGTTTGCTTTCCTGATTACTCATATGGGCAAAAGTTTCTGAAACGGTATGGATAATAGTGTTAGGTATGATTATGACATCAATATATGTTTGGTTTCAAAACAATTGACGTAGTGCCTGCTGAGAAAAAACAACTAAATGTTCATTGTAAATTTTGCTTCCCCACCCTGTATATAAATATATATGGATATAAGTAATTTTGCCATTACAGGCAAAAAAGCAAATATCGGACATCCCTACATCTATATTTAGCATCATCACGTCTTCTTTGTTAGCTTCAGTTGATATAGGTCATTTAACAAATAGAATGGACCTTGTTGGAGGTCTGAGGTCTACGCTCTGATTGAACTTCTATTTTCTGCCTCTGTTACTGCTGCAGACGCCACATTAAATCAAATTAATGTTTTTGACTTTAATGCATGCACTAATACGCTGGGTAAACATATGAATAGTTGCCTGTCATAATCTCATTAGCGAATGACAGCGAAGACGCGAGAATTCGTATCAAACACAAGGTTAGAGGGTTGAAGGTAGAATCATCAGGTCGAATCATAATTCCAGTCAACGTTTCTGCACCTGCTTCATTGTGTCACAGATGCGGGCAGGTATGGCTGCTGCTCGTCGATTACACTTCGAAAGCTCACTCTAAGCCTCCCGCCTACAGAGGGGTCACAAACACAACCACTAAAGATGTTGACAAAACAAGCTATTTTCAGACTCATTTGTGTATGGAAATGTGCATCTTTTACTTTTTTTTTTTTTTTTTCTACCCGAGGCATTAATAGGAGGCATAACCTGCTGTTTAAGTGTTTCACAGTCGAATGGAAAAGGCACATTAAAAAAGAATTCAGTGATTTGAACCTTTATTTAGTCAATTGAATTGGGTTGTGCTTGGAGATGCTTTTAAGGAACACTGTATATTTTTAGGACTTTTTAAATTACTGGTGGTATTCTGCATGTATGGTTTTAGTATCAAGGTCAAGGTTATTTTATTTGTACCCGTAGATTTGTTTTGCAGTCTAGGTGATTACTTTGGTATTACAACAATACATACGTTGAACATGTAAGACAGGTACTTGATCACGCTTACAGACAGGACAAAAAGTGCTCAGTCTTCCACCATTCATCAAAATAGCAGCATGGATAAGTAAAAGAATAAAATAAATATATAAGATCAAATAAATAAAACAAGATGCAATAGAACACAATAAAAAACAGACAAGATAAGAACAATCCGGGATAAAAACCAGAATAAGAACATAAAATTTAAAAATTTGAAGTCACAATAATAATAAATAGAGCAAACAAATGGAATAAATAACTAAAATAAGTTAGTAAAATGCAATGTCACTATTTCTTATTGAGTTCAGTGACGGCGACAGGAACAAAGCTGTTTTTATAACGCTGTGTCCTGCGCCTTGGGACATGGGATGGTGTTTTATGTAAAGGTGAAGACACACCAACCCGATTTTCAGCGGTCGGATGTCGTCGGGCAGTCTGGTGAGGCTCGTGGCATGAGTCTGTTTAGTAGTAGTAGTTTTATTTCAAGCACACAAAATCATCAGATAACAAAGAATCATAAAACATGGTCAAAAAACTAAATAAATAAATAAATAAATAGAAATTTTCTGCGCTCGAAAAGGTGTGGGAAGAAGTATAACTTATTGACTCCCACCCCCCGTGTTACAAGCTAATGATCAAACTAGATCAGCTTCCTTTGCTTTGTTAACACACATTTCCCTCTGTATATTTTTACAATAACATCAAACATCCATGCAAACCATTCATATACACTTTTTTAGTCACCTCACACACAATTAGATTTGCGTAATCAACCGTTTTTAATATAGACTATAACATTCAAATGCACTTGAAATATTTACTTCAAATACAGTGATCAATAAATGTGATAAAATCTTCTTATCATGATAACCAATTAACTACAATAATATCTGGTGTGTTCTGTGCGATCGTTAATGCCGTCGTCAGTCTTTCCAGTCGATTCAACATGTGTTATCGGCCACTACCAGTCGTTCAGTCGGACTAATCTGATTGGTGCAGGGATAGCCCTCGACTAGCGAATCAGTGAGCGAGAAGTTTCCATGTGAATCCAGCTATGCCAAGGTACTTTTACTACATTTACTATTATTGTCTTCTATAATAGGCCATGAACTGCTTATATCGTATCTGAATGAGTGCCAGTCAGTGTTTTCTATGGACTTCATTCATTCCACGTAGTGAAGACTGTTAGCATTGTTAGCCTAGTGCGATTCCTCCATAGTTTTCGCCTGCGACTTCTTTTTTTTTTTTTACATATTTATCTTCTGTTATACAGAATACAATGGAAACAAAGAATACAGTACAATATTAATATAACAATACGAACAGAACATAGCCAGGGAACAAAATATACAGGCAGAAATAATACATCAGTTTACGTAAAGATTTTAAGTGTTACGAAGATTAGTGGTTTTGATAGCTTTTTTATTTTCAGATTATTGAATACTTGAAATATATTGCTTAAGCTCAATTTTAAAGATTAAAAAAGGTTTGTGATTGGAGAATTTGGAATTATGAATATGACATTTTGCTAAAAAAAAAAAAAAAAAGAATTAGACTGACGATGTAGTATAGATCTGATTTGGTAGCAGGATATGAGAAAATACCAAACAACATTTTTGCGTGAGTAAGAGAAAAATCAGAATCAATATTTTGACAAATAAAAAAAACAGACATCTTGCCAGAAAAGGCTTGAAAAGGGACAGGACTAAAACAGATGATATAATTTTTCTTCTGATTGATTACAAAAAGAGCAATCCACACTGATGTCCTTTTTTATATCTTTGTAGGAACAGTTTGCAAGGATAGAAACGATGAATTAAATTGCGAGAAATGTGTTTTTTCTTGTTTATAATTAAATATTTAGAGGGTAGACACCAGATTTTCTTCCATTTCAGGTTTGGAATGAGATTATTCCAATTAAAAAAACCACATTTGGAATACAGACAACATTCTTTTGGAATAAACCACATATATTGCGGTTGTTTACTCTGTTTTGGCCAGAAAAACAAATTTGGCCAACTACAATTCTGCTGGTCTGTAAGTCTCTCCATGGTCTTGTAACAAAGTACATCTCTAACATGTTGGTCCCATATGAACCATCTCAGACCCTGAGAACCTCAGGGACTGGTCTTCTGCTGGTGCCCAGAGTCAGGACTAAACAGGGTGACGCTGTTTTTCAGTTCTATGAGCTAAACTATGGACCAGTCTTCCTGATGACGTCAGACAGACCTCTACTGTGACAGTGTTTATGTCCAGGCTGAAAACAGTTGTGTTCAACTGTGCATAGAACAACTGAAAGGGTTCTATCTGCACTCTGACCTTTTACTTGATTTTAATTGATCATTACCTCCGCCAAGGAGGTTATGTTTTTGCCGACGTTGGTTTGTCTGTCTGTCTGTGTGCAAGGTAACTCAAAATGTTATGGATGGATTTGAATGAAAATTTCAGGAAATGTTGATACTGGCACAAGGAACAAATGATTAAATTTTGGTGGTGATGGGGGGGCACTGATCTGCCTTGGTGGAGGTCTGCACTCTCCGAGTGCTTTTCTAGTTATTTATGTTTTATTACCTCCGCCAAGGAGGTTATGTTTTTGCCAGGGTTTGTTTGTTTGTTTGTCTGTTTGTTTGTCTGTCCATTAGTGTGCAACATAACTCAAAAAGTTATGGACAGATTTGGATGAAATTTTCAGGGTTTGTTGGAAATGGGATAAGGAAGAAATGATTACATTTTGGTGGTGATCTGGGGTGGGGGGGCCCACGGGGGGGGCCACTGATCAGCCTTGGCGGAGGTCTGCGCTCTCCGAGTGCTTCTAGTTGATAATGTTTTAATTGTGTGTTTTCGACTTGTCTCTTTTTTATTTTTGTAAAGCACTGTGAATTGCCCAGTGTATGAATTGTGCTATACAAATAAATCTGCCTTGCCTTCAGAGTCAGCAGGGTTCAATTTCAATAGAGAATAACAATAATAATAATAATGGATTAGATTTATATGCGCTTTTCTATGACTGCATACTCACAGCGCGTACAGAGGATCCATTATTCATTCGCTCTCACATTCTCCCTCTGGCGGTGGTAAACTACATCTGTAGCCACAGCTGTCCTGGGGCAGACTGACGGAAGCGTGGCTGCCAATCTGCGCCTACGGCCCCTCCGACCACTACCAAACATTCACACACATTCATACACTAGTGTGAGTAGCAGCACTGGAGGCAAGGGGGCTGAAGTGTCTTGCCCAAGGACACAACAGCACATGGAAAGAGCAGGATTCGAACCGCCAACCCTTCGGTTATTGGACGACCCGCTCTACCATCTGAGCCATGGCCGCCCAACAGAGGTAGTTCATGATCTGCAGAATTTTACATCCTTCTTCTTCCACAAGAAGAAGCCTGAGAGCTGACAACGCCAGTATCTTCTTAACAGCCATCTGCTTAACAAGTACAACAACAACTCTTCTAGACTACTCAACACTCTACTGACAATGACTGACGACAGCGAGCTCTGTTTAGAGAGATGTTCTGTCATTTTCCAATTTTACATCTCACGCAACCGCAGAACGTACACTCAAGTCGGTAGTCGATTTGGTGTGAGACTAATCAGTCAGGCTAACTTTTCTGGCGACGATCATCCGTCAGGTTGGTGTGTCTTCGCCTTAAGGTTTAAGACTCCCTCACATAACACGATCTTTTTAATGCATGTGCGCTCTGCTCTGTTTACAGGCTGTTGAAAATCCATCCTGTAACTTGACATTTTCACTCCATCATGAAACTAAGATTACACTGGTCAACAACAAATTTATGAAGTTTTTTGAGCTGATTTAGGATAATTTTGGTGTGCTGAATCCAAAAATCACATTAATTTTGCTCAGTCAGGTCAACTTTCTGAACTATGCTACATATTGGCTTTTTAACATTTTTTCTTACATTTATGGGCATTTTCACATCATATGATACAAAATTCTTTCATATTTCTTGCAATAAATGAGTTCTGAAGATTTTACTTTTGCCAATTTATGATTGTGTTTTTTTAATATTACAGGTGAATGAAATGGCTTCAACTAGAAGATCTTGCAAAAATAAACCTGACATATTCTGCTACATCCGCGGTGAATACACCATTGTACCTAACAGGAATCCTGTTAGAAAATGATTTTTTTTCTCTTAAAACCTATTTTGAGTGAGAACTATATAAAAAAAATCAACTGATAAAGTCACAAAAATGTAATCAATTTTGTGAGAAGATCCAATTTTTCAAAACCAAATTAGCAAAAAAAACCTGACCTGATTGAGAAAAACAGATGTCATTTTTGGATTTAGTGGTGCAAAATGGTCCTAATTCAGTTGAAAAAACCTAGACAACTTGCAAAAAACATTTTTTTGTAACCCAGTGTTATAGATTATATGAAAACAAGATTATAAATTATATGAAAATAAGATTATAGATCTCTACATTTCATTTATTGGTTTAGACAGAGCGGACGGCAACACAAAAGACCTCCAGCCCTTTTTGCATATAAAGACTTCCCTAGCTTTAAAAGTTCCCACACAAAGCACACTAAACCACATTAATTTCAGCATTTCCCCCCAACTTTACTACTGACCACTGAGAAAAGAAATGAAAAACTGAACTTTTTCCTCCTTTGTACCTGCAGCACTTTATATCCACTCAGAGCTAGTCTTGTGAAAATTTAATTTCATGGGTGACGATGATGCAGATGCAATACTGGTTTCCAGACAATTAGAATTATGTTATTTCTCAAATAAATCTCTTAAGTGACAACCTAACTTGTCCCTTAGCGGTGCGTATGATCAGCAGCTATGTCTTTGTCACAAAACGTGCTCGCCTTAACAGTCCCCACTTTCACTATGACTTTTTGGGAGGACATTAAAGGGCCGTTATCCTTAGGTGCTCTGGAAAATATCATCTTTGTGTCACTGCAGTACAACTTACAATCTGTTACATTGTTCTTACAGTTACTGTTCTCCAGCATAGTGGCCTCAGGAGTCCACTTTTAATTTATTTCTATTTTTCCAAGTTGCTGAATGCTCCTTTCATTTGACTAAATGACTCATGCCTATGACTTAAGTATTTGTACTTAAGCCGCAATGACAACTGTGAGGAACAGCAGGTCATGCAATGAAATAAAACTGAAAGTGTGGCTGACCTTGTTGGGGGAATAATTTCCCTTAATTAAAAAACTATACTTACACTTCATACAGTGCAGTGTTATTGCATTATTTTCCAATTTAATAAAGTCACCCTGATTTTCAAAGCCAATTACCGAAAACAATTTGTAGGTGCATACGTTTTAAATAAAACCAAATCAAGCCATAACAAGAAATAATACAAACCACACAGCATTCACACCACAGCGAAAAGGATGTTTTTGTAGCAGCAACGAAAGCACTACTGCTGCAAGTTATATGCAAAAAACATGGCACTTCATCTTTGACATCGGAATTAAATTGATAGCGCCTCTGAAATCCAAGACCATGTTCTACATATACAGAACCTCATGCAAATATTCAACATACTTTGGTGTGATTAAACAGTAGGGAGTATCTGTCTGGATCCACTACTCAGGCTGTGAATACATGTCCCTTCCGAAAAGCTTCCTCACCAGTTGGTGGTGCATCACCATGGTAACCAGTCAATCCCACCATCACCAACGTGTGCATAATACTACTGATACTACTGTCTACACCTTATTTCATTGTATGTTGTTGACACTGTATTGCATTATGGCAGTGTTTTTCAACCTTGGGGTCGGGATCCCATGTGGGGTTGCCTGAAATTTCTAGTACTTGATACAAAAAAATGCCAAAAATTAAAACTTCCTTATAAAAAATTACATTATATAGCCTAAAATTAATGTTTATTTGCAACTAATTATAGCAAACTATTACATGATCAAAAACAAATTAATTTTACCCAAAAAAAAAGTCTCTGTTCTGAATGTCTAGGGGAGAAATTTACGATGTTAAAATGGGGTCACAAGCAAAAAACGTTTGGGAACCACTGCATTATGGGATATTTCTGCTGGCGAAGAGTCCTGAGTTCATCCTTTATTCACCCATAAGTACCACACAGTTTACATATGTTTTCATAGTACCATTTTGGACATTTCATTAACCCTTTCATGCACAAATTATGAGAACCTTGATCAAAATTTTTTCCTGAGTGTTTTTATTCCTCTTTAGGCATGAAAAAAACAATGCAACTGAAAATTTTCTTCTGAAAAATAAATAAATAAAATAAAAATAATTGAATAAAATAAAAAATAAATACATTAAAAAAATAATAATGAAAAAAATAAATTCTTATGAACCTATTTTTCATGAAGTTGCAAAAATATCCACTCAGCTGGACACCATATGTTTAATTTTTGATGCACAGAAACATGTATATAATGATAAATTATGTGAAAACTATGGGGAGGGCTTGTAATTCTGGGGGTTTATGATCAGGAGAGAGCTACATAATGTTACCAATTCATGTCAGAAAAGATATGTAATGTCTTAAAATGTTAATAAAGATATGTGTTAAAAAAAAAAAAAAAAAAAAAAGAACAACAAAATCCATGAATATCCAAGAGAACAGCTGTAGAATAGCTGTCCACTGAAGTGACCACTATGCATGAAAGGGTTAATATGGGATTTCAGATGAAAAACAGTTAGCAAAAGTAAAAATTTACCTATATGACTTTTTGGGGGGGGTTTAAAATGTGATTATTTCATTTAAAAATGATGACTATTTATGCTTTTGCATATATGTGCTATAAATGTTTATAGGATGAGCCCATTTGCATGGAACCGTGATTTTAGATTTACCAGTGTAGGTAAAAATTACAAAAAAAAAAAAAGTAGTTTGGGGAATTTGGTGAAACTGTCCATTAGTCGTGTTATTTTCTATTATATATAATTCTGAATTTCACTCATACAAGCAGACATTGAAAACATTATCATGAAATCCAATGTATGCAATCCAATCTGATAGATATGATGCACGGTATTTCTGAAAAGGGATTTGAAATCAGGAATTTGCATTATGCGTTTATGCTGATACAAATTCACCCATTATTAGACGGTCAGGATAGTAAAAATAAAAATCAAACCGAAGCAGAAGCGTTTCTACCTGGCCTTTTGCTGCAGCAGCTGTCTAAGAGGACAGCCCAATCAAACCATTCCAGCTCAAGCATTCATCTCACAGATAAAATCTCTTTGGTGTTAGCAGAAATGTCAAGCGTTATCTGCATCCTTTTTAATTGATTTCTCTCTGTCTTCCATCTCGACAGGTACTTCTTGGCTTCACTCTCAGTCCGGTCTTCTCGTCACTATCGATGGTGCGACTCAAGGTTGTGCATCTGCTGTAATTCAACAAAATTAGCCCGCTGGTTTATGTCCGCTAAACAGGCCTAATGTCACCATCCACAGGCTTTATCGTTGCTACACAGGCAAGATGGAATTTCCTTCATCCTGGTTAAAAATCGACCCGCTTATCACCGCAAGAAACATGGTCTGCTTTTGGCAGGAATATTTCACTGTGGAGTCGAGTCACAGATTTTCACTGTTAATCTCTAATTCTTTAATATCACAACAACTGCTTTGGTAGAAGTGTTATATGGTCGGACAGAGGTGAGCGACATGGGCTAACAGGGGCACCGCTAGCAACTGTGGGCCCCATGAAATGTAAACATTATGGACCCTGTGGTGTCAAAAACCAGCATTTTAATCAAAGTATTAATTTTATATTCAAAAGTCTTCATTTTATAATAAAAGTATTAACCCTTTCATGCATTAATTATGAGAACCTTAGTTAAGATTTTTTTTTCTTGAGTGTTTTTATTCCTCCATAGGCATGAAAAAAACAATGTGATCAAGTTGTTGTTTTTTTTTTTTTTTTCATGGAGTTACAAAAATGTCCATGCATTTAATTTTTGAAGTAAAGAAACGTGTTTAAAACCCAAAATCAGACATAGATATTAAAATAAGGACATAAAATCTGATGTTTTGTCACATTTTAACATATTCTAACGCTAATTATTACTCTTTTCATGGAGATAATATGCAAAAAAAAAAAAAAACACACTTTTTTTTCTAACAAATAATTGATTTACACTGAAACATGTTAGTGCAGATCAGGTTTATCAAGAACAGCAAAGTTACAGTAATGGTATGAATTACAGTGTATAGGATGATCCATAAGGGTCCGCTGTGTTGGCTGATATGGAACTAAAACAACAAAACCCATGAATATACAAGAGAACAGCTGGACAATAACTGTCCACTGGAGTGACCACTATGCATGAAAGGGTTAATTTTATAATCAAAAGTATTCATTTGCGTGCCATATGTTACATTTCAGTACAATGTGACGGTTGTAACAGAGTGGTTGACTTTTTTCCTGGGAGAGCCACAAAAAGAACGAAAATGTGCAGTCATTGAAGGAACCAGTGAATTTATGCAAAGTTACAAAACGGGGCGGGCAGAATGAACATGTTAGCTCATGGAAAGTTCCGGAAAACGTGGTGTGCAAAAGAAGTACATGTGAGTAGAAATTTTTGAACATTCTGGGAAGTACCTTACATTTTCCAGGAAAAAGTTACATATTTATATATGTTTGACCAATCCTGACCGACACCAAAGAAACCTCACCCTATCAGGGACAAGCTGAGAGGGGGGTTTCCAACGTGACTAGATTAATGTTCAAAATATACTGAACAACAAAAGAAATGCAAGTATGTTTCGGTATTGGTTTATATGGGAGTTTTATTATGAATATTGGTTTCATAGGAGATATTTATATCCAGCTGTGAAATTTACAGTGGCAGTACATTGAATTGTGTCCATGAGCACTGAGTTGACGGTCACGGAGATGGGCCAAGCGAATATGGCAATCCTGATTATGGGCGGTCACACGTGGTCTTCCGGATCTTGGTCTGTCCCGAGTGGTCCCTGTGTCACGGAATCGTGTCCTCAGCCTACTGATGGTGGACTCGTGCACTTGCAGACGTCTGGCAACGTTGCGAGCCGTTAAACCAGCATCAAGCATACCAATGGCGCGTTCTCTCAGATTATCGTTAAGGCGAGGCATCGTGGTAATGCAGTAACTTTTGAATCTTACCATTTCTTTTTATAGCCCCCGGATAAACAAAGGGAATATCCACTCCCATTTGTTGCTCCCACTACCATATCACTCAAAACGTACCGCACCTCCGATACTTTGTACACGTGCTCAACACCACTTGTGGTCGTGTTTGCCTGCAAACACACGCTCCAATGGTTACAGCTCACTTATTTTAATGTGTATCTCAGTTGACAACTCAACAGGACAGCTGAACTCTTGCCTAAATTAACGACCAAAACTTGCGTTTCTTTTGTTGTTCAGTATACGATAAAAAATGGGTATGGTTTGTAGCTAAAACCCAACCTACTTTAGATGGTATAAAAGTGGTCTCCCAGAGCGAAAAAGTCAGTTGTTTCTGCAGATGTCAGCTCAGTGTTTATTTTGTGCATGAATAAAAACACTTTATGCGGCTCAAATTCTGCTCGATCTCTGACTTTGTCTGTGGAACTGTTAGTCGACAAAGTTCCACTACATAGATGGGAGTACAGACATAAATACAACTGGAGAGGAACGTCAAAGAGACCAGAGATGTCTCCCACTTATGGTCGTAAATTTTACACGACAACCCTTCATAGAATTCGGTATCTTCTCGATCTGTCGGAGCGGAGCATGGGTGGGGGTGGGGTCTATAACTAACGCAACTGACGGTGGCGTGAAACGAAACTGAAACTTAACATGCTTTTAATGTCCGAGTCCTGACTTTTATGCCTCTCTTATACAGCTGATCTTACACGAAATTTTCACAACTTCAAACCTGTATCCACTGGACCCCCTCCACTGCTCTATGGGCCCCCCACAAATGCTGGGTCCCATGAATTTGTCATGTTTACACCCCCCACACACACACACACACACACTTTACAGCACCCCAGTGGGCTTATGTTGAGCATCTATATAGTTTATTACAAAACAAAATGGCTTTTGACAAAATACACAGTGCACAAGCTACTGATTAACCCTTTCATGCATGAATTATGAGAACCTTAGTTGAGGGTTTTTTTTTTTTTTGGAGTGTTTTTATTCTTCTTTAGGCATAAAAAGAAAAAACAATGAGATTAAGGTTCTTTTTTTTTTTCATAGATTTACAAAAATGTCCACTCAGCTACACCATGAATTTTATTCTTGAAGCAAAGAAACATGTATTTAAAACCCAATATGATAAAGTGATATGAAAACAGTGAAATGAAACCATGTTTAATGCAGCTAATCTGATGTTTTCTCACATTTTAACATATTCTAATGCTAGTTATTACTCACTTCATCGAGATAATATGCAAAAAATAACAATTAATTGATTTCCACTCAAGAAACAATCTACAACAGCAAAAATTTTTAAAATTTATTATTTTTTTTTAATTTTATGTTCTTATCCTGGTTTTTATCCCAGATTGTTTTTATTTTATCTTTTCTGGTTTTTATTGTGTTTTATTGCATCTTGTTTTTATTTATTTGATTTTATTTTATTCTTTTACTTATCCATGCTGCTATACAGATGAATGGTGGAACACGGAGCACTTTTTGTCCTGTCTTTTTGTCTGTAAGCGTGATCAAGTGCCTGTCTTGAATGTTCAATGTATGTGTTGTTGTAACGCTAAGGCAATCACCTAGACTGCAAAACAAATCTACCTACGGGTATAAATAAAGTAACCTTGACCTTGAAAGTTACAGTAATGGTATGAATTGCAGTTTATGAGATGATGCATAAGTGTCCACTGTTGTCATGCGTCGACGTTTATGTTGATTTAGTTTTGGGTTTTTGTCTTTTCCTGTTTTATTTTGGTGATGGTGGTTTCCTTCCTGTTCTGTCTGCACTCTGTCAGTCTTGTCTTTGTCTTCCCTGTCCCATCATTGCCTGCACCTGCTGTCTCCTCATAATTGTCCACACCTGTTTGTGATCCCTGCCTCCCTTATATATTCTCCCCGCTCCCTTTGTCTCTTGTCAGTGCGTCGTTATCTGTGGTCTTGTGAAGAGCGTTCTGTTAAGTATCTAGTCTTGAGAATCTTGAACTCCATGTTTTCTACTTATGGCTTTTTGTTTGTTTAAAGTACGTTGTACTTCTCCTTTTGTTGTTAGAAATTTTTAGAGCACGTTGTGCTTTCTCTTTTTGTTAATCTTTTGTACTTTGAGAACTTTTGTTAAAATAAATCTTTTTTTGACCACTGACAATTGCGTCTCGTGCATTTGGGTCCACACCAAGAGTCGTGTCCTAACAACTGTGTTGGCTGATATGGAACTAAAACAACTAAACCCATGAATATACAAGAGAACAGCTGGAGAATAGCTGTCCACTGTAGTGACCACAATGCATGAAAGGGTTAAACGCCTACTTGGATCGGTACAGTTCCATAGTCGTCGCTTTTCCATTGGACATATGCGCAAAACTTTGCCGACATTTACTATATGTTGAAAAAAAACAGCAGTGTGTAATTTTGACCCCTTTAAAGGACAGTTTGTAGATATAAACATTTTCATAATGTAATTTTTTTTTTTAACCTTTTTCGCTCTAAAGGATAGAGGAAAGTTTGGAGTTGTTATTGTTTATATATCATTATGTTAATAATTTACTGGTCTGGCCCATTTGGTGTCAAACTAAATGAACTAAATGAGTTTGACACCCCTGATCTAGACAAAAGTCGCTTGTCTATTGGACATATGCGCAGAACTTTACCGATATTTACTAAATGTTGACAAAAACAGAAGTGCGGTTTTTCCATTAAAACACAAATGCAATGATTTGTTTATTTATTATCGTGAGATGACATGAGAAGTCATTCAATAAACATGGCAACAAACATATATATCGTGTTGATTTACAGATATATTCATTATAATTATATATTACCCTTCTATTCCGCACTAAATTAAAAAGTGATTCGGTTTCCTGGTGTGTCCACATGCCATGTTTCTTTTAAAACTATTCTTCCCTTGTTGTAACATCTGTCAACATCTTTTTTTTTTTTTTAATTCACATGACTCTAGTTGCCAAAAAATGTCCTTCCATTGCAGTTTTGAGTGATATACCATTTGTGCTACTCCCGAAAACCCCAAAAAACTTTTAATTGAATAATGAGAGTTTGGTTGAAGTAGTCATTTTTCCATTAGGCAAATTTTTATGCGCAAGTTACATTCACGCAATTTGAGGATCAATGGAAAAGTGACTACGGATAAGATTAACGGATCCACAGATATTAAATATTTTAGATCAGTAGATGGCTTTGGTCGCCGGTGGAGGTTTGGTCTTTACGGGTTAAGAGTAAGAAACAACCAACGTTTGAACTACAATAAATAAATCAGTCCATCCTATCCAAGCTGCAGCCATGTTTCCTGTATCTCTGAAACTATGACTGAGATACAGAGACAAACACAAAGTAGAAGCACTCGGAGAGCGCAGACCTCCGCCAAGGCTGATCAGTGCCCCCCCCCCCCCCCCCGTGGGCCCCCCCATGCCAAGGAGGTTATGTTTTTGCCAGGGTCTGTCTGTCTGTCTGTTTGTCTGTCCATTAGTGTGCAACATAACTCAAAAAGTTATGGACAGATTTTGATAAAATTTTGTGGTCCACCCCCCCCCGTGGGCCCCCCCACCCCCGATCACCACCAAAATTTAATCATTTCTTCCTTATCCCATTTCCAACAAACCCCGAAAATTTCATCAAAATCTGTCCATAACTTTTTGAGTTATGTTGCACACTAACGGACAGACAAACAGACAAACAAACAAACAAACAAACCCTGGCAAAAACATAACCTCCTTGGCGGAGGTAATAACCATGAGTCCTTCAGCCCCTTCTACGTTTTGTTTGGTACCGGTTCTCACACGGATTCACTCTGCGTTAATGAGCTCATGACATGTCAGTCTATTCACGCACTTACATTTGAAAAACAGGAAATCCATGAATTAACATTGGCGGCAGCATTAAGCGTTAAATCCAAAACAAACCCGAGCGCGCTCAGAGCGTACCGAGCTCTGTCAAGGCCACCAGTCCACTCTCCTTCTTCTTTTTCCTTCTCAGTATTATTAAATTGCAAACAAACCCCTAATTATGACCTATGTTTTCCTCCTTTTTTTTTTTGTCAGGAGCCGTCGTTGATTAGTCTGACTGTTGCCATGGTGACAGAGGTCTTGATTCTAACTGGTGGGTGCCAGTTGGTGGATAGTTTATTGCTTTTCTTAATAAGATGATCAGAGGAGATGATTTAGATCCACCCTTCGCCTCTTTCTGGATCCGATCCAACATTTATGGGGCTCACGCTCAGTTCCTGGCAAATGTTTGAGAAATCTGTGGAGTTTTTGCATAATCCTGTTGACAGACAAGCCAACGACGAGACGTGGGTGATTACATCACCTCCTCTGGGGGAAGTAAATAGTCAACACTGACAGTGAAGTATATACTAGTACGAGCAACAATATCCCAACAAATCAGTGGTTTTCTCCTCTCTGTGTCCTTGTCAGTCATCCGAGTTCGAAGCTACTCCACCATTTAGTGCCCAAACACTCCATTTTACACCAAATGATACTGAATATGTCATATTTAGTGGCTACTTTTGGACAAATTAGGGCTGATGTTGTCATAAAGACACTGAAAATATAAATATATTCAGTACTATACATAAATCTTATTCCACTTTTAACTTTTTGTTTTTTGCATGGTTGACATGAGCATCTATATTATAAAAATCTGTGTGTGTGTGTGTGTGTGTGTGTGTGTGTGTGTGTGTGTCTCGGGCATCACAAAAAATCCGTACAGAGCTGACTGCTGCAATTTGATATATTTATGGATTCTTGGTCAAGGAACAGACTAGCGAAAACGGCAAGTTGATAGGACCAGTATTTTCAGAGATATTAGTAATTATGTAATACCATAGCATTACAATGACGTTGCTATACCCAGAATCATAGAATTATCACTGAAGTGGGTTACCTAGCAACAGATAAACAACAGGGTTATGTTGCCATGGTGTCAAATTTCATGTGCAGAAACAGACACGCCAGCTGAGAGGTTATTCAACAGGAAAGTAAGGGGTCAACACGCTTGTATGTATGTATTTGTCATTCGGTCTTCTTCGCATAAAGTAAGAAAATACAGGAAATATGCGCACAACCTTAAAAGAAACATAAAAAACTGAACTAAACTGGTTGTAAAGGTTGACCCCTGACCCCATGATAACAAGCAGCACAAACAGTTAGAAACATCTGATGTTATTTTATTCACCTGAGTTCAATTTGTTGATTATGTTGTTATTTTGTTGATTTTCGTTCATTTCATCGATAATTTTCTTCATTGTGTTCATTATTTTGGCCATTTTTACACGTTTTGTTAAATATTTTGTACATTTTATGATCAATTTTGGCATTTTGTTGATCATTTTGTAGATTTGGTTGAATTTTCTTTTCATTTTTGATCATTTTATTAAATATTTATGTTCGTTTTTGCTTCACGTTGAATATGTTTTGTCAAGATGTGGATCAGTTTGCTTATTTTTGTTCGATTCACTACTGGTATAAAACATAGAATATTAATATCATAAATCTCATGTTGTCTATACGACCGCTGTGATTCATAGAAGCCGTTTTTATTTTAAATCTTTTAAATTACTGCTGTACATACTTCACATATGTCCGATTGGATCTAAATACTGACTCACAAATGAATATGTGTGGTCTTTAGAACTTTACTAAACCAACAAACATAATCATGGTTCAGGACTTTTGCACATTAATGTAATTCTATCTTGTGTCTTTATTTAAGCTAACATTTGACAGCCATACATATATATAGTTCCAATGAATATTTATTATGCATTTTGTGGGTTTATTGTAATAAAATGAGCCAATAACTGAAAACCTGCTCCTTTTTGCAACTTATGCTGACACATTTCAACAAACGGAGGCCAGTTGGAAAATATCAGTGCATCAGCAACCTCGGCATATGCTACTTGCAGTTAAGACTAGTAGGCTGACGTGAACGGTTATTGTAGCTGGCAGTTCATATTTATAGAAAATCGAGGAGCACAGCATCGACAGGCGACTTGCCAATAGCACGCACTGGCATATGTAGGTGTCAGGCAACAGGAAATATGGACAGGCAGAGGCCTTGGTGAGCAGGTTTTGTTCTGTTCCTGCTTTAGTTATTTACTGGAGAAAACACAGTTTGATTGTATGGACCTTTTGGATTTACTGACAGGCATTATTTGCAACAACAGCCTGGAAGAAAAAAGGTAAATATTCTTAACCCATAAAGACCCAGTGCTACATTTGCGGCAGGTTCCAAAATATTTTTTTCTCTATATTTAACATTTCCTAAGTGATTTATTACTATTTATAATAAAGCAATCCTCAATATTATTATTATTATTATTATTATTATTATTATTATTACTAGTAGTAGTAGTAGTAGTAGTAGTATAATTACTATCATTATTATTATAATTATTACTACTAACATTATTATTGCTATTATTACCACTATCATCATCATCATTATAATTATTACTACTATCATTATTACCACCATCACTATTACTACTATTATTATTATTATTATTATTATTATTATTATTATTATTATTATTATTATTATCATTATCATTATTATTATTATTATTAGTAGTAGTAGTAGTAGTAGTAGTAGTAGTAGTAGTAGTAGTAGTATAATTATTACTACTAACATTATTATTGCTATTATTACCACTATCATCATTATTATCATTATTATCATTATTATTATTATTATTATTATTATTATTATTAGTAGTAGTAGTAGTAGTAGTAGTAGTAGTAGTAGTAGTAGTAGTAGTAGTAGTAGTAGTAGTAGTATAATTATTATCATTATCATCATCATCAATACTATCATTATTATTATTATTACCACTATCATCATCATTATTATTATCAGCATGATTATCATTATCATCATTATCATTATTACTACTACTACTACTACCACCATTATTATTGTTATTATTACGACTATCATTATTACCACTATCATCATTGTCATCATCATTATCATTATTATTATTATCAGCAGCAGCATGATTATCATTATCTGTATCATGATGATGATGATGATTCTTATTATAACATATGGCATGCAGTCTGAGTAAACAAAGTATTTTTACTTTGTCTTCACATCATGTGGCCAGAAAACAATGGATTAAAATTGCAAATGGTCCTGAATAAATAAATCAATAAATAAATAAACTGCCCATGTCACCCAGTTCTACCTGAACACCAATGGGAAATATCCTTGCTGTGGTTGACCTGCAGCTGCAAAGACTAGCCACCGCTGGGTGTGTATATGAACAAAGCCCATATCCAGTCCATAAAAAGGTCAATATTTTCCTGCACAAACGCAGCACAGATACAATATGGAAATGAAAACCAATACATCTGTGTTTTTAAACATGGCCAACAGTTGCCATCAGCTCATCAATTATCAATTGTTCTGGCACAAGCGTCCACCCAAACTTGGTGGGAGTGGAGGATAGACGTGGAATAGAGGCCTGGGTGTGTGTGTGAGACCACGTCCAGTCCAGAGTGTGTGTGTGGAGAACTGAAGGTGATTGATTAGATTATAAAGCAAAAGGCTGTTAAAACACATAGTGGATCAGAAACTGGGTTATGCTCCTGATCCCACCCACACACACATTTACAGTACCCCCCCTCCCCTGTCTCCCTCTGCCTCCCATCCTTCTGTTTTTGCTCTTTTTGCTCTGCCAAGGCATTGCATCAGGAAGCAGAGTTGGCCTCCTTGACAAGAACCTGACACTTTGAGGATCAATAGGGGATTGAATCTTCACTGCACCAAAAGTCAGGTTACGCCTAAAATCAATGACTGGCATCTGCTAACTGGAGACATTCTTGTCTTGTTCTCTCTTGATTTTTTTTTTTGTTCTTCTTCTTTTTGTTTCCGCGAGACAAGAAGACTTTAACAACTCGCCTTAAATGGAAAAAATGTCTGTTTTTTTTTTGTTTTGTTTTGTTTTTTTTTTTTACTTCGGTTCCTGCAGTTTTTTATTTTATTCAATCGTTCGTCATCCTTCATCCTTCAACAATTACTGTGTAATTCACAAAAAAAAAAAAAAAAAGCATCTCTGGAAAATGGTAACACTTTATCAGGTAAGTGACTATTTTTGGTTATTTCCACATACATTACTACACAGTGACAACAACAGTTCCAGTGAGGAGAGTGAGTCAGCAATCTCAGGTCCAATGTGGTCTCCAGGGTCTGTAAGGTCCACCTGTGCATGAACAGTGAGTGGACCTGCTTTGTTCGGTACCATGAAGTAATGGTACTAATGTAAGGAATGATGTTCAAAGGGATCATGTGGATGTGGACAGGGGTCTGGATCAACACTGATGTTGATCTAATGTTCTAAAATACATGTTCCTTTCACCTTACATGTGTTTTTCTTGTATCTATATTATAACGAAGTGGCTATCGGCACAGTAGTGTGGCGCGAAATATCGGTTTGTCTGTTACCACAGAGCCAATCGGCACCCTTGTTATATCATGTCTAGACTGGTAACGTACATCCCGAAAAAGTACAAAAGGCAATCAGAGCGAATAGGTCAGACTGAGACACAGCAGATACAGGGTGTCCCATAAGTCTCCATACATAGGAAAAATAAACGTTTCTTGACATAAACCATTTTTATTTATATAATATGCTCTATATGACTGCCATTTTGTCGGGAACACATTTTAATGCATGTCCTCCGCTGCTGAAGAACTATAAAGAAGAAATATAAAGAAATACATGTTAGAACCATATGTATTATGTCTCCTATGTACCGAGACTTATGGGACACCCTGTATTTAGCTCATTCGGTAACATATCGGACTTATTCGGTTCAAATCCCGGTCGGAGTAGCTTTTTATTTGGGGTTTTTGTTTTTTTTCCTAAAGATTTTCAAATTGGGGGGGGGGGGGGGGGGGGGGGGCATTGATATGAATCAGCACTCAATACACTGAACTGACACAGAACTGAAGTCACACAGCACACTACTGCATCTAACATATAGCTCCGCCCACCTTCTCCAGCCTTCAGAGCAAAGATCATAAAACAACAGAGTATTTACAACAATAATTCCTATTCTATGCTATATACTATCACTAATTTATCATTTCTTCCAACAATTGCCACAGAACTGTGTCAGCAAAATGCACAAAAGAATGCACTGAAGTATACGCCACATATGACCACAGTACTGTGGCAACAAGAGGATAATGAGTAAAAAAAAAAAAAAAAAAATGGCGAATGAGTTCATGGAACAGTATCCATGACTGGTTCTAGTACAAATGCTAACATATGATTGGTCTGTGGCAACAGACAAACTGATATTTTGTGCCACAGTACTGTGACAGTAGCCATTGCCATATTACACTGGGTTACAAAAAAATGTTTTTTGCAAGTTGTCTAGGTTTTTTCAACGGAATTAGGACCATTTTGCACCGCTAAATCCAGAAATGACATCTGTTTTTCTCAATCAGGTCAGGTTTTTTTGCTAATTTGATTTTGAAAAATTTGATCTTCTCACAAAATATAATAATTAATACCAAAATAAGATTGGTAAGCACACTTTATGAAACTTGTGACTTGATTCCTGTTAGGTACAATGGTGTATTCACTGCAGATGTAGCAGAATACGTCAGGCTTATTTTTGCAAGATCTTCTAGTCGTAGCCATTTCATTCATCTGTAATTTAAAAGAAAACGTTAATCATAAATTGGCAAAACTAAAATCTTCAGAACTCGTTTATTGCAAGAAATATGAAAGAATTTTGTATCATATGGTGTGAAAATGCCCATAAATGTAAGCAAAAACGTTAAAAAGCCAATATGTAGCATAGTTCAGAAAGTTGACCTGATTGAGCAAAATTAATGTGAGTTTTGGATTCAGCACACCAAAATGATCCTAAATCAGCTCAAAAAACTTAAACAATAAATTTGTTGTTGACCAGTGTTATAAAAGCCAAGTGGCCTCTGTGTGTGTGAGTGTGTGCGTGTCTCAGGCATCACACAAAATTCAGAAAGAGTTGACTGCTGCAGTTTGTCTTACTTCTGTATTTTTGGTCAAGGAACAGACTAGCAAAAATGACAAGTTGATAGGACCAATATTTTGGGAGATATTAGTAATTTTGGAATACGACAACCTTACAATCACGTCGCTATACCCAGAATGCTTTGGCGGTGACTGCTGGACAAATGCGGTACAGCATGCATGAACACACAACAGCATAAAAACTACCACATCTAAAACCTGTGGATCCCTCGGGTTAACGCACTAGTTTACTTATAATGTCTGAAATGTGTCTGTCTATGCTAACATCCGCATACACGTAGACATGATGACATCAGCTGGATCAATGCCAAAATAAGCTACAATACATGGATCCCCACAGGTCAACACGCTAGTTTTTTAGTTACTTCTTGGATTTTTTTTTTTTTTTTTTTTTCCCCACTTATGGCTAAGGAACCAAATATGGTAACTTCATTAACCTATATTTTCCATAACAATTTTTTTTTTTTGCTAAATTTCACAAAAGTAATAAAGTCTTGTTTTGTCCTCCAATAACAGACGAAGGTTGACATTTTGAATTTCAGAGTATTTGGATGAGTGAACTATAAAAGGTTAATCCCATGGGCCGGATTGGACCCTTTGGTGGGCCAGTTTTAGCCCACGGGCCGTATGTTTGACACCACTGATCTAGACCCATCTAGAGCAAAAACAATCTATAAACTGACAATGAGCATTAATATAGAACTGAAAAATGTCATATTTACTAAAAGTGTTCAACTTCTTCAGCACTTGCTATTATTATCAACGTTAGAAAAAAGTGTACCATTATAAAAAAAAATAAATAAATAAACAAACTAAAAACCATCCATCCTCCTCCAGTACTAATCAATGGTTCCCTCTGACCCTCAGTCGGTCTGTGGTGGTGGATTTACCTGCACAAACCCTGCCCTCTGCCTGGATTTTCTATTTTCCTCTTGTTTTGCAGGGTTTGGGATGTTTCTGGGCATCGACCTTTTGGCAGCGAGTTTTGTTTCCTCACACAAACTCCCTCGAAAACTTTCCTGTAGAGTTTTGTGATGATGTGGGTGTTTTTATGTGTACTATAGAGGATAACCGCTGTTATAAAAGTCAGAAAATCACATTTTATTTTTTCTGTTTCATTGCTGTACTCTCTCTCTTCATTCCATCTATTAGCTTGTTTTTTTTGTTTTTTTCACCTTTAAGCATGTTAAGAAAAGTCATACAATACGATATTTTAAGGCAAGAGCCAAATCATTAGGAAAAAAAAAAAAAAAAAAAAAAGACTTGCTAAGGTCAGATTGTTTGCAAATGTTTTTTTTTTTTTTTCGTGTATGAAAGTAAATACGAGTTGAGAGATGGATTTAAAAGTACGTTACAAAAAGCTAAAAAAAAAAAATTTAAAGATCTATTTATTTTAAAGGGGTTCAACTGTGGAATAGTGCTATCTTAAAACTTCATCAATGCGCTTTGTTATGTTCAAAAAAAGGATTATATGCGTCTATATTTGAGAGTTATGGTTGTAATTGGAAAAAAAAAAAAAAAAAATCTTTCTACTTGACACCATGTATTGTGTCGCTTCAGCTGTAAAGTACGTGGGCATTAATAAGTTTTGCTTCTGCCCGAGTCTTTTTCAGTTAAATTGTGTTATTTCTGTGTTCTTCTGTTGTTTTGAAATGTATATACGGCTGAAAACTAACGTACGTCATTCTTAACGTTTAAACAGTTGCTATAGATACACAGTCAAGTATTTAAAAAGTGAGAAATATTGCTGTTTTTCCTCTGTTGACCACCACAGTGGATCAGATAGATAGATAGATAGATAGATAGATAGATAGATAGATAGATAGATAGATAGATAGATAGATAGATAGATAGATAGATAGATAGATAGATAGATAGATAGATAGATAGATAGATAGATAGATAGATAGATAGATAGATGGATGATTGGGAGGGTTGAGAGAGAGAGAGAGAGAGAGAGAGAGAGAGACAGAGAGAGAGAGGGAGAGATAGAGAGAGAGATAGAGGGAGAGACAGAGAGAGAGAGGGAGAGATAAAGAGAGATACAGAGAGAGAGAGATAGATAGATAGATAGATAGAGAGAGAGAGAGAGAGAGAGAGAGAGAGAGAGAGAGAGATAGAGATAGATAGAGAGAGATAGAGATAGATAGAGAGAGAGAGATAGAGATAGATAGAGAGAGAGATAGAGATAGAGAGAGAGAGAGAGAGAGAGAGAGGGATAGAGGGATAGAGGGATGGATAGATAGATACAGGGGTGTCGCAACCCAATTATGTGTCCCATGAAAGGTTAATGTTGTGGACCCTGTCATAAATTCTGTATTTTGTCGATCTGTTGGAGCCGGGGGGGGGGGGGCATACATAACGTCACGTACGCTAGCATGAAAAAGAAACTGTAACTGTACATGCCTCTGTTATGCAGTGCATCTTACACTAAATTTTCACAACTTCTAGCCTGTATCCACTGGACCCCCTCCACTGCTCTATGGGCCACCCACAAATGCTGGGCCCCATCAATTTGTCATGTTTATACCCCCCACCCCTTTTTATCGGCACCCCAATACATATATATAGCAAGATGTGATTGATATTTTAACAAAAAATATTACATTAATGAAATTTCAACACAGAGTTCCTCCATGTCCAGAGGCTCTGACTAACAAACAGCTACCAAATGATTTTTATGTTTACAATCAATAACTTTTTTGTTTTTACCCTTTAGAAAATTTTAATTGTGCACAGATATGGGAATACATACGAGTTTACAGCATTTTTTTGTATGAAGAAAAAAAAAAAAACACAGTTGTAGCCTCACTTAAACTTATCCATCAATGTGAGTCCCTCTGTGCCTGTGGTGGTACCTGTATCTTCTATCTTCTATTATCTGCATTTATATATTTATTTCCAGTGTTATTTCTTTTTTCATTCTGTGTTTTACATCATTTTTAGGATTTCTCTTTCATGCATTTCATGTGTTGGTCTTTGTTCTTCTTCAGAACTTGGTTCCCACTCATGTACATTGCATAGGAGGACGTACTTATCTAAAAAGGGATTTGGATGTGAGAAATAGTAATCTCTAAAGCTTGACCTTTTCTCCCTGATCTTCTCAGCCCACTGCATATGTTATCCGGCTGCTGAATGATAGATGGGCACTAAGTCCATCTAGATGAGGACCTTAATTTATTACCTGACGTATCTGGGATCTTCAGGCTATCGGACGCCTTTTTAACAAAACCGTTTTACAGACCAAAAGACAGCCTTCGATACAACAGAAGGCATTCAGCACAAACCATGGGAGCACGGAGGGAAATTCAGTGGGTTTTATTGGGATTTGGGATGTTTTTTCTTATAAATCTATGTATACGTTGCATTTTCTTAAATCCACATGATACTATTTACATTGAAATAAAATGATTTATAATTGCATAATACATTTTAACCCATGAAGACCCAGTGTTACTTTTGTGGCAGTTCCCAAATTTTTTTTTTTTTTTTCTCTATTTTAAACTTTTCTTAAGTTATGTATCACCAATTACACTGGGTTACAAAAAAAAATGTTTTTTGCAAGTTGTCTAGGTTTTTTCAACTGAATTAGGACCATTTTGCACCGCTAAATCCAAAAATGACATCTGTTTTTCTCAATCAGGTCAGGTTTTTTTTGCTAATTTGATTTTGAAAAATTTGATCTTCTCACAAAATTGATTACATTTTTGTGACTTTATCAGTTGATTTTTTATATAGTTCTCACCCAAAATAGGTTTTAAGAGAAAAAAAATCATTTTCTAACAGGATTCCTATCAGGTACAACGGTGTATTCAGCGCAGATGTAGCAGAATACGTCAGGCTTATTTTTGCAAGATCTTCTAGTCGAAGCCATTTCATTCACCTGTAATATTAAAAAAAAACATTAATCATAAATTGGCAAAAGTAGAATCTTCAGAACTCGTTTATTGCAAGAAATATGAAAGAATTTTGTATCATATGATGTGAAAATGCCCATAAATGTAAGCAAAAATGTTCAAAAGCCAATATGTAGCATAGTTCAGAAAGTTGACCTGATTGAGCAAAATTAATGTGATTTTTGGATTCAGCACACCAAAATGATCCTAAATCAGCTCAAAAAACTTCATAAATTTGTTGTTGACCGGTGTTATTATAATATTATGCTCAGTATTTTGCATTCTGAAGTGAAAATCAGGTATTTTCCTATATTTCATTTACACTGACCTGCACTCCTTACAGGTCTCCCAAAAAGCACCACAGACAGACTTCAGCTGATTCAGAACTCTGCAGCTCGGTTATTAACCAAAACCAAGAAGAGAGAGCACGTTACTCCAGTGTTGGTTTCCCTGCACTGGCTACCGGTAACCTACAGAATTGATTTTAAGATACTCCTCCTCACGTATAAAGCTCTAAATGGAACCGGACCAAGTTACATTGCAAACTCACTGATCGATTATGTACAAACTAGAACACTGAGGTCATCAAACGCAGGGTTACTAGCGACTCCCAGAAATATTACAAAGAAAATGGGGGACGCAGCCTTTACTAACTATGCACCAAAGTTATGGAATACAATTCCAAAAGACATTAGAGAAGCCAGTTCACTGAATATATTTAAAACCAAATTAAAAACATTTTTAGTCTCATTAGCCTTTGAAAGGAGATAAAAATGGGGTCACAATTCAGGAACCAGGAATGTGCGTTTTTTTATTTTTTATTTTATTTTATTCTATTGTATTTCTGTTTTTATTTTTTATTTTATTGTATTTCAAATTTCATTTTATTTCTTGCACTTCAAAAATTCTATGTATAATCAAATATTTTAATGTGCGCTGTTTTTATTTTTATTTTTATTTTATTGTATTTCTCTCAAATTTCATTTTATTTCTTGATGTATAATCAGATCTTAATGTATTTTAATATTGTATTTTTTCAATCAATGTGAAGCACTTTGGGCTACAATTTCTGTATGAAAGGTGCTATACAAATAAAGTTTTTATTATTATTATTATTATTATTATTATTATTACAGATCATGATTGATGTCCATAAAAGCTCAAATTAAAGTTGACGAAATAAAACAATGGACTCATATTTTCCAAACCCGTCAGAAGGTACCCTTAATGAAAGTTTGATTTTTTTCCAGTCTAAAAAAAAAATAAAGGACGTCTGTTATCCAGTGGATACAAGAGACAGATGCTATTGATTTCCAGTTGGTCAATATTAGTCTCCTAACCAGTAGGACGGCAGGAGGGTGACAGATGGTACAGCATCCAGGAGAGACCCCCCAAGAGGGATCTGATCTCTGTTAACCCATAAAGACCCAAACATCCACTGGTGACCAAAACCATCTACTGATCTGAACTGTTTAATACCTGTTAATCCGCTAACCCTATCAATACATGTAAATAACTGGTGTAAAATACAGTTTTGTCGTCTTTTCATGGTCATCAGATATGACCCATTTGGACGTTCAGAGGCTCCGTAGTTACCATGGAAACACCATCATCTTCTACAACATTGATTCACCAGTAAAAACCCATGGAGTTGGATCAATGACAGTGGATGGAGATGCTTGGTTTATGTTCAGTTAATGACAGATTTTTACTGGAAAAGTCACTTTTTCTTCCGTTTTCTCTGTTTTTGATAAAACACATCAACTTTAAACTGAGTTTTAACAAAAATCTACATGATCAGCAAATTAAATATAGAAAAATAACCCGATTTTGACTGGACAAATGATATCATATTGATATAATTGATAGAAAAACCTTTGAATTTAGTGCACAGGTGTCAAACATGTGGTCCGGGGGCCAAATCTGGTCCGGTCCGGCCCTTTGGATGAATTTGTGAAACGCAAAAATTAAATTAAGATATGAACAATCCTTTTAGTTCAGGTTCCACATTCAGACCAATTCAATCTCAAGTGGGTCAGACCAGCAAAATACTATCATAATAACATAGAAGTAATGACAACTCCAAATGTTTCCCTTTGTAAATGTAAATATGTTCATGTATTTACACTAAAACTAAGTATAATTTTGCAAAAAATGCGAATAACCTGAAATGTCTTAAGAACAATTTAACAATATTCTGCCTGTTACTCAATGTTCTGTCTGTTTGTAGACCCACTGCGATCTGTACGTTATAATGTACATGTGTAAATGATAAACTGAGGCAGAATATTGTTAAAATTACACTTCTTTTTCAGTTTGTTCATGTTATTCACATCTTTTGAAAGGATAGTTTGTAGATATAAACCTGTTCATAATGTAAGTTAACTTTTTTTGCTCTAAAACATTGAGAAAAGTTTGGAGTTGACATTATTTATATATTATATTATTATTTTCCTGGTTCGACCCACTTCAGATCAAATTTAGCTGAATGTGGCCCCTGAACTAAAATGAGTTTGACACCCCTGATTTAGTGAGTTTTCATAAACATCTAAATTAAATAGAAGTTAAATATAGGAAAATACATGATTTACAGTGAAATATGCTAAATTCAGAGGATAATATTATAATAAATGGTGACAAATCACTTTAAAAAGTTTAGAAAAGTCAAATAAATCACTGTCTCTATAAATATAAAGGAATGGAAAAAAAGACAAACTTCCACAAACTTAGATAAACTTAGATTGCTGACATCAGTCAAAAACTGGTGAAATGCTGTCATCAGGGTGTTTGCTCTTTATCCAAATAATTCCAGACTTTCAAAACTTTTTTTTTTTTCCCCCAAGACATTGACTTTATATACTTTTATACTTGCCTGACTACTTTTTGTGTTGAGATTGTACCTGTTGTGTGTAGTAGAGAAGTTAATTTTAATAAACATATGAATGAATGGATGCATAATTGACAATAAATTATTATTATTACCGACAGACGTGTTTTCAAAACATATGAAAATCACAAAAATGCATGAATACCACACAAACCAGATTGACTATAATCATTCCAGTACTGACCAGTTAGTGAAATCATATCTTTTTTTTTTTTTAGATGCTTTTCTCATGTATTTCTTATCTTACAAGATTATGAGCCTTCGAGCATACTCTAATATTCAAATGAGATAAACTTTTTTCCATACTTTATAAAGACTTTCACATAAAATTCCAGATTTCTCAAGGTCTGGAAAACAGCGTACCTAAAGTCCATACTTTTTAAATAATAATAACAATAAATAATAACAACAACAACAACAACAATAATGATAATAATAATAATAATAATAATAATAATAATAAGTCACACTTATATAGCGCTTTTTTTGACACTTGAAGACGCTTTCAAAAACTTTCAGGTCTTGAAAGTTTTTAAGACTTCCAAGACCTGCACCATCACCCTGTGACCTAGACCCTAGACCTAACGAAGTCCAGCCATAGTGAAGTGGGTGCAGCATACTTCCATCAAATACAACTGTGTCTTTCAAACAGAACATTGGTGTCCATGTTTTAAAGTCTCCTCTGGTATCAGCTCCCCCAGATCCTCCTTCCTAAATGCTCTTTAATGACTTTAGTGACTCCATGTGACGGAAATTAATTTGATTGTATATACATGTATCTGAAATGGGCCTCTTCAAGGTTGGGACTGGTGTCAGGGAACCATCTAAAATTGAATCTTCAGGCAGGTTTGGATCCGTGGGGAACGTGTTACGTGCCACAGGCTTGTAAACCTTCTTGACTTCTCTTAAATTTAGTACATACAGCTCTGCAGCCTCTCACCCTTTAACCCTTTATAGGGCAATCGTGGAAATACTCAGTGTGTTACTGGAGGACATAAAAATGTATTACTTTTGTTAAATGTTCCTAAATTGTTATTTTTATGTAGAAGATCAAGGTCAATAAAGTTCCTTACCCGAATAGGCACCCCCCCCCCCACCTCCCCACCCCAAAAAAAAAACAACAACAAAGTATATGTAAAAAATACGAGAAAAAAAAGACACGTAAGGTGAAAGAAACGTGTATTTTAGAACATTAGCGGCATTGTAGCACCTTCCCATGGTGCAACAGTGGCATTGCACCCGTATGCCCTCCCGTGCTGCAACATGTGTCGGACAAAGACGCGCCGGAAGGACACCGGACACGGGGCGGGGCCGAAACGTGCATGACATAGTAGGATTGGACCAACATCAGTGCTGATCCAGACAGGTGTCAATATATGTTGATCTAATGTTCTAAAAGTGATGTTCTAATGTTCTAATATACATGTTCCTTTCACCTTACATGTAGCTTGTATTTTTTATATATACACACTTCTTGGATTTTTTTTTTTTTTTTTTTAAACCACTTATGGGTCAGGAATCACATGTGGCAACTTCATTTACCTTGATTTTTTATGTAAAAATAACAATTTAGAAACATTTCACAAAAGTCCTCCAGTAACACAATCAGGTTGAAATTTTGATTTTGATTTTTACAGTATTTCTATGAGTGAACTATAAAGGGTTAAAAAGGTTAAAGGAAAGTACTTTTCAGATCATTTTCATTTTATTTTATTTTGCTCATCACCAAATACTTGGTATGGAGCACAAACAACATGTTATAACAAAAAAAAAAAAAGAACGATATACATTCAACAACAACAAAATTAACTGAAAAAGAGGCCAAACTCTTTTCAGAAAGGCGCCCAATTTATGTATCGTCTTCAGACTCAAGGAATGATTAAGACAGTGGTTCCCAACCTTTTTTTTTTTTACTTGTGACCCCATTTTAACATCACACATTTCTGGCGACTCCAGACATTCAAAACAGAGACTTTTTTCCCTAAAATTAATTTGTTTTTGATCATGTAATAGTTTGCTATACTATGTTGCTATTAAATGTTAATTTTAGATGACATTTAGTCTATATAATGTATATTATTATGGATGGAGGCAGTAAAGCCAGGTGTAGATTACTGCACAAAGTGAGAATTTGATTTTCCTTGGTCAGGATATGTACAGTCAGTCCAGCTGTGATTTACAAGGCTGACAATTAATACTGAACAAACAAAAACTCAAACTATGAATTATGAAAGAGCTGCAGCATCTGAAACCGACCACAATGAACATTTGAGAGGTAGATCCCTCACTTATTCCCCAGTAGTCTTACTAATATGAGTCTGTGACTAATATCTGTGTTCCTTATTTATGCATTTAGTTATTTATTTTGTATTATTATTATTATTATTATTATTATTATTATTATTATTATTATTATCTTTTTTTAATGGTGCAACAGGGTGGGATCGTTTATGGGTTTGGGTATAAAAAACAAAAAACAATGACTGTATTATGCTTTTCTGAATGACTTGACATGTAATAACACTTTGAACAATGAACACTTGAAAGATAAACAGTACCACAGTGCTTCAGCTTCACAGTTTGTCATGTCTTTTATGTACTAGGATTGTCTCAACTCACCATATATTTACCTCCGCCAAGTGTAACGGCAGAGGTTGTGTTTTCATGGTTTCATGGTGTTTTGTCTGTCTGTCAGTCTGTCTGTTAGCAAGATAACTAAAAATGTTATGGATGGATTTGGATGAAATTGTCAGGAAATGTTCATACTGGCACAAGGAACAAATGATTACATTTTGGTGGTGACAGGAGGTTGGGGGGGGTTGATCTGCCTTGGTGGAGGTTTGCGCTCTCCAAGTGCTTTTCTAGTATCTTTTAAGAAGTTTTTATTTTTATCAATTCCTAGAAATTTCCTCATTTAAAGTCCAGACGACCCAAAGGTTGAAAAACACCGCATTAAGACAACACAGTGAGAATGTTTTTAAGACTGGCATCATTAACTCCAAGCCTCATTGACCAGTTAGAAGTGCTGTAATACATGTCAAAGGTAGAGGTACAAACAATCCACCACTCTGACATTTGTTCCAGTGTCCTAGCTTGTGACTTTTTGGCCTTTCGCCACGGTAACCATCAGACCTTTACACAAATCATTAACCAGGAGAATGTGAGGAACAATGATGGAATCCATAACCTCCATCTTTTTATCTGGCTGCTCAATGTAATGACCAGGCAGGTGTTAACGATGATGGAAACCAAGAACAGAGAAACTCCAACCCAGCGTAAAGGGCTGAGAATCCAGCTACGGGACAAAAGTAAATTATGAGAGCTTGTGTAAATTCGTCAGTCCCAATCGGTTGATTCAAAGAGAACAGATGGGTACATGTGATGGTGGGAATAAATTCAACTTTATGTAAAAAGGAGTAATGATTTGTCATTATGAATGCAATGAAGATGCATTGGAAATCCATAAAAAAAGCCAAAAGCATTAAAACGAATATGACTTCCATCGCGTGTCACGTCAGCTTCCTCGCTGCGAGCTGAAGTCCATTTTAGTCGAATTCATTTCCGAGCACTTGTAGAGTAGTTTCATGTTGTCAAGTCAAACGCCAGTCTTGGTGTGTGTATAAAACATTTAAAGACAAGCATTACTCAGAGTATATAACAGGCAGAATCCGGTACAAGATATTCCGGTTAAAGGCTAAAGCAATTTAAAATTCCTCATGTTTAATTATAGAGTTGTTAAAAGATTTACAACGCGTGCTTAAGCAGATATATACAGTGCTTTACGTACCTGTTCGTCTTCTAGACACTGTGGCACTTTTTAATGTTCTGCCAAAAACAGAAAAACAATTCAACCTCCCTGCATTTACCAGCGTCTAACTCTGCTTTTAACTCGTTATCCACCCGAGAAGCACAATTACTCCTGCTGAGCTTTTTCTTGACACTTGTTTGTCAGTGAAATTACCCGTAATACTTACGACTAAAGTTAGTGCTCAAATGAATATCCAGTTTTGTACGGACCTCCGGTGAACTTCTCTCTCATTAAGAATTGCTTACCAGAGTACGTATGGCCTTTAATGAGGATGATATTTTCTGAACTGTTTGAAGGATCTTAGTGTGGTGTTGTCCTGATTTACTGACTCTAACCGGAATTAATTAAAGTACAGACACTTGGACAAAGTAAAAGTTGGGGTCACGTATGTGCATGTTGGTTCTCTGAGGTCCATTTGTGACTCAGACTGTAAGGTTTTCATGTTTTTATACCTAATAGAAGGCATTGTGCATTTCACTTGCAGTTTTCTCATGTAAAACCCCCTGTCCTTCAGATCCTTTCATTATTTTTGCACTTTATTTTTCTGCAGAATATTTGTTTCAAGTGGTAAATGGACCTACATGTGGGTGCTTCAATGAACGTGGGTTTATTTTGGTATCTGGCACTTTTTCCAGCTTTTTAGACCCAATAATAAAAGAGAAATGTAGACAAATCCCCCCCCCCTCAGGAAGTACCTAATGAAGACCTCAGATAAATGAAAAAAAAAAAAAATACTCTTGCTTTGAGCCATCCAAAAATGAATGAATTTTTAATCAAATACTGGGGCCAAAAATGGGACCAAAATTGGGACAGGAAAAGCTATGTGAACATTTTACCTGCTACCTGTCATTTTATCTTGAAAATATCACTTGATGATTTTATACTTAAATGTTTATACTTTTGAGAACATTTATTTCTACCTGCCTTTCTTTTGCACTGGTGTGTTTCATATCGCTGCCGTAAACTTAAATTTCTCCACGGTGGGATCAATAATGTCTTATCTTAACCAAAATGGTTCAATGTACACTGTGTTAAATTTGACAATCTTGGTGATTTTTCTAATCCAAACATAAAAAAGATATTTGAAAAAATAGTAGCGCTTATTTTCCGTGTCCTTTTTCCATGTGTTTCTTTTCCTCTTGCTTGTACATGTTTTTAGCTGGATAGCCAAAATCTACGGTCTGGGTTTGACCTTTCACGGTCACTCAAGGTCAAAGGTCATGGCATTAAATGAAGCCCATATGTGACTTCCTATCTATTGCTAATAGCACTGGGTTACAAAAAAATTTTTTTTGCAAGTTGTCTAGGTTTTTTCAACTGAATTAGGACCATTTTGCACCGCTAAATCCAAAAATGACATCTGTTTTTCTCAATCAGGTCAGGTTTTTTTTGCTAATTTGATTTTGAAAAATTTGATCTTCTCACAAAATTGATTACATTTTTGTGACTTTATCAGTTGATTTTTTATATAGTTCTCACCCAAAATAGGTTTTAAGAGAAAAAAATCATTTTCTAACAGGATGTATTTATTATTCATCATGTATTCACCGCAGATATAGCAGAATACGTCAGGCTTATTTTTGCAAGATCTTCTAGTTGAAGCCATTTCATTCACCTGTAATATTAAAAAAAAACCAATCATAAATTGGCAAAAGTAAAATCTTCAGAACTCGTTTATTGCAAGAAATATGAAAGAATTTTGTATCATGTGATGTGAAAATGCCCATAAATGTAAGCAAAAATGTTAAAAAGCCAATATGTAGCATAGTTCAGAAAGTTGACCTGATTGAGCCAAATTAATGTGATTTTTGGATTCAGCACACCAAAATTATCCTAAATCAGCTCAAAAAACTTAAACAATAAATTTGTTGTTGACCAGTGTAGTAATTATATCAGTATCTCCAACTGTTTTCAAGTTAGATAACTTTGAAATCTGTCCCATTATAAACCAACAGGGATTTTAAAAATTCAAAAATTCATAATTTTTTTTTTTTTTTAAATCAATGTTTCCCAATTCTTTGAAAAAATTTGGTAGACCTTACCCCAAAGATGTTCCACAACACATATCAAGTCATTCTGACAGACAGTTTTGGAGAAGAAGACTCTTGAAAAATTGTTTACGAACAGATGGATGACAGCTGATCCCAGTAGTCCACTGGACCCTTTGGGCCGTTGGACTAAAAACTATAGCAGGCATTGGTTCATTTTGAACTGAACTCTAGAACAAGCTGAAGCAGAAAATTAATGCAGAAATAAATTTAAACAATGAACCTAGCTGTCCTCCAGTAATTCTTGGACATGGAGGGACTTTTGTTGGAAAAACCTGATCCATTTTTTTTATTACTCCAAAACAGAAGGCCGAACAATCTGGAACTCAATGGTGCTGCTGGAGAAAATGTGGGGGAACCATGGGGACCACACCCATGTTTTCTGGTCCTGCCCCTCTATCCAGACTTACTGGAAAGAAATATCTAAAATAATTTCGAAAGTTTCGGGTTTTAAAATCAACACATCATTTACTTCCCTCTTTCTTGGTCAGGAACCCGATGGTCTTTGTAAGAATGATGCTTACCTCCTCAAGGTCTTGCCGGCAACGAGTAAAAAGACAATTACAAAATACTGGCTTAAGAGAGAAGGTCCACCCATGACCGTCTTTACCAGTATTCTAATACTACGTGGAATCGGCTCGGCTCTGCTGGACTCGACTCGGGTACCAGGTCCTATTCCTGGAGGTCCTATTCCATTACAGGATATTACCCACTTTACAGTACCTGGACGTCATAGCGATGTGGCACGTTACTTCCGTGTCATCTGCTCAGCAAGTTGCTGATAAACTCGCTCGTTGCATGTTGTCTCGTCAAGCTCACACTGAATTTTCACATCTGAACCTCCTCGACAAACCATGGTGTAGTTTTCCGGGCTCTCATGTGGATTAACCTACCGACATATTTACTGTAAACTTCTGCATCTGTTTTTTGTAAAACGGCGGGTCACAGAAACAGCTGACCAGTCTGCAGTGTTTACACGTCACATTTTAGGGGCCGTTTACATGGCGTAGGATTCAGTCGACTCCGGGAAGATTTCATCGCGGATTAGCCTTCTGTTAACATGGAAACGGTGCATAGAGTGCCTGAATCCAGAAACTTTTGATACCAGGGTCCAGGGTGGAATGTTATCGATACGCTCCGCATTTCAGCTCCGTGTTAACACGAATCGGAACGTGCCGGGGTAAAATATGACGTCACCGCATGCGCGCACAGCCAAGAACCGCCAGTTAACCCACTCCAGGCCAGTTGGTGGCGGTAATGCACCTCCAAGCTGGTTTGCCAGCCTCTATGACACAATAAAGCTGCAGAAAAAGAAGAAACAACCACAACAACAATGGCCGGTGTCAGAACAACATACGTGCTGCTAACTGTGCTCAGCTCATCTGTCCAGACAAAGAAGTCCTGCGTTTTTGTACGACCACTCGCCATTGTCGTTTGTAAATAGTGTTTTCTTCTCCTTCTCCTCCTCCTCCTCCTCATTTAAAGGCTGTCTAAACCGGAAATCGTTTGTGCGCAGGCGCGTGTTTTACCGCCACTGTTTCACTACAGCTCTACATCGCCAGCTACTGGTCTGGCATGGCCACTACAGCGTATTCAGCCGTCCTCGCGGACTCATGTTAACGCAGATCGTTATCATAGCGGCTTCGTCTTAACGCGGAATGATTTTATAACGCAAAGGAGAAATCTTTGCAGAGTGTTGCCGTGTAAACGTACCCTTAGTATCTGTTCCCCAGTCCTGGAACCTCAGTGGAGGTGAAACCAAAAAACTAGTACTGGGTACCAGATTCCAGGTCCTTTTTCGTAATGGAAACGCAAAAAAGGCCGTGTCGAGTGAAGCTGAGCCGATACCAGGTAGTGGAAACATGGCATACAACATCTCCATTTACTAGAACAGATGATCGACACAATACGACTTCAGAAAGAACTGGGTGAAGAACACTGGGAAAAATGGCCTTTTACATAACCTGTGAGACGAACTTGGAAATCTTTAAACGTAAAAACTGTTTGTCTTAGCAACGTGATCTTTGTAATCCCTTGACCTCATGACCTGTTTATTTTGTTTTGTTTGTTTTTGAATCTGTAAAAAAAAAAAAAAAAAAAAAAAACTTTCATAAATAAAGAGTTTAAAAATTTAACCTGTAAATATTGTAGTGTTTATGTTATTATAATACATACCAATATATTGAATTATACTAATTGCATTCCCATCTTCCTGCCAACACACAGCCCTAATACCACTGGAGGAGCTTTGAGTATCAGCAAGGAAACAATAGTAGACAGAAAACCTCCCTATACTCCCATGACCTAAAAATGAAAATTGTTTAGGAAAGAACATGACAACAACCACACTACAACATGTCTCACATGGCATTAATTACACACACATGCATCTCAATCCAAATCACGTTCATTATGTGCATGCATCAAATCCCATGTGCATGTGATGAAAAGATAAAGCTGTATAGGGAAACTACAACAGAACGCAAACATATGAATTTTTAATCCGAGCTTGCATAAATACAATCTATTTTGACAAGTCTACTTCGGTTCTTATCTCCGTTTTGTTCCGAATGAAACAATTGGGGGCACTTCTAATAAGCCAGAAAAATCCCTGGTAGGCCACTAAAATAAACACAAATCCCTGTGTAACGTTATCATTACTAGCAGATCCTCAAACGGGCTGGTTTGATCTGAACACTGTCAGGTTAGTTCACGTAGAAGCCGATAAAAGCCTCATCTGTCTCATGTAGAAGCGTAATACTCCTGTAACCCTAAAAAAAACACCACAAATGTAAAGCTTTTCTGCTGCTGTTCCCTGAAGGAGACACATAATCTTTCAGACGTGCTGAACTTTGAGCAGAGTTGCGCGGTAATTCCGTCGAACATTGGCCGTTTCTGCCGACGGTGTCACCCGATGTGGCTCCGAATGCGTCACTGTAATTAACTGCTGTCAGAGTGACGCACTCATTAAAGCGCACATTCCACCGCTGTACTCCACCTTGCCTTATTTTAAGGAGGTAAACATCAACAAATTCCGGAGGTGTCTGGAGGTTAGCTCATTAGCTCAGCCAAAAATGACAGCGCACGTAAGTTAAGAAATCATAGGGGTTGTTTTTAAAGAGTAAAAATGCCATGTAACAGTCTGATAAGTGTTTAGATAGCGTAAACATATTCTGTGCTTTACAAATAAACTGTTTTGCAAAGGATTTACCTTTCTTTACATAAGATAATGACATATATTAACCCAGTGGTTCCCAGCATTTTTTGGCTCATGACCCCATTTTAACATCACAAATTTCTGACGACCCCAGACATTCAAAACAATTTTTTTTGCTAAAATTAATTTGTTTTTGATCAGGTAATAGTTTGCGGTGCTATGTTGCAAATAAACGTTAATTTTAGACAATATTTAGTCTATATAATGTATATTATAATGGATGGAGGCAGTAAAGCCAGGTGTAGATTACTGCACAAAGTGAGAATTTTATTCGTATTTGTATATGTACAGTCAGTCCAGCTTGGATTTACAAGGCTGGCAATTAATACTAAATAAACAAGAACTCAAACTATGAATTATGAAAGAGCTGCAGCATCTGAAACCGACCACAATGAACATTTGACAGATAAACAGAACCACAGTGCTGCAGTTTCAGACTCACAGTTTGTCATGTCTTTTATGTATTGGGATCGTCTCTGTCAACTCACCATATATTTTTTATTACTAAGGCTTTTTTTGGTTTCTTTTTATCAATTACTAGAAATTTCAGGCGACCCCATTTGAATTCCAGGTGACCCCACATGGTCCTGACCCCAAGACTGAAAAACACTGTATTAACCCATTAATATTCTGAAGTTGAATGGCCCTTTCTATGTAACAAGTGTGATAGACATTGGGTTTTATTTGTTTTTAAAACCCTCTCCGGTCTTTTACCATCTTATATTGATTTTTTTTTAGTATCTTTTAATGCAATTCAATGTCACACTCACTCAAAGGACTGGTTCACTGTAGGTTCCTTCAGTTCGTACCGAATAGGGAAAGTCTAGTTTTTCTTACTGTGCATCTGAAACCTGGAATACTCTCCAAAACCATCTGAACCTTACAACACTTACATCATTAGGACAGTTTAAATCCTTAGTCAGTTCTTATTTTACCTCCAGCCTCTCCTGTTTTAAGCAGACTTCTGTTTTTAATTCATCTTTGTTACTTTTTGGTATTTCTGATATGTCCATTGTATGTTTCAAATGTTTTGTTTTGCGAAATTGTGAATGAGTTTGCATCCTCAATATATCTCTGAGTTTAAATAAAAGTTGTGAATGAATAAATGAATGAAGACCCAGTGCTACTTTTCAAATGAATTTCTCCCAAATTAACCTTTCTTGAGTTATTTATCATCATTTATTATAATATCCTACTCTGTATTGTGCGTTTCTTCAGTGGAAATCATGTATTTTCCCAAAACCTAAACCAACAAAGTGGAAGTGCTGCTGGGTCTTCTTGGTGATTATCCACAGGTGCTCTTTGGAAACTTGTGGTGTGTCTTACTATTTAGAGTCAAACAAATCTGCATAAGCATGCGCGATTTCAAAAAATATTCCAAGGCCTACTGGAGGATTTATAGGACCAGCCAACATGTTGTGATCTCTGGTCTTCATCAGGGCTTGATGAAAAAAGCTCTGATGGCTGCATTTTAAAAGATTGCCATGGAGTAATAAAGGCATTTTATTCACACACAAATCCTACAGTGTGCCTTGAAATATTTTTTTGAAATCTTGCATGCTTATGCAGATTTTTTTGACCATGTATTTTCCCACTTTGAATTTACTGATCAAGTATAATGTTGATAAAAAGCTCAGATTAAAGTTGAGGTTTATTATATCAGAAACAGAGAAAACTGAAGAGAAAGTGATTTTTACAGCAAAGATATTCCTTCGTTTATTCATTATCTGAACCCGTTTTATCTTCACTAGGTTCACTGGAGCCTATTCCAGCTACTTATGGCCGGTGGTGCAGTGGATAGCACCGGTGCTTTACAGCAAGAAGGTTTGATTCCAACACCAGGTGATGGGGGTGGGACCTTTCTGTGTGGAGTTTGCATGTTTCTTTGGGTACTCCAGCTTCCTCCCACCATCCAAACGCATAATAATAATAATAATAATAATAATAATAAAAAACTTTATTTGTATAGCACCTTTCATACAGAAATTGTAGCCCAAAGTGCTTCACATTGATTGAAAAAATACAATATTAAAATACATTAAGATTTGATTAGAAATACAATAAAATAAAAATAAAAGCAGCGCACATTAAAATATTTGATTATGCATAGAATTTTTGAAGTGCAAGAAATAAGATGAAATTTGAAATACAATAAAATAAAAAATAAAAACAGAAATACAATAAAATAAAATAATAAAAACCGCACATTCCTGGTTCCCGAATTGTGACCCCATTTTTATCTCCTTTCAAAGGCTAATGAGACTAAAAGTGTTTTTAATTTGGTTTTAAATATATTCAGTGAACTGGCTTCTCTAATGTCTTTTGGAATTGTATTCCATAACTTTGGTGCATAGTTAGTAAAGGCTGCGTCCCCCATTTTATTTGTGATATATCTGGGAGTCGCTAGTAACCCTGCGTTTGATGACCTCAGTGTTCTAGTTTGTACATAATCGATCAGTGAGTTTGCAATGTAACTTGGTCCGGTTCCATTTAGAGCTTTATACGTGAGGAGTAGTATCTTAAAATCAATTCTGTAGGTTACCGGTAGCCAGTGCAGGGAAACCAACACTGGAGTAATGTGCTCTCTCTTCTTGGTTTTGGTTAATAACCTAGCTGCAGAGTTCTGAATCAGCTGAAGTCTGTCTGTGCTGCTTTTTGGGAGACCTGTAAGGAGTGCATTACAGTAGTCCAGTCTGCTGGAGATAAAAGCATGGACCAGTTTTTCAGCATCCTTTCGATTTATAACCAGCATTACTTTGGCTATGTTTCTGAGGTGGAAGAATGACGTTTTAGTGACTTTCTTTATGTGGGACTTAAAGTTTAAGTCTGAGTCTATAATGACTCCCAGACTTGTCACTTCTGGTTTGATCCAGGAAGTGAGTTTGCCCATCCTACTCATCAGCATTTCCCTTTTTTGCTTTTGGGCCAACAAGCAGGATTTCAGCATGCACTTAAAGGTTACTTACGCATGCACTTACAGGTTAATTGGTTTGTTCATTCATTCATTTTCTTAACCCGCTTTATCCTCACTAGGGTCACGGGGTTCTTTGGAGCCTATCCCAGCTACTTATGGGTGAAGGTGGGGTACACCCTGGACATGTCACCAGTTCACTGCAGAGCTGACATATCGAGACAAACAATCACCCTCACACCTATTGGCAATTTAGATTAACCAATTAACCTAACCTATTAGGGCGATACAGTGGTGCAGTGGATAGCACTCCAAAGGCCCTGGGTTCGATTCCAACAACAGTCGATGGGGGTGGGACCTTTCTGTGTAGAGTTTGCATGTTCTCCCCGTGTCTGCGTGGATTCTCTCCGGCTTCCTCCCACCATCCAAACACATGCACTGATAGGTTAATCGGTCAATCTAAATTGCCCATAGGTGTGAATGTGAGTGATTGTTTGTCTCTATATGTCAGACCTGTGATGAACTGGTGACATGTCCAGGGTGTACCCCACCTTCACCCATAAGTAGCTGGGATAGGCTCCAAAGACCCCCATGGGCCCGAGTGAGGATAAAGCGGGTTCAGAAAATGAATGAATGAACGAACCAATTAGCCTATCAGTGCATGTGTTTGGATGGTGGGAGGAAGTTGGAGTACCCAAAGAAACATACAAACTCCACACAGAAAGGTCCCACTCCCCATCGCCTGGTGTTGGAATCGAACCTTCTTGCCGTAAAGAACCGGTGCTATCCACTGCACCACCCTGTCACCCACAACCAAGATATCATTAACTGAATTTCTCCATCCACTGTCATTGATCCAACTCCATGGGTTTTACTGGTGAATCAATGTTGTAGAAGATGGTGTTTCCACAGTAACTACGGAGCTTCTGAACATCCAAATGGGTCATATCTGATGACCATGAAAAAATGACAAACTATTTTACACCAATTATTTACATGTATTGATAGGATTAGTGGATCAGCGGGTATTAAATGATTCATTTCTTGGGGTGGAGTGGATGAGATTTGTCACTATTAACTCCTGATGGTGGAGAATTCTTTAAAAAAAAAAAAAAAAAAAAAGCAGATTTGAAGCAACATCAAGGAGGACAGAGATACTTGGAGTGTAGACCTACAGTATATTGTGAGTTGCAGATAGAGCCAGATATACCTATGAACAGTGCTGGGAATAACAGCATTAAAAATAGCGGCATTACTAACACTGTTGTTTTCCAGTAACGGGTAATCTAATGAATTACTATTTGAAACGTTACAACGCCGTTACCAGCAGTGAAATGTGGTGTGTTATTATGCACTGATATCTAATAAATGTTGTCCGTCCTGGCTCGCTCAACCAGGCACGAGAGATGTGACGTTCACGGATGAGTCGAGTCTTTTGAACGGCTCTTTTCAGTCAACGATAAGAACTGATTCGTTGCCAGCCGTTCGTTTACGGACCGTTCTTATATTCAGATTACCCACACTGCCTTCATGTTTCACCTGTGTGTCACATGAGTCTGAGTTGTCCACGCTGCCTTCACCTGAACGACTAATGACATGTATGAGTTTGAGTTGTCCGCAGCACACCCCATGCACTTGAACGCAGCTACATGCGCAGTTTAATTTAGGGGAGGAGTTATCAGTGAGTCTGACTGACTGGACTAAAGACATTTACAGCTGGATCAGGGAGCGACTGAAAAAAAGACAAGAAACCCGCTCAAAAATAAGTTTCCTTTTACATATTTGAAGCTTTTTCAAAAAAGTAACGCAATATTTACTTTCCCTGGTAACTAATTACATTTATGAAGAAGTAATTCCATTACTAATTCAATTACTTTTTGGGAAAGTAGCTAGTAACTACAGGGTGGGGAAGCAAAATTTACAATATTTTGAGGCAGGGATTGAAAGACAGTGTATGACCAATTAGTTTATTGAAAGTCATGAGAATTTATTTGCCACAAGAAAATGTACATAATAGAAAATGTTTTTATTCTATGTGTCCTCCTTCTTTCTCAATAACTGCCTTCACACGCTTCCTGAAACTTGTGCAAGTGTTCCTCAAATATTCGGGTGACAACTTCTCCCATTCTTCTTTAATAGTATCTTCCAGACTTTCTGGTAATAGTTTTGCTCATAGTCATTCTCTTCTTTCCATTATAAACAGTCTTTATGGACACTCCAACTATTTTTGAAATCTCCTTTGGTGTGACGAGTGCATTCAGCAAATCACACACTCTTTGACGTTTGCTTTCCTGATTACTCATATGGGCAAAAGTTTCTGAAAAGGTATGGATAATAGTGTTAGGTATGATTATGACAGCAATATATGTTTGGTTTCAAAACAATTGATGTAGTGCCTGCTGAGAAAAAACAACTAAATGTTCATTGTAAATTTTGCTTCCCCACCCTGTATAACTAATTACTTTTTAGAAGTAATTTGCCCAACACTGCCTACGAACAGAGCACATTTTTGTCTTCATAATGTGTCTGTGTAGTATTAACCAGTTATTAGCCTTGGACTATAACAGTGGAACAAAATTATTAGAATATTTTCCCTGTGGTGACTGAAATCCTGTTCTTACCAGACACACTTTTAGTTGTTTGTATTCATTATTAATAGTCGTGGCTGGAGGCTTGTGTTTTTTGGGTTGTCTGTCCGTCCTTCTCTGGCAATATCTCAGAAACACCTTGAGGGATGTTCTTCAAAATTGGCACAAACACTCACTTGCACTGAGGGATGAACCGAATAGATGTTGGAGGTCAAAGGTCAAGGTCGCTGTGGAGTCACATCATCACATATCTTAGGAATGCCTTCAGGGAGTTTCTTCAAATACATCTAAACCTTCACTTGGAATGTGTACTAAAGTAAACTTATGATGCATTTATGGCCTTTACTGTATTGAAATTTGAGTTGTAGGTTATTAATTATAATTTTTATTCAGTACCACTGCAGTATGAGTAATAATAGTTAATTATGTACATGAAACTTATGAAGAAGACGACATGAGAGCGCTTTATGGGTAAAATAATCATGAAACACTGAAAATTCATCATGTTTGAGTGTAAACATGGTAGATATGACAATGTTATATAACATACAGCCCATTGGACAAACAAAATACACCACTGCAGGAATAGAGAAGAATGAAATGATGATGAGATAATGTAATTAACCCATAAAGACCCAAACAGCCAATGATAAAAAGCATCCACTGATCTAAACTGTTTAATACCTGTTGATCCACCATTGATTTACCACCATTTTTATTTTTTTTTGTTATTTATTTTAATAATATTATCCTCTGTATTTTGCATTATTTGGTGTAAACCATGTATTTTCCTATTTTTAATTCACAGATCATGTAGATGTTTATGAAAAGTAAATTCAGGAAATTCACAGTTAATTATATTAAAACAGAGAACAATGAAGAAAAAGTTACAATACTTTTTCAGCAAAGATATTGCTAACTGAATTTAAAAAACAAGCGCGTCCATCCGCTTTCATTGATCCAACTCCATGGGTTTTACTGGTGAATCAATGTTGTAGAAGATGATGGTGTTTCCACGGTAACTATGGAGGCTCTGAATGTCCAAATGGGTCATATCTGATGACCACGAAAAGACGCCAAACTGTTTTTTTTACACCAATTATTTACATGTATTGATAGAATTAGTGGATCAACAGGTATTACACAGTTTAGATCAGAAGATGCTTTTGCTTGACAGTGGATGTTTTATGTATTAAGATGAAATGATGATGCATTTAGGGACAACACTGCAATGAAATTTCAGTTGAAGATTACACTGGTCAACAACAAATTTATTGTTTAAGTTTTTTGAGCTGATTTAGGATAATTTTGGTGTGCTGAATCCAAAAATCACATTAATTTTGCTCAATCAGGTCAACTTTCTGAACTATGCTACATATTGGCTTTTGAACATTTTTGCTTACATTTATGGGCATTTTCACATCATATGATACAAAATTCTTTCATATTTCTTGCAGTAAATGAGTTCTGAAGATTTTACTTTTGCCAATTTATGATTAATGTTTTTTTTTAATATTACAGGTGAATGAAATGGCTTCGACTAGAAGATCTTGCAAAAATAAGCCTGACGTATTCTGCTACATCTGCGGTGAATACACCATTGTACCTAACAGGAATCCTGTTAGAAAATGATTTTTTTTTTCTCTTAAAACCTATTTTGGGTGAGAACTATATACAAAATCAACTGATAAAGTCACAAAAATGTAATCAATTTTGTGAGAAGATGAAATTTTTCAAAATCAAATTAGCAAAAAAACATCACCTGATTGAGAAAAACAGATATTTTTTTGATTTAGCGGTGCAAAATGGTCCTAATTCAGTTGAAAAAACCTAGACAACTTGCAAAAAACTTTTTTTTGTAACCCAGTGTTATTTATCATACAGGTACAGTCTACTCTCATTAAACCGCCCGCCATTATACCGCCATTTTCGCTCACCGCCGACCAAAACCATTGCACAAAAATCCCCAATGCATTATTCCATTAGCTACTGCCATTTCCGCCTATCGCCATCCGCCAGCCCAGTTCCATGCACAAACAACACTTATACCATTGATTTCCCGACCGTTATACCACCAGCGTGATTGCCATCGAGTACACATAAATTTTAACAATGCACTGAAACAAACGTGCCAGACGCTGATCGCGACAAGCTACGAGTAGGTCTACGGAACGGCCACCGTTCATTTATCGCAGAACACTCAGTAGGTCAGGATGTCGGGAAGAGGACGTGGGATTAAGCCAAAGCCTCAAGATGATGGGGTGTCATTTCCCGACACGGTATAATAATGCTTAAAATGTTTCCCCACTTTAAATGATCCCTTACAACAGGCATGTCCAAAGTCCGGCCCGGGGGCCAATCACGGCCCGCGGTCAGATTTTCTATGGCCCACAGCTTCGGTTTTATAATGTATTATTTATGGCCCACTTGGACTGTTGATCCGAGTACATGAATCATAAAAGGTTCAAAATGCAGTTTCTCCTTCCACCTCATGGTGGCAGCACCACTCTAACTCTATCTGGTTCTGTGACTTTGCCGTGAACCCTTTTTGCTAATTTCTAACCATGGCGCCTGTAAATAAAAAAAAAAGGAAAGTTGACAGTGAGGGCCGCCGCTTCCAGGAGAGATGGGAATTACAATTTTTTTCACTGAAAATTGAGGCGATTGTGTTTGCCTAATTTGTCAAGAGACTGTTGCCTTGTTTAAGGAATTCAATGTAAAGACGCACTAGCAGACAAAACATGCTAACGCATACGACAAGCTAGCAGGGAGTGAGCGTTCTGAAAAAGTGAAGCAAATTCAAGCTGCTTTAAACTCACACAGTGACTCTTCATGTGAACCTGGGAGTTCAATGAATTCACCACCAGGACAGGCTACCGAGTTGCCAGGTTAGTTGCCTATAATTGCTGGTGTTATGTACTCGTAGATGTGACACAAATATTACTTTCTGAATGATTTTGTGAAAGACAAGAGTAAGAGTCATGTTTTCATCTTAAACGTTAACAGACTTTACATTACTGAGTAAAATATGAGTAATAATTACTCATATAAGTCACGTTTAAAATGAATGTGGGGTTAAGATTTTCATCAACTTTTTGGAAGTTTAAGATACTCCACACAGTTTGTTCTATGTTATCTGACTCCAGATGTGAAAGGAAGGCGGAATTGTTTTGGGTTTTTTTTTTAATTTGTTCACACCTGAGTGGCATAGATTTGGTTACATTGCCATTTAAAAAAATTATATTGTGACAATGAAAATAAAATTATTGTAGAACAGCACATTTATATGTAATTTTTACTGTTTAAAAAACGTCCGAAGGGACCACTGGCCCCTGGCAATCTCCACATTATCAGATCTGGCCCTCTTTAAAAAAAGTTTGGACACCCCTGCCTTACAACATAACAGAATTAAGATTTATTTAGAAATGCAATTAGAACGGGTTAACGGAGGCAGCATAGACATCATATAGTAAAGACATGCATATTATGGACGCAACCCGTTGTAACGCCATTTTCGCTATACCTCCAATTTGGCCGTGAACGGAAGTTGGCGGTATAACGAGAGTAGACTGTAATTACCATTAATCATGTTATTCTCTATTCATTTTTCTATACGAACAGACAGCCTCTACATTATAAGAGGACAATCTCAGGATCCACAGTGTTTTTAACCAACTATGAGGATGAAGGTGATTATAGAAAAGACTAGAAAAGCAGCGTCGTGCGGAGGGAAGGCCGGCGGACTGCAGTAATTAGTCCGTGAAGCTCCTCATGGTTAAAGGGCTCCTGACCACTGGCCCCGCTTGCTTAGAAGAGGGCCAGAGGTTATTCCTTCTCTCAAATATGACTGTGATTAACATCAGCAATTACCTGCAGAAATTGCACGTTTTTTTTTTCCCCCTCTTCTTTTTAGACAAAGAGATATGGATGGCCTGTAGGAGAAGATAGCCTCGACCACAATCTGCTTTCTATTTTAGAGTTTACCCAGGTCAGGGAAAGTCCACACCATGACATTAATGAACTAGAAATCAATGTTAACTTCAGTTTTCCCTAATGAGCACGAACAGTTAATTCTACCCACTGCTGCCTTGTGGCAAAATTGTAAAAAACACAAAATGTTGATGCAGTTGTTCTTTGACTCAACTCTACTTTAACCCATAAAGACCCAAACAGCCACTGGTGACCACAACCATCTACTGATATATTCGTACCGTCAAATAATTAAATAATTTATTAAAAATGGTGAAATATTTATCACAGGCAAAACACAGACACTGAAGTAAAGAGATAAAAGTACAGATTTATTGTATTTTTGGTAAACTGGAGTCATATTTAAGTAAGTCGGTGATATAAACACCTGTGTAGATCTTCAGGTGAAATACTGCTGATTTAAAGTGAGTGAAAACCTAAACCTACTGCGGCTTTTAAAATCTGGAACCGACAACAGCTCATACTGTTCCAAGTTCAAAAGACTCTTCACAACTATCCATTCACTCTCTGCTTTTACATTTGTATGCCACGCCGCCGAGCACAAATTATTGATTCTGCTTTTGTTTCCATTTTTTTTTTTTTTTTTTTTTTTTTTTTTTACTTTTTCAGTTTTATCAGAAAACCCCTGCTGGGACCAAATATTTCATTTCTACTCTTTTTTGTGTTTTTACCCTGAAAGAAGTGAGAAAGCAGTTTAATCTGCAGACAGTCAGCTTCTACAGACTCTGCTTTTAGACTTTTGGACAGAATCACCCTCATTCTCCACAATTAGGGATGTCCGATATTGGCATAAAATGTAATATCGGTGAATATCGTTATCTTTTTTTTTGCTTATCATTAAAACCGATAAAATAATGCCTCGATTTCACCAGCATTTACAGACACGTAAATGAAGCATTGTTTGTAGCTGAAAGAAATGTGCAGTTTTCAAAATTGTACAGTAGAGTTGCCACACTGTAATAGACTCATGGAGGGAGGGAGAGAAAATAAATAAATATGGCATTTTTTCCACAACTTAAGTTGAAGTATGTATTCTTTGCACAGACAGTGTTTACATTTTGAAAGCCTTGTTGCATTTGAGAATGCATCCAATGGGGCATCACAGTAAAATTAGGCATAATGTGTTAATTCCATGACAGGAGATATGTGATGTTACCTAAAATTAGTTTAATATCCCACATATATTGGCAGCAGTATCGGTAGATATCAGAATCGGAAATTAAGCGTTGGACAATATCGGCATATCGGTTTTTGATAAAAAAAGCCAATATCGGACATCCCTATCCACAATTACACAAAAGTGTCTGACCAGTGATGGCAAACCTGGTATACAGGTTAATCTGATTTATTTTGGTCTTTTACGTCTATTGTTACGACCCATAGGTGGGTCTGTGTGTCACACTGTGGGTGTGTCTATTTTTCTGTGCGTGACTGGCTAATTTGTTACAGGTGCTGAGCCAGATCCCGCACCGTGATTGGACCAACCAGCCGGAGGCAGACCAATAAAGAGCGCGGAGCTGGGCCGGTCCAGGGTCGCCGTTCCTCCACTCCCAACCCCGCTGTCATTCAGTAGTGGAGGTGGGCTGCCCTTTCCTTTTGTCTCGTTTTCTCTTGTTTTTGGTAAAGGAGGTTAGTCTCTGTATTTTGGTTTCTTTTCTTTGTAGGTCAGCTTCATTTCTTGGTTTAGTAAAGTTTTGTTTGTTATTTTGGCCAGAGCCCACCCTGAAGTTCCAGCTGCCTTTTCGTTCAGTTTTCAGTATCTGTATTTTTGGACCTTGTAAATAAATCACTTTTTTTTTTAAACATGCACAACCCGCGTCCGGGGTTTCTCTCTGTCTTGGGAGTGAGGAAAGGCATCTGTTCTACAGTATGTGTTATGTCCTAGGGTCCTCTAGCCGGGGCGCAACACTATGCAGGTGTAAACATAGTAAAAATCGTAAAAAACAGAAGTTGCATAGTTAAACATGAGTGGAAGACAATAACAGGAAGTCTGATTCTACCGTCACTATGTACGTATTGTACATACTGTGAAATAAATCCAATAATGGACTGGAGCGTCTAAACCAGGGTTTTTGATTATCGCATTTTTTAAGCGCATATAAACGCATCACATCTGATTACAAACAGTTTTTGGACTTTTATGGTCGTATTAGGGCTGCGCAATTAATCGAAATTCAATTACGATTTCGATTATTAGACGCAACGATTACAAAAATTATGTAATCGAGAAAAAACGATTATTAATTTTGAGTTGTTTTAATTCACGCGCACGCAAGCTACCATGAGCTGCTCTGCCCCGCCCCCCTCTAAGCTACTGCTGCCTGCTAGCCGGCAGGTCCACCCCAAGAGGAACGTAGTACCTAGCGGTCTGGACAAATGGCAGGAGAATCACAGCAGAAGTGCTTGGTAAACAAAAAAGGCAAATCAAATTCAATTGTATGGAATCACTTTGGGTTTGATGAAGAAGACGAAGAGCAAAAACACATCACGTGCAAAAAGTGTTTCGTAGTTGTGTCCGCACCGACCGCTAACACAACAAACGTTTTTAACCATCTAAAGTTTAACCACCTCCACCTTTATCATAATCTTATGAAAAACTAAAACACATAAAAACAACTTCGTCCGCAATGCAATCTTCAGTTTCCGAATGTCTTTACGCTGCAACTCCCGTATTAACCTAACCCTAACCCGTATAACCCTAACGTACGTATTCTCAATGGCTGATGTATACAGAAGGCCTGAACTGAAACCTCACGGCACGCCACTGAGTTTACTATGTTTCATACTACACCGAACATACTTGAATTTATAATTTGCACTTTACGTGAGTTTTTTTTTTTTTTTTTTATAAATTGCTACAGTTCTATGGCAAGTCTATAGCAGTTTAATTACAGTGCACTATTTGTTTACAAAAGGAAACATACTTGAATTTACAGTACACTTATTTGCATTCAAAGATTTTTTTGTTTCGTACAAAAGTGAACATACTTTGTTTTAGTGGTTAAAAGTTTTATTTATGTTTAAAGAGTATATTTTACATTGTTTTGCAAGAAAAAAATAAACAACTTTAAGGTTAACAAATCGTTTTTAATAATCGTGATTTCAATTATTGCTAAAATAATCGTGATTATTTTTTTTTTCCTATAATCGAGCAGCCCTAGGTCGTATAAACAGGTTCATTGGGGTTTGTTTGTTTGTCTGTTTGCAAGATAACTCAAAAGTTACGGACGGATTTTGATGAAATTTTCAGGAAATGTTGATGCTGGCTCAAGGAACAAATGATAAAATTTTGGTGGTGATGGGGTGGGGGGGGACTGATCTGCCTTGGTGAAGGTTTGTGCTCTCCAAGTGCTTTACTAGTTTTTATTAGTAAGTTCTAGTTATTTATTAAAATCAACCTCTGACAGCAGACTGATCTCATGAAATCGCGTTGTATGTGACGCCAATTTATTGCATTTGGCATGCTGTATGTATGCATTTCATCCTTTCTTGTGTTATTTAACGCCATTTGATGGCGTGTCAATGCGCTAGCCGCTAATCGCTAACCCTAACCGCTAATCGCGCTAGCTGCAAATCATGCCAATCACTAACCGCTACCCCTAACAGCTAATTGCGCTAATGGTGTGTTATTTTACGCAGTGTAAATATACACACTGAAAGCTTATAACGCGTACAGATGACACACCAATGAAAAGTGCCGTGTTATCTGTACGTCTGTCTGAAAGTGTGCTTTGAAAGAAAAACAGTACCTATGTTAATATTACAACCTCCAAAAACTCTCTTGTTTCGGCATCATTTGAAAGGAGAGACTAGGGGTCTGCAGCTGAGCAGTGCCAGTCGACTGTGTCCCAACACCCTGAAAGCAATCTATAGAACATCCACTCCCTCAAGGCACTTGGGAAGCTCACTTAAAGACATCAATACTCTGGGAAATGAGACACAGAGCAATGGCTTCAGAGACTGAGAAGTTAGACGGCTGACTGAAATGCTCTTACATCTTATTTAAGGTGTTGCTGCTCAGTGCATTTGAGTTCAGCCAGTGAACTACTTTCCCTCTTGTTAAAACATCAAACGGCACCAAATGTCCAGTTGAAAGGCAGCGATGGGGCAAAAGAGTCGAACCCATGCTCAGAAATGAAATGAATCTGGTACTTTGAGTGGCAGCGTCGAAGCAACAGTAAAGCTGAAACAAACAGTTATCATCATTGATTCATCTGTTGTTCCTTTGCACGACTAAAGTGTGAGAAAATGGTTCAGGTTCAAGTTACTTAACCCTATAATGCCTAACATATCATATTTGATACATGACTTTCGAAGCCCTCTACATGATCAGCGTGATATTTTTTTTCTTGATAAACCTGGTGTATACAATTAGATACACTTCTGTGCTGTTTTGTTGTTATCATTATATTGGTCCAAACAAATGTACCTTTAGTTGTACCAGGTATTCAAATGAACAAGAAATTGAAGAAAACAAGGGTGGTCTAAGAATTTTTTTCGCAACTGCATGTCAATGCATTCTTCACATAATGCGATTACGTTTTTGAATGGACAGACGACAAAACGATATCGATACCCCTTTGGCCTGAAGTTGGCTGAGGGGTAAAAATCCAGTCAATACCTACATAAATACAACAGAAATTCATAATTAAGTGCATAAATTAAGGAATAAATGATGGTAAATTGTTCTTTCAAAGTCCAAAATGACAGAGGAGTCTCAGAACTATTAAAAGTAGGGATGTAAACAATTCATCAACTATCAATTAATTGTCAATAAGAATTTGCCGATGGAGGTTAGAAAGTTGCCTATTTGTGGGAGCGGTACATCCCTGCCGGCAGGAGGTGGCCCAAATGTGTGTACATATGCGGGGTCGGTATTGGCCCGTTCTCAGACAGAGCTGGGGGGGGGCGCATTTTCATGAACTACATAAACAATATTTATCTTTTATTCTTATGGACCCTATCGAAAGAGAAATTCAGGTTCACAGGAAAATCACCGCTTATCAATTGATCGTTAATCCACTGACAAGGTCAACCAACTAATGATTAATGAATTAATCAATAATTTGTATCCCTAATTCCAGATATTTAATCAGTTATCAAAATCAGTCAATCAATGCAGTTGTCAACAAGTAATTAATCAAGTTCTGCAACTGTAAATCAAGACAAAAACTTTCTAAATAAGTTACCAAAATGATACAAAAATCAATATTCCGAGCCGGTCATTTCACTTCATTATTCCACTGGTCCTGGATCCGTCCCCCTGTTTGGCCTCGGTATAGCTCATCTCTAATTTAGCCAACTGTGTGTGACGAACAATATTCATTTTCTCCAATATTGGCAAAAAAAAAAAAAAAAAAAGACAACTTTCCCTCAACAGTCTGTCAGCGTCGTGTAGCTTTTCAGCAATGTGCATCAATTAACTCCGACGTAATGTTCCGACGCTTTTCCCCTTCCGCTCTCCACAGCTCCACAGCCAGGGAAGGACACGAGGAGAAGGATTAAACCTTATGTTGAATATTCAGATAATTTCCCCATGCCTCTCTCTGGGAACATTACACTGTCAATCAAGCTCCAGGCATTTGGTCCTTGCTGTCAGCACTCCTCCCTCTGCCACCCTTTATTGCCTTGGCAACGAAAAATGACAGATGTACAGGGAATACAAATCAACTGGCATTAGAAAGACAGAGCCGGGACTAGTAGATAGCAGAACAAGTCAGTCACAGATGACTCATGACAAATGGACGACCATCAATCAGTATCATTTCTCGCAGAAAACTGTATACGTCGGGATAAAAAACAAAACAAAAAAAAAAAAAAAACACAAAGGTGATGCTTGTTTGCGTCGACATGATGAATAGGCGTCACATTTTCGATGGTATACAGTCGTAACATACATCTGAAACGCGTCTCGGTGGGCGATTTGAAAACTTCCAAAAAGGAATCCATCATCTGTGTCTACACAACCCTCGGCAACGACTCATCATCGTGTGGTCACATTCGATGCTGTCACAGTTTGGTTCCATGCTTGAGCTCTATTTTATGCATTTATGCATATCCACACATTCTATTCTTATCCAACTGCCAATAAAAGTTCTGCTACACTCCTTCGCATGAGGAAACATGCAGAACTAGAAGCAGTAGGGATGTGCAGCTCTAACAGCCAAGAAAGAAAACTCCAATTTCTGCCCGAGGATTGTATGCCTGAGCAGTCGAGTAACGCTGCCCTTTACATCCATGTCTGTCCAGACTCAGGAAATACATGTCAGGAAAACTTTTGAAGAAACTCAACTTTGAGTGGATTTTTGGTCAAATGGAAAGTTTCACCATATTGACATAAAAGAGGAGGAGAAAAGTGGTTTTTACAGAGAAACAGGATGTCACACTGAAGCTGACCTTTGACCTTTTGGATATGGACTTATTATATAATCACCAGATTGCAATTTGTTGAAATGATCATGATTATTTTTTACACAATCTTGATTACACTGGTCAACAACAAATTTATTGTTTCAGTTTTTTGAGCTGATTTAGGATCATTTTGGTGTGCTGAATCCAAAAATCACATTAATTTTGCTCAATCAGGTCAACTTTCTGAACTATGCTACATATTGGTTTTTTAACATTTTTGCTTACATTTATGGGCATTTTCACATCATATGATACAAAATTCTTTCATATTTCTTGCAATAAATGAGTTCTGAAGATTTTACTTTTGCAATTTATGATTGTTTTTTTTTTAATATTACAGGTGAATGAAATGGCTTCGACTAGAAGATCTTGCAAAAATAAGCCTGATGTATTCTGCTACATCTGCGGTGAATACACCATTGTACCTAACAGGAATCCTGTTAGAAAATGATTTTTTTTTTCTCTTAAAACCTATTTTGGGTGAGAACTATATCAAAAAAATCAACTGATGAAGTCACAAAAATGTAATCAATTTTGTGAGAAGATCAAATTTTTCAAAATCAAATTAGCAAAAAAACCTGACCTGATTGAGAAAAACAGATGTCATTTTTGGATTTAGCGGTGCAAAATGGTCCTAATTCAGTTGAAAAAACCTAGACAACTTGCAAAAAACATTTTTTTTGTAACCCAATGCTATTAGCAATAGATAGGAAGTCACATATGGGCTTCATTTAATGCCATGACCTTTGACCTTGAGTGACCTTGAAAGGTCAAACCCAGACTGTAGATTTTGGCTATCCAGCTAAAAACATGTACAAGCAAGAGGAAAAGAAAAACATGGTAAAAAGGACACAGAAACTACGCACTACTATTCTTTCGAATATCTTTTTTATGTCTGGATTAGAAAAATCACTAAGATTGTCAAATTTAACACAGTGTACATTAAACCATTTCGGATAAGATAAGACATTATTGATCCCACCGTGGAGAAATTTAAGTTTACGGCAGCGATATGCAACACACCAGTGCAAAAGAAAGGCAGGTAGAAATAAATGTTCCCAAAAGTATAAAAATTTAAGTATAAAATCAAGTGATATTTTCAAGATAAAATGACAGGTAGCCTTTCTAACCTGCCACTGGTTAGTACAATTTCCCAGTTTGGGATCAAAAACTATATCTATTTATCTATTATATAATCACCAGATTGCAATTAGTTGAAATGTTCATGATTATTATCCATAATCCTGATAATTGTCTCCATTCACCAGGGTTTTTCAAAATAAAAGCCTTATAAAAATGTGAAATAATGAGTATTAATTACTATAAATATATAAAACTGCCACAAAAACAAAATTCTGATAATTGTCTCCATTCACCTTTATAAGAACAGTGAAATTAGAAACCACTATCATCATCATTATTTCCACTTTATGTATTTATATGTTCATGTTGTGCATGTTTAATGACATTATCTCATCATTTCACTCTTCTCATCTCATAAAAACTGAATAAATTGAGTGGATTTTTGTTCAAATGGAAAGTTTCACCATATTGACGTAAGCGAGGAGGAAAAAAGTGGTTTTTACACAGAAACAGGATGTCACACTGAAGCTGACCTTTGACCTTTTGGATATAGACCTATTATATAATCACCAGATTGCAGTTAGTTGAAATATTAACTATTTTACACAATCTTGATAATCGTCTCCATTCACCTTTATAAGAACAGTGAAATTACAAACCATTATCATCATTATTTGCACTTTATGCATTTATTTATATGTTGGACTTGTATATTTTTAATTCCATTATCTCATCGCATCCCATTCTTCTCTATACCTGCAGTGGTTTATTTTGTGCCTCCAAAGAACCTCGATATGTTATATAAAATTCATGTCATATCAACTATGTCTACACCGAAACATAATGAATTTTCTATGTTTCGTGATTATTTGCTCATAAACTGCTCTCGTAACGTCTTCTACATAAGTTGCATGTGCAGAATTAACTATAACACTGGTCAACAACAAATTTATTGTTTCAGTTTTTTGAGCTGATTTAGGATCATTTTGGTGTGCTGAATCCAAAAATTACATTAATTTTGCTCAATCAGGTCAACTTTCTGAACTATGCTACATATTGGCTTTTGAACATTTTTGCTTACATTTATGGGCATTTTCACATCATATGATACAAAATTCTTTCACATTTCTTGCAATAAACGAGTTCTGAAGATTTTACTTTTGCCAATTTATGATTAAGGTTTTTTTTAATATTACAGGTGAACGAAATGGCATCGACTAGAAGATCTTGCAAAAATAAGCCTGACGTATTCTGCTACATCTGCGGTGAATACACCATTGTACCTAACAGGAATCAAGTCACAAGTTTCATAAAGTGTGCTTACCAATCTTATTTGGTATTAATTATTATATTTTGTGAGAAGAAATTTTTCAAAAATTTTTCAAAATCAAATTAGCAAAAAAAAAAAAAAACCTGACCTGATTGAGAAAAACAGATGTCATTTTTGGATTTAGCGGTGCAAAAATGGTCCTAATTCAGTTGAAAAAACCTAGACAACTTGCAAAAAACATTTTTGTAGCCCCGTGTTATTAGACTCATACTACAGAGGTGGTATACATTTTGCTGAATAGAAATTATGATTAATCATAATTCCCTGTATGTTAAATAATTTTAATTTCATTTAATGTATTTCATTCAATATCTATTAAAAAATCCAAGTGCAAAAACATTAAATTTTGCATTTACATTATGTGAAATAGGACATCCTAGGCACAAAGAATAAATAAAACATGTAACAATAACGCAACACATTTTACAGTAAGACAAATTCAAAAATATTCACCCTTTTCAAGCACCCACACTCTCACATAGTACAGGTTTACAAGATATTCAACTCAAGTTTCAATACAGTGATGACCCAAAACGCATCATTTAATATTTGAAGAAACTCCCTGAAGACATTCCAAAGATATCTGATGATGCAACACCACAGAGACCTTGACCTTTGACCTCCAACATCTATTCAGTTCATCCCTCATTAGAAGAAATTCCCTCAAGGTGTTTCTGAGATATAGCAAAAAAAAAAAATATATATATATATATACAGACAGAAAACCAAAAAAAACATCAGCCTGCAGCCACGACTATTAAGGAATAAACACGACTAAAGGTGTCGCTGGTAAGGACAGTATTTCAGTTGACAGGAGGAAAAATTCGGTTCATTTCGTGTCGCTATTATCGCACGAGGCTAATAACTATTTAATACAACACAGACACACTATGAGGAAGAGGAGACATTTATAATTGAACAGTGGAACACAGGTAAACAGTGCTAAATCTCCACTCAGGCGCCATTAAACCATCGCAGGAGGCACAGGTGAACGGAGACAATTATCCTGATTATGCAAAACAATTGGGTTTTCTCAAATAAAAGCTATAAAACAATGCTGTAATAACTGTGACAGGTCTGAGTGTTTCATATTGGGTCCTAAGTTACCGGTGGAACAGTCACCTAAGGGTCTACCAACTCCAATACTGTCAGATAAACAGATTAACATCTTCTTTTCTTTATTTATTCACACACGCTGTCATCTTTTTTTCCACGCCACAATTGCCGTCTCCTTTTTTTTTTTCCTTTCTCCGTGGCTTACAGCTAAGTAGATATGTAGAGTCTCACCCGATGCCGTTTTGCTGTTGATCTGTGCATCCTTTCATGCTCTGCCACCTCCTATAGCACCATGCATCTGACTGTCAGTTCTTTAAAGAGCGTCTGATGTGGCAGCTTAGGCTCTACAGCTATTCCAGGGCTTCTGGTAGGTTCGAGGTCGGAAAGTGATGATGATGCGTTCAAAGACAGACGCGCTAACAGTTTGCATGAGCTGGGATGCAACAGAGGCCATCCAGGAGATTTTATGTCAGCGTGGAATCCAACCAGACTGTTGTTTTTTTGTCTTTTTTTCCCCCCGTAGAATGTATTGAATTTATTCACTTTAACCCATGAAGACCCAGTCCTACTGTCGTATGAGTTCCCAAATGGATTTTTCTCTCTATTTAACCTTTCTTAAAGTAATTTGTCACTATTTATACTAAATAATCTATTCTAAATACTGCTTTTACAACAGATTATTTATTATGTATTATTATTATTATTATTACTACACTGGTCCTTGGTGATACTTTTCGTTCCTCCATGTTGTTGTTTTTTTCAATGTGTCTAAATGACAATAAAGGAATCTGAACCTTTAATTTTTAACCTCTTTTTTAATTGTATAGTAAGTGTTTGAATATGGATCTTGTACAGGTATTGTGTGTTTTGTGCTCCTTTAACAGTCTGTTATGTATATGTTATTTGTTACCCTATCAAGTGTCTAACCATGTCTTTCTCCTGTAAATGTTTTTTTACTGCCTTTTTAAAACTTGGCCAGGGGACTACAGATGAAAACTAGCCTTCTGGCTAATTCTGGCTTTTTTTAACCATGTGTAACCATGTGTTTTATGAAATTGCATTGTCCCCTTTCAAATAAACTAAACTTAAAAAAAAAAAAAACTAATTCAATGATCATGTAGCTGTTAATAGAAGATAAGATTAAAGTTAATAATAATTATAATAGTAATAATAATAATAATAATACTACATTGGTTGAATACAGTGCTTCTCTATAGGTACTCAAAGACGCTTTACAATAAGGCAGTGAGGATTATGAACATGGATTCTGGACCTCACCCAACATATTGTACTTTAACTTGTTTTTATTAACTGTTGTTTTTATTCATTGATTTGGCTTTTACTTAATGTTTTTAAGTACTGCAACTACTATATTATTTATTATGCATTTATTACTAGATTGGTCCTCCGTGACTCTTTGTTCCTCCATGTTTTCTTTTTTTTTTTTTATGTGTCTGAATGAAAATAAAAGAATCGGAATCTTTAATTCGATGATCATGTAGCTGTTCATGAAAGCTAAGATTAAAGTTGAGGGTTAACATACCAAAAACAGAAAAATTAAAAACTAGAAAAGCACTTGGAGAGTGCAGACCTCTGCCAAGACAGATCAGTGCCCCCCCCCGATCACCATCAAAATTTAATCATTTGTTCCTTGTACCAGTATCAACATTTCCTGAAACATTCATCCAAATCTGTCCATAACTTTTTGAGTTATCTTGCACACGGACAGACAGACAGACAGACCAACGCTGGGAAAAACATAACCTCCTTGGCGGAGGTAAGAAGTGAATCCTTCCACTGAATGTAAAAACTAGTGTCTCCATCCACTATCACTGATCCAACTCCATGAGTTTTACTGCTGAGTCAATGTTGTAGAAGATGACTGTGTTTCCACGGTAACTACCATGAATGAAGACAATGAAAAGATGACAAACTATTTTACACCAATTACACTGGGTTACAAAAAAATTTTTTTTGCAAGTTGTCTCGGTTTTTTCAACTGAATTAGGACCATTTTGCACCGCTAAATCCAAAAATGACATCTGTTTTCAGGTCAATCAGGTCAGGTTTTTTTTGCTAAATTGATTTTGAAAAATTTGATCTTCTCACAAAATATAATAAGTAATACCAAAATAAGATTGGTAAGCACACTTCATGAAACTTGTGACTTGATTCCTGTTAGGTACAATGGTATATTCACCGCAGATGGAGCAGAATACGACAGGCTTATTTTGGCAAGATCTTCTAGTTGAAACCATTTCATTCACCTGTCATATTAAAAAAAACAATCTTAAATTGGCAAAAGTAAAATCTTCAGAACTTGTTTATTGCAAGAAATATGAAAGAATTTTGTATCATATGATGTGAAAATGCCCCTAAATGTAAGCAAAAATGTTAAAAAACCAATATGGAGCATAGTTCAGAAAGTTGACCTGATTGAGCCAAATTAATGTGATTTTTGGATTCAGCACACCAAAATGATCCTAAATCAGCTCAAAAAACTGAAACAATAAATTTGTTGTTGACCAGTGTTATTTATATGTATTGATAGGTTTAGTGGTTCAGAATGTATTCAACATTTTACATCAGTAGATAATTTTGGTTTCGTGGTTACCAGTTTGGGTCTTTGAGGGTTAAAATCGAAATTCTCAAGTGTGCGATTTTACTTTTCCTTTACAGAAACACAGCAACATCTAATCTGGACTTTGATCACTTGACAAACACAGAACGACTGGAGTTTGATTATTTTCTTGTATAGTTTTGGCTGCGGTGCCGACATAGTAAATCCACTTTGATAAAAAACTTGTTTTCTTCAACAGGATTACAGTGGCAGACAGCTTCGCCTATATCTCGCCGCTGCCTTTTTGTTGGGGCCACGGGCTTCATTAAACCTATCTTGAAGAAAAATGTACAATCTCCGTCTTCATTGAGTGCACAAAGGCAAGTGTGCCAATCCACAGACAGAAAAGTTAAGTTACATCATGCATCATGGAACAATGGGGACACTTAAATGAAAGGCTGCAGGAAATGTAAAAAGCACAGTGTGAGCACTCTGTTCATTTCACAATGTGAATCACATATTTTGGAAACCACTGTCAGTATTGATTACCTCACATTATGTTGAAAAAGGTACTTAGAACGGGCCTAATCAGCCGTACCAATCTGGCTTGGTCACGGTTACTTTTCTTTTCTTTCCCTTCCAATACTAGAACATCAGCTTCCTTCAAGGTAAAATGCCTCTGTCAATAAGTACAATCCATTTTCTTACACTTCAACATGCAGAACCAATCCTCTGGTGCTTTTCTTAACAACCTGATTGAGGTTTGACTCAACCTGTACACTATATCAGAGATGGCATTAACAACACTACACATTGGAGTGGAGTTTCATGCACTAATGCTGTGTCAGAGAACTATGTTACACTGTGAAATATGTACACTATATGGACAAAAGTATTGGGACACCTTGATTTCAGGTGTATTTCTAATAGAGGTCTGGGGTACAAAACAATAGTGTCATAAATAAATAAATAATCCATGATTATTTAAAATTTTCTGCCATTAAATATTAAATATAATATATAATATTAAATATTTTTCATGCTGTGACTGTAAATAATTTTCTATCACAACTAACCATCAATTTTCTTCACATCTCACTAAGAAAAATCTCCCACTAAACTTTAAAGAAATATTGAAGTTTTTATCTCAAATCATCATGAACAGGACATCTTACAGCTGTAGGTATGATATGTCTCAATACTTTTGTCTGTATAGTTTATCAACATCACTTTAAACAAAACTAACAATATAATGCAATGATCTTTATCACAATATAAATTAATATAATGACATTTGTCTTTATTATTTTCTATATGACTGTTTATTATTATTATCATCATCATCATCTTAGTAACTTCAACATTTTTTTTAAAATGTTTATATTATCTTATCTTTCTATTGTATTTAATGGCTTTTTCTTGTTGTTGTTCTTATTATCATCATCATAAGTACTACTACTACTATTATTATTATTATTATTATTATTATTATTATTATTATTATTATTATTATTATGTCATCTTGGTAACTAACAATTTTACAAATTTTTATCTCATCTTTATTTTTCTATTGTATTTAATGGTTTTTTTCTTGTTCTTATTATTATTATTATCATCATTACTATTACTATTATTTGTCATGTTACAGGACAAAAATGGGAGATAAGAAAAGAAGAAGTGAAGGCATTGGAGATATACAGATAGATTTTGTCTTTTCTGAAAAAGAACAGAAATAAAGAAAAACATTGTAAAATGTTATATGTCCATGTGGATGTAAACTCTGTTAATTCTTCATTGCAAATTCAAATAAAAAATGTAATTAAAAAAAAAAAAAAAAATCGGACAACTCCAGAAATCAGATAAGGATCGGCGTATTGGTGTGCATGTAAACAGCTTCACTGTGGACCCCGCTGCAGTGATTCCACCTCCGTCCCTGTAGAATAGGTTGTGTTTTTGGTCAGAGCGTTTCTTTCAACCCTTCCTGCCAATAACCAGCGCTGTGTGTCGAACATAGATCCACTGTTTCTGGTTTCCCCCAGTACAGCTGCCTCCCTGGGATGTTTTCAGCTCAGCTCATTATTTACCAACTAAACTCCTTAAACTGTCACATCCATACCTCTACGACTCACACCTCAATCCCTCGGCTGATGAGCTATTTTCAAAAACATCCGATTAACACAAAGAAATATTTTTGTTCTGATCAAACTGCCAGCGGTGTACGTCTAACACAGACTTTTTTTTTTTTTTTTTCCTGTCTTTTCTCTCTTCCCTTCACCTCCTGTTGCACCTGAACATAGGGCAGAATTAACATTATATTCTAGTTTAGCTTCTCTGGGGATGAGATGGAACTATTTTTGTACAAAACACACTCAGTTGCATGAGATTAACACACCTTTAAAAAAATATATGTACCTTTTATTTCTCAAGCACTGAATTCCAAATCTAATAACAAATAGACCTTTCCTCGAGGTGTTTTTAATAAAGTGATTATGTAAATAAACAGAAAGTCTACTCCAGTATATCATTATAAGGGAGCAGTCAATAGGGTGTAAATATTTTAACACTGTGGTGAAAAACCATTATATGTCAATCAAATAAACAACTCAATGACATTTTACCAATATTTATGGTTCCCCATGGCTCTGTATGGACTGTAAATAATTAGCGTTAGTAAAAAGTAATCTAAACACACTGAACAGCCATGGTCGATAATCATTCTAGGTTTAATCACAAATAAATCAATTTTCAACCCAACCCCCGAAGTGGAGGAAAGGGGTACTGTTTTTGGTTTGTTTTTTTACACTTTAGCAGCAAAACTATTGGTTGAATTCATACCAAATTTGGTTTATGGATTACCAGTGACCCGAAATAGAAGTGATTACATTTTGGGAATAGTAGGTAAAGCTTGTAATTTTTAATGAATTTTTAAATTTTTTTTTCCCCCCATTTATTTATAAAGGGGAAAATTTAAAATGTCTCTAACAGCAAAACTACTGGTTGAATTCATACCAAATTGGGTTTATAGATTGCCAGTGACCCAGAATAGATGTGGTTACATTTTGGGAACAGTAGGTAAAGCTTGTAATTTTTTATGAATTTTTAAAATCTTTTTTTTTTCTCCCATTTACTTGCAATGGGTGAAATTTCAAATGTCTTTAAAAACACCTTTTTTTTTCAATTTACACATATACAGAGGCAATTGATATGCTGACATCAGCTGGATCAACGCCAAAATAACCCTTTCATGCATACTGGTCACTACAGTGGACAGCTATTCTACAGCTTTTCTCTTCTATATTTACAGATTTTGTTGTTTTTGTTTTTGTTTTTTTTACACATATCTTTATTAAAGTTTTAAGACACTACATATCTTCTCTGACATGAATTGGTAACATGATGTAGATCTCTCCTGAGCATAAACCCCCAGAATCACAAGCCCTCCCCATAGTTTTCACACAATTTATTAGTAAATACATGTTTCTGTGCGTCAAAAATTAAACGTGTGGTGTCCAGCTGAGTGGATATTTTTGCAACTTCATGAAAAATAGGTTCATAAGATTTTTTTTTTTTTTTTTTTTTTTTTTTATGTATTTTTTAAAATTTTTAAAATTATTTTTATTTTATTAAATTTATTTTTCAGACAAATTTTCAATCGCATTGTTTTTTTTTCATGCCTAAAGAAAAATAAAAACACTCAGGAAAAAATTTATATTAAGGTTCTCATAATTCGTGCATGAAAGGGATAAGAAACAATAAGTGTGAGGGGTGGGATTTGTTGTGCCTGGCACCACTTGTTTTTATTTTATTTATTTAACCTTTGTCGAACCAGGTTAATTGAGAACTGATTCTCATTTTCAATAACAACCTGGATATATAGAGACCAACAACCACTCACTCACACCTATGGGCGATTCAGATTAACCAGTTTACCTGTTAACCCATAAAGACCCAGTGCTACTTTTGTGTCAGTTCCCAATTTTTTTCTCTATATTTAACCTTTCTTAAGTGATTTATCACCACTTATTATTTTACTATCCTCTGTATTTTGCATTTTTTCAGTAAAAATCAAGTATTTTCCTATATTTAATTCATTGAACATGTAGATGTTAAAAAAATTTAGCTTATCTTTTGTATTGTATTTAATGGCTTTTTCTTGTTCTTAGTATTATTATTATTATTATTATTATTATTATTATTATTATTATTATTATTATCATCATCATCATCATCATCATCATCATCATCACTATTATTATAATTATTACTATTTACTACATACTTTTATTATTATTATTATTATTATTATTATTATTATTATTATTATTATTATTATTATTATTATTATTATCATCATCATCATCATTATTATCATTATTATTATTTATGTCATCTTGGTAACTAACAATTTTTTTTTTTTTTTTTTTTTTTAATTGTATCTTATCTATATTTTTCTATTGTATTTAATGGCTTTTTCTTATTATTATCATCATTACTATTACTATTATTATTCATGTTACAGGACAAAAATGGGAGATAAGAAAAGAAGAAGTGAAGGCATTGGAGATATACAGATAGATTTTGTCCTTTCTGAAAAAGAACAGAAATAAACAAAAACAACATTGTAAAATGTCTGGTATTTTCTTACCAATGAATATTTAATTCATTGAACATGTAGATGTTCGGGTCAAAACATGGCATTCGAAATCTCTCTCACAAGACATTTTTGAGACAATTTGACAGATTAGTGTTGCTAAAATGACCCACATTTTTACTTTTGAATTCATTTTTGCTTTAGTTGAACCATAAGGGATTATCCAAAACAAGGAGCTACTTTATATTGAAATAAAAGTTGGAATGGCGATCAATTAAAGTACGCTCTCTGACAGGACATTACTGTGTTTTGACCCGTTCATAAATCCTCACAGTAAAGCTGAGAGTTACTATGCCAAAAACATATTGTATTGAAAAAGTTAAGTCACTTTTTTTTTAACAAATTTAGCTTATCTTTTGTATTGTAATTAATGGCTTTTTCTTGTTATTATTATCATCATCATTACTATTATTATAATTATTACCATTATTACTATCTACTGCATACTTATTACATTTTTTTTTTTTTTTTTTTATGTCATCTTGGTAACTAACAATTTTTTTAAAAAATTCTATCTCATCTATATTTTTCTATTGTATTTAATGGCTTTTTCTTGTTATTATTATCATCATTACTATTATTATTCATGTTACAGGACAAAAATGGGAGATAAGGAAAGAAGAAGTGACGGCATTGGAGATATACAGATGTCTTCTTATTCTTCTTATTCTTCTTATTCTTCTTCTTATTATTATTCTTATTATTATTATTTCAAGTCATTTTTTCTTCAGTTTTCTCTATCATTAACTAAACATAAAACAAGTGTCTCCATTCACTGTCATTGATCCAACTCCATGGGTTTTACTGGGGAATCAATGTTGTAGAAGATGACAGTGTTTCCATGGTAACTACGGAGCCTCTGAACGTCCGAATGGCTCATATCTGATGACCGTGAAAAGACGACAAACTGTATTTTACACTAATTATTTCAACATATTCATAGGTTTAGTGGTCCTGAAGTTATTAAACATTTTAGATCAGCTGATCATTTTGGTCACCAGTGGCTGTTTGGGTCTTTATGGGTTACTATCAATCATCAGTACATACCATAACCTGGATATGAAATGACCTGCATCAGGAAATCAGGACGCTTTGGTCGTACGGTACAGCCACAAAAGCACAAAGATGGTAACAACAGAAGAAATATTTATTTATTTATTTATTTATTTATTTATTTATTTATTTATTTTTCCAAGTGTGATTTTCTGAGGTTGGATGATAAATTGCACATAGCGCTTCCATTCTGTGTCCCACACTCAGCATTTCATATGTCTTCGAAGACTCACAAGCTGTCTGAAAAGCTACAGTTGGTATAGATCATTTTTACTGCCATCACAATACCATTAACTGCAGGCTAGTAACGGCAACGTCTGCTTCAATTTTGTCAGCCCTCTGCAGAGCGATCAGCTTTTTACTGGATCCACATAAACCTCAGGAAACATTTCCACCCTGTCTTTGATTAGTTCTATTGGCAATTAAAAGAAAACAACCTGTCCGTGTTGTTAATAAAAAAAATAAAAAAACAGGATCGATGTAGTTAACACTTATAGCGTTTCTTTTTTAAATTTGATAATTAACATGAGATTTGGCAATAATTGGCTGCGTCACGCTTCATTGCCTTCCATTTCCCTGTGCCAAGTCCTCCCCTCTAACCTCGGCAGTACAATGCGGTGCTGCTGAATGGAGCTGGCATGGACCTGTGCGCCGCTCTTATCACGTTAAGCACAAAGACAGGGACTGGTACACCACAACGGCATTAATGACACTCCATGTGTGGGCTGAGATCACCCACCCGTGTTCAGCCCAGGGCCACATGTGTTCATGCTGCCATTTTGAGACGTCTTTTGAACAACAAACACACTGCGTCACTGGGGACTGCTATACATTTAGTTTAGTTCGAATATGGAACAAAACAAATTAATCCTACTTAGTCCTTATACATCAGGGGTGTCAAAGTCATTTTAGTTCAGTTCCACATTCAGCTAAATTTGATCTGAAGTGGGCCAGACCAGTAAAATAATAACATAATAATATTTAAATAATGTCAGTTCCAAACTTTTCTCTACGTTATAGAGCGAAAAAAGTAAATTTACATTAAGAAAAGGTTTACATCTGCAAACTATCCTTTCAAAAGATGTGAATAACTTGAACAAACTGAAAAAATAAGTAATTTTAACAATATTCTGCCTCAGTTTATCATTTACACATGTACATTATAACTTACAGATCACAGTGGCTCTACAAATACACAAAACATTTAGTATCAGGCAGAATATTGTTAAAATTGTACTTACTTCTCTTAAGACATTTCAAGTTGTTCATATTTGTTCAAGTTATTCACATTTTTTACGAAATTATACTTGTTTTAGTGTAAATACATGAAAATATTTACATTTACAAAGAGAAAAATTTGGAGTTGTCATTATTAATACGTTATTATGATAGTATTTGACTGGTCTGACCCACTGGAGATTGAATTGGTCTGCATGTGGAACCTGAACTACAAGGATTGTTAATTTCTTAATATCTATTTTTGCATTTCATCCCAAGGGCCCGACTGGACCCTTTGGCGGGCCAGATTTGGCCCCCGGGCCGCATGTTTGACACCTGTGTTATACATTAAATACATTATAGAATTACCATACAGCAATAATCATGCACAAGGCTACAGTTACCTGAAAATATATATATAAAAAAAAAATGTTTAGACATCGGGAAGGAGGTCATCAGTTAAGAGGGAAATTTAACTTCAAAATCAAAAACAGGACAACAACCTTAAAAAGTTTTTTTTTTTTAATCCGTTATTTCCAGTGTCTAATTATGGAACAATCTAAGTGGGGAACTCAAGCAAAGTCTAAACATTAACCAGTGTAAGGAAATGTACAAAAATATTTTTGTTTCGCAGTTAGATGTTTTTTGCAAGTTGTCGAGGTTTTTTCAACTAAATTAGGACCATTTTGCACCGCTAAATCCAAAAATGACATCTGTTTTTCTCAATCAGGTCAGGTTTTTTTTGCCAATTTGATTTTGAAAAATTTGATCTTCTCACAAAATTGATTACATTTTTGTGACTATCAGTTGATTTTTTTTTTTTATACAGTTCTCACCCAAAATAGGTTTTAAAAAAAAAGAGAAAAAAAATCATTTGATCACTTGATTCCTGTTAGGTACAATGGTGTATTCACCGCAGATGTAGCAGAATACGTCAGGCTTATTTTTGCAAGATCTTCTAGTCGAAGCCATTTCATTCACCTGTAATATTAAAAAAAACATCATAAATTGGCAAAAGTAAAATCTTCAGAACTGGTTTATTGCAAGAAATATGAAAGAGTTTTGTATCATATGGATGTGAAAATGCCCATAAATGTAAGCAAAAATGTTAAAAAGCCAATATGTAGCATAGTTCAGAAAGTTGACCTGATTGAGCAAAATTAATGTGATTTTTGGATTCAGCACACCAAAATGATCCTAAATCAGCTCAAAAAACTGAAACAATACATTTGCTGTTGACCAGTGTAATAAAAAAAAAAAAAAAAAAATATATATATATATATATATATATATATATATATATATATATATATATATATATATATATATATATATATATATATATATATATATATATATATATAAATAAAATAATAAATTTTATTTGTATTGCACTTTACATTTGTATCTAAAAATTTCAAAGTGCTACACGCAATAAATAAAAACAGAATAAAAATAGAAAATAAGTTAGCCAGATACAACAGTTTAAAAATAAAAAAACAACAGTTAAAAATGAAGACAATTAAAACAGGAGAAGCGTGCACAGATGTTAAAAGATCAAGGAAATGCTTTCCTGAATAAAAAGGTCTTCAGACCTTTTTTAAAAGTGTCCTCAGTCTGTGGGGCCCGGAGGTGATCAGGCAGGGCATTCCATAGATGGGGAGCAGCAGCTGCAAAAGCCCTGTCACCTGTAGTTTTAAGTTTTATCCTGGGGGGGCACAGACGGTGTGATTGGCCTGACCGGGTTCTGGAGGTGGTGTAGGGGGTGAGGAGTTCATAGTTTAGGCAAAGGGGTGAGAGCTAATAAAGTATGCTTCTTCTCACTCCTTTTCGAATACGACTTTTTATTTCCTTTTTTGTGTATATTATTATTTTTTGCTTCCTTGAATTTTCATTTCTATATTATGTTGTGCAAAGAAGTCAATTAGTAGCAATCAGGAAGCTTGTACCATTTCCAAATTTGAAATAAATCAATAACAAAAAAATAAGAAAACAAAACAAATAAATACAAAAACATAAACATGAAAAGAAAGTATGACTTCATTTGCATATTCGAAAAGGAGTGGGAGGAAGTACAATTTATTTAATCCCACTCCTTCTCCATAAACAGTCTATTGTTTAGCTTCCTATCAGCAGAATATATGAAAAATCAAGTCCCTCGCATCAGTTAACCTCACTTATCATCATCATCACATGCACATACACACCTATATTGACATACCAGAAAAGTAAATAAATAAATAAATACATACATACATTGGATCTTGGAGAGAAGGGTGCAACACATGAGGTCGGGCTTTTAAAACTACCCATGTTCTTAATTATGTTTCAATGTTTTCTAAATTTTAACTCTTGACAAATGAAATCCCTCCCACCCCTCTTAAAGTTCTATCACTTATATTTATTCTCTTTATTGGATCTCGGAGGGAAAGGTGCAACATATGAACTGGGTGTAATACTTAATTATGTTGCTGTACTATGGATTGTTGTGGTACAATGCTAAAATTGGGGCAATAGTATAGGTTAATTGCTGTATAAAGTTAATTAAAAAGGTGTAAAAGGACTGAGGGGTAGGATTAAATAAGTTTATACTTCTTCCTACACCTTTCCGACCATGCAAAATTCAGACTTGTATGTGCTTGAAGATAGATTCTGTCCATTTAAATGTTATTTTGTTTATGTCTTAACTTTATTTGTTTTGTTTTATTTTCTTTGCATGTTCGAAATAAAATAAAATAAATAAAATTAAAATAAATAAATGACCATGCTGATTTTCAGACAATGTGACTGAATTGTTTTGTAATACACAGACCACACAAATGCATTATTTTTACCGTCAAAGTTACTAAAACTCAAAGACGTCATTGAACTACAAACAACACCAATCATATTCAAAGCCAAAAATAATCTACTACCAGGAAACATACAGAAATTATTCACTCAAAGGGAAGGGAGTTCTAATTTAAGGGGTAGATTTAATTTCAAAATTCAGAGGGTGTGCACTACTAGGAAAAGTTTTAGCACATCTGTGTGTGGTGTTAAAGTATGGAATAGACTGAGGGAGGAGCACGAGGAATGTTCAAACAGAAGACAATTCAAAAACACTTATAAGAACAGGTTTTTCACAAGATATAGGGAAGAGGGTTATTAATTGTCACCATTCGTTCACTGTTGTTTATGTATACATTTCCTTCCTTGAGTTAGTTATTATTTGTTTATTTATTAGCTAGCACAACTAAGAAAGGCATTGGTAAAAGATTATATGTGTATTTGTATGTGTGTATATGTATAAACGTATATATGTGTATATGGATGAATGTGTGTGTGTGTGAATAGATATATAAATATAGAAGAGTAATGTAAAAGGAAGAGGGACATATATTATTAATAATATTCTAGGGAGAGGGGGTGAGATTAAATAAGTTGTACTTCTTCCCACCCCTTTTCGGGCATGTAAATGGAATTATTGAGCTTTTCTTCTGATAAGATTGTTATGATTCTTGATATTTGTATTATTATGTATGTTTTGCAAGTGCATATATGTTAAATTTCACTGCATGTTCAGAATAAATCACTTAACTTCATTGTATGCGTCCAAATGTGAATACAGCAATGTGTATTGTATTTTTATTTATTTATTTAGCACAATAAAAACAGTGCAGGGAGGGAACGAAGCCCAAAGGGTTTGTACAGAGTTCCACTCCCATCATCTATTATAAAATAAAAAATAGAAAGTACAAACATAAGAAAACAATAATTAAACAACAATTAACAATATAGAAAACGCTGAGAAAGTCAGGACAGGAGATGTTTTTTCAGTGAGTTTTTGAAAGATGTAAATGACAATATAGACTTTAAAGACATGTCTAGATTGTTCCACAATTTAGGACCTCTAAATAAAATATTAGATTGATGACCAGATGTTCGACAGAAGGGTAAATGAAGATTGTCACTATATCTAGTTGAGTATAAATGTAAATTGGATGAAAAACTAAAAAAAAATTATGAAAAGTGTCCGGAAGATCTTGCTTATTATTGATAAACTTGTGCACAAATAAACAGGAGTGATAAACACTGAGTTCATGAATGGGTAGTATTGAATATTTCCTAAAAATTGGTGCAGATGGTTCGTATCTACTAGACAGTGAGATTGTTCTCAGGAATCTCTTCTGGATTATCAAGAGTTTGCTGAGATAAATTGGATAAGTTCTTGACCAGACAATATTGCAGTAATTCATATATGGAAACAGAAAACTATAATACAAGGTCAAGTGAGCAGAGGGATGAATCAGGGGACAAACTTTTCTCAGTACTCCAAGCATCTTCATTGATCTTTTGCATACATGATTGATACGGCTATTCCAATTAAGACCTTCATCCAGAACAACACCCAAAAATGTGGTGTGGGGTACTTGACGGATTTCAGTTCCGTTAATTAATATTTTAGCTTCTTCTTTTGTGTAGGATTTATTTTTGTTGCAGAAGATCATGAAGTTAATTTTTTTACATCTTGTGTAGCACTGTTGTCCAAAACTAATTTCCCATATGGAACAATAAAGTTTATCCTGATCCTGACAAACATCCTTACGGAAGCGTATTGCATTCACAAAAAATAATAATTTCGGCTCTGTTTTTCTGAATTAATGAGATAATTATCTCATAATTACGGGAAAAAATAAGTTAAAAAAAAAAAAAAAAAAAATCGGCGCTGTTTTTCTGAGTTTATGAGATACTGTTTCCTGAAAAAAAAAAAAAAAGCTCTGTTTTTCTGAGTTTATGAGATACTGTTTTCCGAAAAAAAAAAAAAAAAAAAAAGCTCTGTTTTTCTGAGTTTACGAGATACAGAAAAACAGCTTCTTTTTTTTTTTTTCCCCCCGGAAAACAGCATCTCATAAACTCAGAAAAACAGAGCTTTTTTTTTTTTTTTTTTTTCCGGAAAACAGTATCTCGTAAACTCAGAAAAACAGAGCTTTTTTTTTTTTTTTTCAGGAAACAGTATCTCATAAACTCAGAAAAACAGAGCTTTTTTTTTTTTTTTCCAGGAAACAGTATCTCATAAACTCAGAAAAACAGAGCTTTTTTTTTTTTTTTTCAGGAAACAGTATCTCATAAACTCAGAAAAACAGAGCTTTTTTTTTTTTTTTTCAGGAAACAGTATCTCATAAACTCAGAAAAACAGAGCTTTTTTTTTTTTCCAGGAAACAGTATCTCATAAACTCAGAAAAACAGCGCCGATTTTTTTTTTTAAACTTATTTTTTCTCGTAATTATGAGATAATTATCTCATTAATTCAGAAAAACAGAGCCGAAATTATTTTTTTTGTGAATGCAATACGCTTCCGTACATCCTTGAAGGCAACAAAATGAATACACAATGAAGTAAACAATAAGATGTGAACAACAGCGATCAAACAAAACATTAACAAATCAACAAACACACACCAAAAAAACAACAAACCAGACCAAAAAACCCATGTGTTCATACTCAAACACCTACATAGAACTAGTAGAAGTATAACGTTAGGACAACCAACTGTTTTACTGCATTCGCTATCGTGGTGTTTACACATTTACTCACCCTTAAGGATTGGAATCAAGAACCAGTTCCCAGTAGCTCATTTCCTTGGAATCATTAGCCTGTTTGTTTAATAATTCCACTCATTGGTTCTGCAACATCATCACGTCAAATGCATCTTCGGGTCCTTTTCGTATGTTGGTTCAGAAGCCTCTAAAGCAGGGCTCACTAACCCTGGTCCTCCACAGCTACTATCCTGCATGCTTAGTTTCATAGTTTCCCTCTTCCAACACACCTGACGGTTGTTATCAGACTTCTGCAGGGCTGGATGATAGGCTGATCATTTGAATCAGGTGTGTTAGAAAAGGGAAACATCTAAAACATGCAGGATAGTAGCTCTGGAGGACCACGGTTTGTGACCCCTGCTCTAAAGTATGGTTGGATTTCACCAGTAAACACGACACTAGGGCCATTTTCAACAGTTGCAGAGCTTCAATTATGACACATGGTTAAATATCACCAACATGTACAGACTTTTAACCGCTGCTTCCAATTAAACGTCTTTGATTGGCTGCTTAGCGAAGGGGGCGGTGACTGTGGAGGCGGGGGCCTACAGCAAAGCGTCCTCTGTTACAGCCGCTAGCATTCAGCTCCTCTGGGTTTTATCGATTATGTTCATGTTAGCGTCATTTCACTGAGTACACCTGCTTTACTGGTGTTTATGAATAATCTCCATGTTCTATAATTAGATTTATATAAGGATGAGGCTCAGGTAGATCTAACAGTCCTTTAACTGCACCTTTAGAACCCTTTATGAGGTCTGAGCCAATCACATGAAAAAAAATGTATTCCCTAATCCAATGAGAATAGAGAGGGAATCAAGAGAGAGAGAGAGAGAGAGAGAAAGACAGTGAGAAAGAGATAGATAGATAGATAGATAGATAGATAGATAGATAGATAGATAGATAGATAGATAGAGAGAGAGAGAGAGAGAGAGAGAGAGAGAGAAAGAAAGAGAGTGAGAAAGAGATAGATAGATAGATAGATAGATAGATAGATAGATAGATAGATAGATAGATAGATAGATAGATAGATAGATAGATAGATAGAGAGAGAGAGAGAGAGAGAGAGAGAGAGAGAAAGAAAGAGAGTGAGAAAGAGATAGATAGATAGATAGATAGATAGATAGATAGATAGATAGATAGATAGATAGATAGATAGATAGATAGATAGATAGATAGATAGATAGATAGATAGATAGATAGATAGATAGATAGATAGAGAGAGAGAGAAAGAAAGAGAGTGAGAAAGAGATAGATAGATAGATAGATAGATAGATAGATAGATAGATAGATAGATAGATAGATAGATAGATAGATAGATAGATAGATAGATAGATAGATAGATAGATAGATAGATAGATAGATAGATAGATAGATAGATAGATAGATAGAGAACAAAGCATAGGTCAGTCATTAAATTGCAAAAAAAAGATCCACTCATTCCATCCCATCTATAACTTTTACTGTTGGACTCGTTTACATTATTGCGATATCTGTGGAAAATACGTTTTTTCTGCATCTTTTTACATTTTATGATGTTTCACACTGATATTTAGATCCAGTCCATTCCACTAAACCACTCCACAACATGAAGTGCACATCTATTTCAGATTTGTTCTTCTAAAATGCTGTTTCATATTTTGTTTTATTTCATAATAAAACCAGAATCACTGAAATTCTTTTTACTTCCCACCTCTACTCTTCCTATACTTCCACTGGCAGAGTGAACATCACATACATCTGCTCTAAACGCTTAAACCACATAAACAGGATGTGTAGTGGAGTTCACACACAGATGTCTAATTACTCAGATTCATTAGGTTTTTGTCTCATTTCTTCCAAATTCAGCTGAGTTGACTCAGTAATGTCAATGTTTGACTCCTCTGCGACGGGTGAAAAAAAGGCGTACATGAAAAGAACCGTGTGTTGTGTTGGCCTATTTTAAAAAGCCACCCACGGATTCACCGGCTATCAGTGCACCTGCGGGTGCATTTCTATTTAACAACCATCTTACAGAGGGAATCTAACACAGTGCAATGATGCCAGAAGCTTTTTCAATCATGTCACCGTTCCCACAGTGTCCAAATCACCTCTTTCTCCTTCAAAGAATATGAAGGTAAAAAGGGACGTTTTCCTGTTGGCTTTGTCTTCACGTTTATTTCCCAGTTTTTCAGCAGGTGATTTCCAGCCCATCCTGACTGTTGTCTATTCATAGCACTAGGAATATTCATATGAGGCACACCGTTTCCAAAATCTATACCGAGTCATGCATGAAGACCTGCGTTTCTCCCTGTGGAAAACATTTATTTATGCTAATAAACACAGGGAACATGGTCTTACCATATGGGAACAGCAGCACGGAACATGTCTGCTTCCTGCCAGGAGAGCTGAGAGGTGTCTACACAGATTTAGTCTGAAACACAAAAAAAGGAAAGTGTTGTGTGAAGGCACACAATCTGAATGACTTCCGTTCTTCCACCACAGACACAACACAAGTATGTGGAAAAGAAGCATGCACCAAGCCTGTGGCATCCAGTCACAGTGGAAGAGGATCAGAGCAGTACCTTTAACAGAAATGAAAAGCCTGGACGTTCCATAACGTGCCTATGTGCTGTACATTAAGACACTAAGTCACACAGACAAAACTACGGAAGAGGATTAGGAGCACTGGAAATGACAAGAAATTAAGGTCCAATATATTTGTTTTATGATTCTTCTGAGAAAAGAGTCAGAATTCTGATGTTAAGCTCAGAAGTCGGACTTTTTTCTCAGATTTCTGACTGTTTTAAATATTTTTTTCATTATTGTTCTGATATTAAAATCAGAATTCTGAGGGGAAAAAAAGTCTGAACTCTGACTTGTTTTCTCAGAATTCTGATTTTAATCTCAGAATTCTGACTGTTCAATTTTTTTTTTGTTTTTTTAATCACTGTTCTGATATTAAAATCAGAATTCTGAGGGGGGGAAAAAAAAGCCTGAATTCAGATTTTTTTCTCAGAATTCTGACTGTTTAAATATTTATTTTGATTAGTATTCTGAGATTAAAATCAGAATTCTAAGAAAAGAAAGTCAGAATTCTAATTTTTTTTCCAGGAATTCTGAGATTAAAATCAGAATTCTGAAAAAACAAAGTCTGAATACTGATTTTTTTCCCTCAGAATTCTGAGTTTGATCTCAGAATTCTGACTGTTTAATTTTTTTTATTATTGTTCTGATATTAAAATCAGAATTCTGAGAAAAAAAAAAGAAGCCTGAATTCAGATTTTTTTTTTCTCAGAATTCTGATTTAAATCTCAGAATTCTGACTCTTTTAAACATATATATATATATATATATATATATGTATATATATATATATATATGTATGTGTATATATATATATATATATATATATATATATATATATATGTGTGTGTGTGTGTATATATATATATATATATATATATATATATTCATTTTCGTTTATTTGTTGATTTTTTTTTTTTTTTTGTTGCATTTCTCTTCATTTTGTTTGGTATTTTGTTCGTCTTTGTTTCATATTGATTTTTTTTTTTCCATTTCCACATTTGTGGCTAAATTGGCTTATTTTTGTTACTTATTTATTACTGGTATAAAAAAATAAATAAAATGAATACAGTAAATCTCATCTTGTCTGAACAAAAGGGTTAAATCCTAACACTAAATACAACCACTTTGGTTTACAGAAGTTTTTTTTTTTTTTTTAACCTGAAACTGTTGTTTTTCTTGCTGTTCATACTTCATATTTATCAGATTGGATCTAAATACGGAGACAAATACACACGTGTGGACATTAGAACTTTAATAAACCAACAAACCTTATGTTGGAACAGGACTTGTACACTGCGCTGTATTTCTTCCACATTAACAAACAAAAAATATGTTTTATCTACGTCTGAAAATTGACTGCATTTAAAATTACAAAATGACATAATCCATGATTTGGTTTGATTTTCTTCGTGCCCAACACCATCTGGTTCTCCATAATCAACGTGCTTCGTTAAAGTAGAGTTCCCTGGACAGTTCGTTACTTCAGTTTGCATTTGTATATAGACGATAAAACACAAAAAGCACTCGTGATTTCAACATCGGACCGTTCTGCCAGGTTTTTTTTCTCCTTACGGACACTTCTACTGTTCAACTCGAAGCACTTGAATGAATGAAAACATGAATCCACGTCTGTGAGGCAACAGTTGAAAGACTTCTTACTCAATGTTGAATGTTATAATGATTTACAATTACTGTGGAGTATTAACTTGTTTTACAGACCTTTGTGTAAATCAAACACCAATCGGAGTATCGGTTTTAGCGTGGGGCTTTTCTCTATGTGCCAATTCTTTACTTCTTTATACTTTCTAATTAGATTTGATGAAACTGTGTTTGAAGTGAAGACAAAGATCACAAGTACAGAAAATCCTCATTCTGCCATTCACTGTATATGCGCCTGTTTGACAGCGGTGTTTTGAAATAATGAGATCCCTGCTACGATTTAGGCTGAAACGTATGCGCCGGCAGAAAATGAGCATGACAGGGAAAGCCAAAGAGCTACTGGAGTTTTTAACCCATAAACACCCAGTGCTACTCCTGAAAATGTCACTATTTTTAACCTTACTGAAGTGATTTATCACCATTTATTCTAATATTATGCTCAGTTTTTTGCAATTTTAAGTAGAAATCAGACTTTTTTAATATTTTTAACCCATAAAAACCCTGCATTACTTATATGTCAGCTCCCGAATTAAATTTTCTCAATATCTAACCTTTCTTAACCCCTTTAGCCCTATCAGCCCGCCCGCAGGCCGAAAAAATTATATTAACCCTTTCATGCATAGTGATCACTATAGTGGACAGCAATTCTACAGCTGTTCTCTTGTATATTCATGTATTTACTTGTTTTAGTTCCATATCAGCCAACACAGTGGACGCTTATGCATCATCTCATAAACTGCAATTCATACCATTACTCTAACTTTGCTGTTGTTGATTGGTTCTTGAGTGGAAATCAATTGTTAATTGTTATTTTATGCATATTATCTCCATGAAGTGAGTAATAACTAGTATTAGAATATGTTAAAATGTGAGAAAACATCAGATTAGCTGCATTAAACATGGTTTAATTTCACTGTTTTCGTATCACTTCATCATATTTGGTTTTAAATACATGTTTCTTTGCTTCAAGAATAAAATTCATGTTGTAGCTGAGTGGACATTTTTGTAAATCTATGGAAAAAAAACCACAATCTTATTGTTTTTTTCGTGCCTAAGGAGGAATAAAAACACTCAAAAAAAACAAAACAAAACAAAAAAAACCCCTCAACTTTAAGGTTCTCATAATTCATGCATGAAAGGGTTAATATTCATCTACTATAAAAATATAATAACTCAGGACAATGGATGTTTTTTTCAACTTTTGCTCAAAGTTTAGACCCTAATGTTAATAAAAGTACAGCAAAAGTGTATTTTAGTGCAAACTTTAATGTTCAAACATGATTTTTAATCTTTGTGGGGTGAAATATACACTATGAAAAATCTCCGACACAAACAATTAATTTATGCATATCATCGTCAATCCAGCCAAAAAAAAAAAAAAAAAAAAACAGGCGAGGATAAAAAAAATTCTAATTTCTCTTTTAGTTTGTTACAGTTTACTCAGGCATAGTAATAGATACAATATTTTAGACAATGGGAATAGATTCTGTGAGGTCTGTAAATGTCCATAGACACCAAGAACATCCATTTGAACCTTGTTATTATAAGTATTATAAGGAATTCTTCATTTACTTTGGGTATGTCTTTTTAGGCGTTTTTCCCCTGAAAATATGGTCAGGGTTAAACAGTTAAGTATAAATCAGATATTTTTTTTATATTTTTAACCCATAAAAACCCAGTATTACTTATATGTCAACTCCCGAATTAAATTTTCTCAATATCTAACCTTTCTTAACCCCTTTAGCCCTATCAGCCCACGCGCAGGCCGAAAAAATTATATTAATATTCATCTACTATAAAAATATAATAAATCAGGACAATGAATGTTTTTTTTCAATTTTTGCTCTAAGCTTAGACCCTAATGTTAATAAAAGTACAGCAAAAGTGTATTTTAGTGCAAACTTTAATGTTCAAACATGATTTTTAATCTTTGTGGGGTGAAATATACGCTATGAAAAATCTCCGACACAAACAATTAATTTATGTATATCATCGTCAATCCAGCCAAAAAAAAAAAAAAAAACAGGCGAGGATAAAACATTCTAATTTCTCTTTTAGTTTGTTACAGTTTACTCAGGCATAGTAATAGATACAATATTTTAGACAATGGGAATAGATTCTGTGAGGTCTGTAAATGTCCATAGACACCAACAACATCCATATGAACCTTATTATTGTGAAGTAATTCTTCATTTACTTTGGGGATGTCTTTTTAGGCGTTTTTCCCCCGAAAATATGGTCAGGGTTTAACAGGTTTTAAGTATAAATCAGATATTTTTTTTATATTTTTAACCCATAAAAACCCAGCATCACTTATATGTCAGCTCCTGAATTAAATTTTCTCAATATCTAACCTTTCTTAAGTGGTGTGTAATTATTATAATGTAAGTTGACGGTTAAGTGTTAACCGTGGTAACACCACCAGGAATGTACTTTGTTTCTATTTTTCCACACATTTTGGTTAAATAATGTAAATAATGAGTTTATTCTAATTTGGTTTAGGCCTATTTTGTTCATTGTTCTGGCTCAAAGTCTAAGGACAGGAGTAAGTATTTAAAACATTATTATGTTAAGTTATTTGATGATGAGAACGGGGGTGGGATTAAATAAGTTTTTCTTCCTCGCACTCCTTTTCGAGTGTAGCTAAATGATTCTGGAATTTTGAATTTGCATGTATTTTGTAAATACTCGAAATAAACACATAAAATGAATTTAAGTGAAATGTTTTATCACCACTGATTTAGAATAATATCCTCTGTATTTTGTATTTTATCAGTATAAATCGGGTAATTTCCTGTATTTAATTTACAGGTCATAAAGATGTCCTTAAAAGCTCAGATTAAAGTTGAGGGGTATTATACCAAAAACAGAGGAAACTGCAGAAAATGTGATATTTTCAGTAAAATCTGTCATTAACTGAACATAAACCCAGTGTCTCCATCCACTGTCATTGATCCAACTCCATGCGTTTTACTGGTGAATCAATGTTGTAGAAGATGACGGTGTTTCCACGGTAACTATGGAGCCTCTGAACGTCCAAATGGGTCAAATCTGATGACCATGAAAAGACGACAAACTGTATTTTACACCAATTATTTACATGGATTGATAGGATTAGTGGATCAACAGGTATTAAACAGTTTAAATCAGTAGATGGTTTTGGTTGGTGATGGATGTTTGGGTCTTTATGGGTTAATTTACTGATCATGAAGATGTTCTTAAAGCCTCAGATTAAAGTTGAAGGTTATTATATCAAAAATGGAGAAAACTGAAGAAAAAGTGGCATTTGCAGTCAAATCTATCATTAACTGAACATAAACCCAATGTGTTCATCCACTGTCATTGATCCAACTCCATGGATTTTATTGGTGAAACAATGTTGTAGAAGATGATGGTGTTTCCACGGTAACTACGGAGCCTCTGAACGTCCAAATGGGTCATATCTGATGACCATGAAAAGATGACAAATTGCATTTTACACCAGTTATTTACATGTATTGATAGAAAGAGGCTTACACTACTGGGGGCGAACAGCAAGGGTATATCCCCGAAATACCCCCAAATCCTCAAGCAAATAAACAACACAGTGTTGACGATCAATATGAACCAAGTTTGAGCTTGATTGTCTTACGATTCTCTTAATAATGTCCAAACAAACTGATTTTTCAACAGAAGCTCCCCCAACCATTTGGAAAAAACCCACCACCTGGTGGCAACATATGACTTCATGTAAACTCAAGGTAGTGGCAAAAGAAAGAGAAGTGTTAGACAATCGATATAAAGGGAATTTGAGCTACATGGACCTGATAGTGGCAGAATAATGGTCAGAGAAGCAATTTTTCCCCACAAAACTCCACGTAGTGAATGAAAATGACACCGTATGAACTGTGGATGGTAGCCAGAAAATGGACATTTGGAAGACGATCAATATGAACCTTAATTTATCTCAATCGGCCTGTTTGTGCTCGATTTATGTCAAAAGACTGATTTTCAACAAAAGCTGCTGAAAGGTTCTATGAATAAAGTAAAAAAAAAAAAAAAAAAAAAGAAAGACACCACTCTCTCTTTTAGAAAAGTACAGTATGTTCAAATATATATTGTATTTCCTCACTCCTGATTGGAAATTGATATTTGAACAAAAATGTTTTTGGTTGTTCAGAAGGACCAATAAAGGCTCCAGTTTCAAAGAACGGGAATTTTCGGTTAATGATTTAAGGCTTCAGGCTGTCTTGTTATGTGTGGTTTGTTTGCCTTTTTTTTTTTTTTTTTTTTTTTTGGGGGGGGGGTCTGTTTATCATGTTCAGTGTAAATCTCTGCCTTATGAACACATTATTTGAAATTATAAATGTTATATTTGTCAAATGAAAAGTTGTATAAATGTTGAAAAGTTTAATAAATAAAGTAAAAAACAAAAAAACAAAACAAAAAAAATGATACCACTCTTTACTGCTGAAAAGTGCAGTATGTTCAAATATACATACATATATATATATATATATATATATATATATATATATATATATATATATATATATATATATATATATACACACTGTATTTCCTCACTCCTGATTGGAGATTGATATTTGGAAAAAAAAAAAAAAAAAAAAAACATTTGGTTGTTCACCAGGACCAATAAAGGCTCCAGTTTCAAAAAACTGGAATTTTCTGTCAATGATATAATGGTTCAGGCTTTTCAGGGTTAAAAAGGACATTAAAAACATACACACTGTTTGATACATCCATGTTGTGCTGTTGAAAATCCATATATAAAATCGTACAAAAAATAAATTTAAAAAAATGTGATCATTAACCCTTTCATGCACAGTGGTCACTACAGTGGACAGTTATTCTACAGCTGTTCTCTTGTATATTCATGGGTTTGGTTGTTTTAGTTGCATACATAGTGGACGCTTATGGACCATCTCAAACACTGCAATTCATCCCATTACTGTAACGTTCCAGTTCTTGATAAACCTGATCTGCAGTAACATGTTTTAGTCTAAATCAATTGCTAATTTTGATTGATTGATTGAAATCTTTATTTTGAACATGTAGACTGTGAAATCAAAACAAAAATCAACCAACAAAATATAAGCACTGGTACATAAAAGGTTGAAAAGTAACAAAATAATAATAAAAAAGATAAATAAAATAAATGAAATGAAATTATACATACTCGAAAAGGAGTAGGAGGAAGTAAAAACTTATATACTCCTACCCCCAATTTCTCTCTAATTGTTATCAGACTGTAATTTAAAAGTTTTCTTAATCCAAAAGGTTGTCCTTTTTGAATATTATCTCCATGAAGTGAGTAATAATTAGCATTACTGGCATTAAAGTATGTTAAAATGTTAGAAAACATCAGATTAGCAGCATGAAAAATGTTTTTATTTCATAGTTTTCACAAAGTACAGGGTGGGGAAGCAAAATTTACAATATTTTGAGGCAGGGATTGAAAGACAGTGTATGACCAATTAGTTTATTGAAAGTCATGAGAATTTATTTGCCACAAGAAAATGTACATAATAGAAAATGTTTTTATTCTATGTGTCCTCCTTCTTTCTCAATAACTGCCTTCACACACTTCCTGAAACTTGTGAAAGTGTTCCTCAAATATTGGGGTGACAACTTCTCCCATTCTTCTTTAATAGTATCTTCCAGACTTTCTGGTAATAGTTTTGCTCATAGTCATTCTCTTCTTTCCATTATAAACAGTCTTTATGGACACTCCAACTATTTTTGAAATCTCCTTTGGTGTGACGAGTGCATTCAGCAAATCACACACTCTTTGACGTTTGCTTTCCTGATTACTCATATGGGCAAAAGTTTCTGAAAAGGTATGGATAATAGTGTTAGGTATGATTATGACATCAATATATGTTTGGTTTCAAAACAACTGACGTAGTGCCTGCTGAGAAAAAACAACTAAATGTTCATTGTACATTTTGCTTCCCCACCCTGTATATCACTTTCTGATGATGGGTTTTAACCTTTTCATGTGTGAATTATTAGAACCTTAATCAAGATTTTTCTTCCTGGGTGTTTTTATTCCTCTTTAGGCATTAAAAAAAAAACAAAAAAAACAATGTGACTGAATTTTTTTTTTAATCAACATGTTTTTCATGGAGTTACAAAAATGTCCACCCAGCTACAACATGAATTTTATTCTTGAAGCAAAGAAACATGTATTTAAAACCCAATATCATAAAGTGACATGAAAACAGTGAAATGAAACCATGTTTAATGCAGCTAATCTGATGTTTTCTCACATTTTAACATATTCTAATACTAGTTATTACTCACTTCATGGAGATAATATGCAAAAAATAGCAATTAACAATTGATTTCCACTCTAGAACCAATCAAGAACAGCAAAGTTACAGTAATGGTATGAATTGCAGTTTATGAGATAATGCATAAGTGTCCACTGTGTTGGCTGATATGGAACTAAAACAACTAAACCCATGAATATACAAGAGAACAGCTGGAGAAGAACTGTCCACTGTAGTGACCACTATGCATGAAAGGGTTAAATACATGTTTCTTTGCTTCAAAAATTAAACACATAGTGTCCAGCTGAGTGGACATTTTTGTAATTCCATGAAAAATAGGTTCATTAAAAATTTTCGATCCTTTTTTTTTTTGTTTTTCATGTCTAAAGAGGAATAAAAACACTCAGGAAAAAACATCTCGACTAAGGTTCTCCTAATTCATGCATGAAAGGGTTAAATAACTGTGGTCGACAGTGGACGTTTGGGTTTTTATGGGTCAACATTTCTCACTGACTGCATGAAGCTGAACTCCAGGCCGCTGGTTTCACACTCTGAAAGTCCGACCAGGATCCTATCGGTTTTAATCACAGCCTTGTACCGAATTATGCAGGTGTAAGATAGAAGAGGCTGGCACCTTCTGCACGGCTCATCTTGGCTCTGTTTCACAGCCGGAAGAATAACACCGTCCCAGGAAGAAGGGATTTGGGAGGGGCGAGGGTGAAAGGACGAGGACAAAGAAAAGGAGAAGAGAGGGATGAGACGCCGCTGGGATGAGATCTGGAGTACGCCAAGGTCAGCAGAACTCTCACTACCAAATGAAACAACACACGCACACACCAAAACACACACACTTGCACCGAGAAACACATTCCCATATTAGCTCCTCCCTGAAGACAACCTGCTGAGAGCTGCTAAATGACCACCGAGCTCAGCCTGGGCTATATGTGTCTGCACACAAACACACACAAACACACACTGGCTGGGGTTTTTCTTGTCGCTGGATTGCTTTCAAGTCATTTCAGATGTTCACCTTTGGCCTCTGTGTTGAGGGAGGATGTGCTCTCTCTTTGTGAACAACGGGATATTTTGTTTTCCATATGACAGCAAAGTGCCGTGACTCATGGGAGGGTGGAAGAGCATCCAACGCTTCCAAACACATTTCTGCTATTAATACACCGCTTTAACCCTTTAACGGCCAACTGACTATTTTTACACTTTAGATTTATGTTACATTCACGTGTTTATTCAAGCAAATATATTCAAGCAAATTTTATCTTATGTACTGCCGAACTTCTGTCAATCAGGATTCGCTAAAATATCCTGGACCACATCTTTGGAATTATCTACGACCTGAACTTCAGTCAAAATTTTCTTTATCATTATTTAAAAAGCATCTGAAAAGGACTCCAATGCATGAAAAAACGTAAGGCTGTATATCATTTGATTTGTAATTTGATTTGCATTTTTATTGTTTTTACTTTTTATTTCAGTTATATCGCATTTTTTATTCATTATTCTCTTTTTTTTCCTGTGTATTGTTTATTTCCGGGGAGGTATTCTCATAGTCTTTTTTTGCTTTCTATCATCTCCTGCACAATGATGTTACTTGTTTGAATGTTGTTGTTTTTGTTTTGTTTTTCTCTTGTCGTTTTATGATGTGCAAATAAATAAAATAAATATATTTCTTAGTTTATCATATATGTGCTATTTGTTTTCTTTTTGCTGTTGTCCTTTTGTTGTCTGGTTGTGTTTAAGTATCTGGATTTCACTGCACGTCGTACAATGTATGATTGTGTATGCGACGAATGAAGCTCATTTGATCTGATTCTTGTAATTTCTGCACTCATTATAAGACTGACAGCAACAGTTACACATTGAGAACAGCAAGTCAACAATCTGAGGTCCAATGTGGTCTCCAGGGTCTGTAAGGTCCACCTCTGCATGAACAGTGAGTGGACCTGCTTTGTTTGGTACCATGAGGTAATGGTACTAATGTAAGGAATGATGTTCAAAGGGATCATGTGGATGTGGACAGGGGTCTGGATCAGCACTTATGTTGGTCTAATGTTCTAAAAGTGATGTTCTAATGTTCTAAAATACATGTTCCTTTCATCTTACATGTGTTTTCTTGTATGTGTAAGAATTTTTTTTTTTTTTTTTTTTTTGCCACTTGTGGGTAAGGAACCAAATATAGTAACTTCATTGACCTTGATTTTCTACATGACAGTTGTTTTTTTTTTTTTTTAAATCACAAAAGTAATAAAGTCTTGTTATGTCCTCCAATAACAAATTGGCAGAAATTTTGAATTTTAGAGTATTTCTATGAGTGAACTATAAAGGGTTAATCCATGGCGTTGCATATTTTAGGTAATGGTGTATTAGAGTCTTGTATGAGTTTTGAGAAATAAATAAAAAAAAAACAACAAAAAAAAAACAACTTATTGTTATGTAGAAAATCAAAGTTAATGATGTTACCACATTTGGTTTCTTACCCATAAGTAGCAAAAATAAATAAAATAAAGTGTGTGTGTATATGCCAAATGCATAAACATATATACACACACACACACACACACATATATATATATATATATATATATATATATATATATATATATACATATATATATATAGATAGATAGATAGATAGATAGATAGATAGATAGATAGATAGATAGATAGATAGATAGATAGATAGATAGATAGATAGATATAAAATATAACAAAAATACATGTAAGGTGGAAGGAACATGTATTGTAGAACATTTGAACAAAAAAAAAAAAAAAATGCAGAAAATCAAGGTCAATGAAATTACCATATTTGGTTCCTTACCCACAAGAGGCAAAAAAAAAAAAAAAAAAATTCAAGACATAGAAGAAAAACACATATAAGGTGAAAGGAACATGTATTTTTGAACATTTGAACAACAAAAAAAATGTTATTATGGAGAAAATCAAGGCCAATTAAGTTACCATATTTGGTTCCTTACCCACAAGTGGCAAAAAAATAAATTAATAATCTAAGACATATAAGAAAAACACATATAAGATGAAAGGAACATGTATTTGAGAACATTAGAACAACAAAAAATTTCATCATGTATAAAATCAAGGTAAATCAAGTTACCATATGTGGTTCCTTACCTACAAGTGGCAATAAATAAATAAATAAATAAATCCAACACATACAAAAACACATATAAGGTGAAAGCAACATGTATTTTAGAACATCACTTCTAGAACATTAGTCCAACATAAGCACTCACTGTAACTGTTGTTGTCACTGTCTTGTAATGTATGTGGAAATTACCAAAAATAGTCACTTGCCCAATATAGAGTTAAGGGTAAGGAACCAAATATGATAACTTCATTGACCTTGATTTTCTACATAATTAAAATTTAGAAACGTTTCACAAAAGTAACAGAGTCTTGTTCTGTCCTCTAATAACACACTACAGTTGAATTTTTGAATTTCACAGTATTTCTATGAGTGAACTCTAAAGGGTTAAAATCCTGTCAAAGAGCCGAGGCCCGTCGCACACATGGAATAAACACTTGCACATTCACACAAAGTAGTTCACCAGTTAAACCAATTAAGTGCCTCCCTGGAATGTTTCCATTTCTTCTGGCTCCAAATACTGCCATAATTTAGCTGCAATCACAACATACGCTACACGTCAGAGGACATTACATTCAATGCCTGCGACCGGCGGTGGCTATTTTGGTTTGTGGATATCACTTTTTGCTGCGTTCTAAATTAAATGGTGAATTGTGTGACAGTGTGCTTTGCTGGATGAGTATTTTGGAGGAGATGACAGGAACGGTCTGCTCATGTAAACAGCCGCTTCTACCATGCAAAGAGACCGATATCACCTGGGAAAAGCAACTAATTCAACCCAGAACAATAACCATAAAAAAAAACAAAAAAGAAGAAGACGATATCCTCACAGTTTAAGGAAAGAAACAGCAGCAACAGGAACCAAAACAAACCGCTTCTGTACACAAATCGGGTTCTTATGTTAATTTTAGCTTCGGCTCGTTATAAAGCTGGAGTTTCACGCTCACATTTCAATTTCGTCTTATATCGCCTTCGCAAGATCGGTTGCGATAGGATGGAATGGATCCCGCCCTCTGTGTTTGGTTTTTTTTTTTTTTTAGATCAGCCCCTTTATTATGCTGTAAATAGGGGTGTAAGAAAATATCAGGTCTGCAATATATCGCGATATTTAATTTCACAATACTGTAACGATATTAAAAAGTACCATATCCATATTTTTAGGAATGAATGAATGAATGAATAAATAATTTTTTTAGGTATTTATTCAAATGCAGATATTGTGGAGGTAAATTTTTTGTTTTTTTTTGTTTATCTTTTATTTATTTATTCATTTATTGTTATTATTTTGTTTATTATTATTATTATTATTATTATTATTATATTTATTTTATTATTTTTGTTTATTATTATTATTATTATTATTATTATTAGTAGTAGTAGTAGTAGTAGTAGTAGTAGTAGTAGTAGTAGTCGTAGTAGTATCATCATCATCATCGTCATTATCATCATTATTATTATTATTATTATTATTATTATTATTATTATTATTATTATTATTATTATATATTTTAAATTTTATTATTTTTGTTTATTATTATTATTAGTAGTAGTAGTAGTAGTAGTAGTAGTAGTATAATTATTATTATAATTATATTGATTTTAATTTTATTATTATTATTATTATTATTATTATTATTATTATTATTATTATTATTATTATTAAACACTCTTATTAAATGATGTTAGTTCCTTTGTTGGGATTGCACAAAAATAATGTTTTTTTTTTTTTAAATTGATTTATTTCGAATATGGAAACGATACAAGCTTCCTGATTGCTACTAATTGACTTCTTTGCACAACATAATAAAGAAATGAAAATTCAAGCAAGCATCAAATAATGATACACACAAAAAGAAAATGTTATAAGGTTAGTTACGAACGAATAGAACAGGAACATTTGAACAGGACCTTAAACTGTTATGTCTGTAAAACATAATTTAAGTTTTAACACTGGAACATTTTGTGACATAGCATTAGATCCTGTTCTGATCAAATAAAAATGTTAGTATTTGTGCGTATTTCTAGTGTAATTCAATTCTTCGAGGAAATATCCTAGCACTTTCAAACATTCCATTTTAAATCTATTATTATGTTTACTAGCGGCATTGTACCTGTGGTTTCATTGTATGATAGCGCCCATTTGTGGTGCAACAGTGGCATTGTACCTGTATGCCCTCCCGTGCTGCAACATCAATCACACATCGAGGGGACAGAGGGCCGAAACGTGCATTATATATAGTAGCATTCTGTTGTTTTACTTGGTATTTTTATTTCATTGTTTTAATTGTGCAGCTGTTTTATGTCTTCTTAATCTATTCTTGTACTTTAGTCTATCATTTTGCTTTTTTATTCTTCCGTACGATGCTGTTTTTAATTGTACAGCTGCTTTATGTCTTTAATCTATTCTTGTTTTTTTTATTTTATTATTATTTATTATTTATATTTATTATTTATTTTATTTTATTTTTGTTTTTATTTATTTATTTAAATTTTTGGTTTTCCCCTGTAAGTCACTTTGGAAAAAAGCATCTGCCAAATGCATAAATGTAAATGTAAATAATCATTTTTTAAAAAGAAACAAACAAAAAATTGCTGTTTAACAGTATCGTGATATATCGTGATATATCGTGATATATCGTATCGTGATCCTAGTATTGTGATTTGTATCGTATTGCTAGATTCTTGCCAATACACACCCCTAGCTGTAAACACAAGCAAAATTCCCATATCCTGCCCCGTAAGGACCGCCCTAAACTGTGCTCTAAAAAGTTATTTAGTGTTTCAATATAATCCATATAGTCCATTAAAGACTCATCTTTTGGCCCTCTTATAAAATTTCAATGAGAGACAAAAACAATGTTCTTGTTTGGCTCCATGTTGAACTAGTTATCAGTCTTAAAACATTCATGCTTATTCATAATAAAGGACTCAGTGCAGACAGGGAGAATAGAGGAAACATTTCAACATCACATGGGTATTTGCCCACTATAAACAGAGTGCCTTTTGTAATCCTCTCAAAGGCCTCCGCTAACGACCAAAGTGCTTTCTGTGATTGTGCTTTTTTTTTTTTTGCTCTGTGCATGTTGATATGGATAGCGAGTTGTGCAAAATATTCAGATGTTTTCACCGTTTTCCGACTCCTGATCAAAAACACACCGCTCTTTACCGCTAGAAAAGTTTGTTTGTTTGCTTGGAATATAACATCAAAACTAAACCACAAAAAGATTTGTATAAAAAGAAAGGAAAACATTTGCAAAAGGAGCGGGATGAAGTTGAATTTATAATTAAACCAATAACCCCCCCCCCCCCCCCCCCCCCCCCTTACCCCATCCTTCTACCTACCCTAAATTCCTACGTCAGATCCCAGAAGTTACTCAAAATCCTTCACATATCAGACTAAATTCTGACTAAGCACAAAACACAGAAATGCAAAACATATCAAGGATAGACTCTGTCCGTTTGACAACAGCATTACACGTGAAAATAAACTCTGTTCATTTCATAATCATACAAAAAATAAATCAACTCTTTCCATTTCATAACAATAATACAAAAAATAAATAAACTGTCCATTTCATAATAATAATAATACAAAAAACAAAAATAAACTGTCCATTTCATAATAATAGTACAAAAAAAATCTCTTCACTTCATAACAATACAAAAAAACTCTGTCCATTTCATAACAATAATACAAAAACAAAAATAAACTCTGTCCATTTCATAATAATAATAATACCAAAAAAAAAATCCTGTCCATTTCATAACAACACAAAAAACAAAAATAAACTCTATCCATTTCATAACAATAATAATAATAAAAAATCTGTCTATTTAATAAAAATAATACAAAAAACACAAATAAACTCTGTACATTTCATAACAATACAAACAAACTCTGTCCATTTCATAACAATAAAAAAAACTAAAATAAACTGTGTCCATTTCATAATAATACAAAAAACTCTGTTCATTTCATAACAATAATACAAAAACTAAAATAAACTCTGTCCATTTCATAACGATCATACAAAAAAACCCAAAAATAAACTCTTCCATTCCATAACAATAATACAAAAAAAAAATCCTGTCCATTTCAAAACAGTGATACAAAAAGCAAAAATAAACTGTCCATGTCATAACAATAACAATAATACAAAAAAATAAACTCTGTCCATTTCATAACAATAATAGACCTATTGAAAACTAAAATAAACTCTGTCCGTTTCATAACAGTACCAGACCTATGAAAAAAAAATAAATAAATAATTGTAGTATGTTCAAATATATATATATATATATATATATATATATATATATATATATATATATATATAGTATTTCCTCACTCCTGATTGGATTCATCATCATAATTTCTCAGGAGTTCCCAGAAGGCAATGGGGACTAAATAATAGATGAGCCTGAAAGCTGTTTGGATCTGTGAAGAAGTGCCTGCAACTGTCATGGGACAAAAAAAAAACAACAAAAAAACACCAGAAGCTTTGAAACCCACGGAAGCAGGAGAGCCACAGTTAGAATTAGTATTGTGTTCCATCATGCCAAACATTCGGTGCCGAGACAATGCAACGCGGTTTCATTACGATGCCAGAGCCTCGCAGGCAACCACATCAAAGACCCAGTTTGTCTCAGCCTTTGCTAAGACAACGACGCGATGGAGTTATAGTTAAGACTAATTTCAAAGAGAACTACTGACAGTTCCATTAAAAACACAGCCAGCTGGAATTATGAAACAATACAGCGTGCACCTCCAGCTGTGGACGTCCACGCCTCGTCTCATCCTCGATATTTCGCTTATTTACAGACACGATCCGCTCCAACACCAGTAGCCAAGACGCTCAAGTCTGTCACAAGTGCGTACAGTTCCTCCACGCAGCTTTATTTTTTATTTATTCAAACTATTCTGGAGTCGAATCTTTACAACAGTATCAAAAACAACCGGCCTTTCATTAATTATCAATCGCGTAGCTCCAAGCTGTGTGTTTTCCCTGTCATGACTCTTATGTTGCAAACTATGGCAACAACGTCTTCATGTTCAGAAATACAGAAACAACAGACACTGGTGAATGTTTCATAAATGACGCGCACACAAATCCAACTTCTGTAGTAGTGGTAGTAGTGGGCGGATTGATCCTAATATCAATAGTATCGATACCAAGTCGGTATCGGTGTATCGGTTATATTTTCAGGCCCAAAATGAAACAGTAAGATGAATAACACTGGTCAACAACAAATTTATTGTTTAAGTTTTTTGAGCTGATTTAGGATCATTTTGGTGTGCTGAATCCAAAAATCACATTAATTTTGCTCAATCAGGTCAACTTTCTGAACTATGCTACATATTGGCTTTTTAACATTTTTGCTTACATTTATGGGCATTTTCACATCATATGATACAAAATTCTTTAATATTTCTTGCAATAAACGAGTTCTGAACATTTTACTTTTGCCAATTTAAGATTAATGTTTTTTTTTTTTAATATTACAGGTGAATGAAATGGCTTCGACTAGAAGATCTTGCAAAAATAAGCCTGACGTATTCTGCTACATCTGCAGTGAATACACCATTGTACCTAACAGGAATCAAGTGATCAAATGATTTTTTTTTTCTCTTAAAACCTATTTTGGGTGAGAACTATATAAAAAAAATCAGCTGAAACAGTCACAAAAATGTAATCAATTTTGTGAGAAGATCAAATTTTTCAAAATCAAATTAGCAAAAAAAACCTGACCTGATTGAGAAAAACAAATGTCATTTTTGGATTTAGCGGTGCAAAATGGTCCTAATTCAGCTGAAAAAACCTAGAAAACTCGCAAAAAACATTTTTGTAACCCAGTGTTGTCAATTGTAACTGCGAAACAAAAATATTTTTGTACATTTCCTTTCCTTTGCTTACATTTATGGGCATTTTCACATCATATGATACAAAATTCTTTCTTATTTCTTGCAATAAAACAGTTCTGAAGATTTTACTTTTGCCAATTTATGATTAATGTTTTTTTTTAATATTACAGGTGAATGAAATGGCTTCGACTAGAAGATCTTGCAAAAATAAGCCTGACGTATTCTGCTACATCTGCGGTGAAAACACCATTGTACCTAACAGGAATCAAGTCACAAGTTTCATAAAGTGTGCTTACCGATCTTATTTTGGTATTAAACTTGGGAACCAAGATAAAGTTTGGGCGCCACACATGGTATGCAAGTCATGCACATGCAGTATCTGCGTCAGTGGACCAAAGGCAAGAAGAGTTCTCTGAAGTTTGGAATTCCCATGATTTGGAGGGAGCCGACAAACCATGTCACTGACTGCTACTTCTGTGCTATTGATGTGACTGGAATCAACAGAAAGAACCGAAGCAGTCACAAGTATCCTGATCTTGAAACAGCACGTCATCCTGTAGCTCTTACCTTTATCAATATCTATTCAATTATTATTCAATTTACAGGAATTAAAGTTTGTAACACTTAATAAATACATCCTGTTAGAAAATGATTTTTTTTTTTCTCTTAAAACCTATTTTGGGTGAGAACTATATAAAAAAATCAACTGATAAAGTCACAAAAATGTAATCAATTTTGTGAGAAAATCAAATTTTTCAAAATCAAATTAGCAAAAAAAAAAACTGACCTCCTTGAGAAAAACAGATGTCATTTTTTGGATTTAGCGGTGCAAAATGGTCCTAATTCAGTTGAAAAAACCTAGACAACTCGCAAAAAACATTTTTTTGTAACCCAGTGTAATTTGTAAAAAGGCTATAATGTACAGATAATTCTGATTAAATTTTTGTATTGCAATTTCTGAACACTACCTGAAAAAAATCATTTGTTTTAATTAGTTTTCCGGTGATCATATTTGTGCATTTTGTTAATTTTATGAAAAAAATTTCAGACATGACAATGTATGGAGAAATATTGTTTTGTTACAGTTCTATTGTTTCTGAAACAGACTTATTTTGATAATAAAGTATTTTCTATTTACTTTTAAAATTTGCCCTAATTCTGTCCTGGGTTTGAACTGTTTAAAGGTGCTGTATGTAGGATTGTGGACACATTCAAAATACTGTAGAGCATGGTATCCTCTCCGCCTCCCCCCAGACTAGGGGTTGCCAGATCCAGCATGGGTGTTTACTACTAGCGTTTCCACTAACTGTTTGCCACCACACCATAAATTTCATACAAAAAAATCATCAGCAGACTTATTCTACATATGTATAACACAAACGTCCTGCCCGCTCCAATTCCTTGGTTTGGTTTGGTTTGAGGTCGGTTATATTCACACCAGAAGTAAACTGGCCCAGAGTCCGTTTGGAAGCGGACCGAGACCGCCTCTTCTAGGTGGTCTCGGTCCGCTTGTTTGGTTCGAATCAGAGTTCACATGTTTGTATTCACACCTAAAAAAAAGTCCGGACTTTCTGGGGAAACGAACTCTGGTCCGTTTTAAACGGACCAAATGTGGTAGGTGTGAATACACCCTTAGAACATAATTCCTACATACTGCACCTTTAATAACAAAAAAGGAAACATCACAAAACACTTAAAGGTCATGGAAACAAATTGAGATTTAGCAATTCGATTATTCATCCACCTAAATTATTATAACAAATCGGTATCAATATCAGCGATACTGGCCCTGTATTTACTTGGTATTAGATCGATACCAAAATATGCAGTATAGCACACCACTAAATCACAGATGGTCTTGGAATTCCTTCAAGTAGAGAAAAAAAGTTCTTTCCAAATTGTTTAAATGGAATAACAACCCTGATTGAGATATCAGTTATTTAATCAAATATGTGGAGCAGTCTTGTAAACAGTGTCACTCTTCCCTCTGGGACTTCTGCAGCATACTTTGGGGAGGCATTAAATCTGGAGAATCAGTATGTAGGCCGCAGTACAAAGGCTTCGCAAACACAAAGAGAAGGAAGTGAAGGGTTTTAAAATGCCAAAGTAGACACAGATAATGTTACAGAGCTTTTCACACCTGAGAAAATGGTTAAATCCAGCAAAACTTATCTGCTACAAGACAGGACAAACAGCGTGTCAAGGATTATTGAGTGGAATTTATATTAAACTGGAATAAGTAACTCTAAGGTCATCAACAGAGATAATAAACCAGGGATATAGTGGCAATCTCATATCTACTATCTACAGCACAGGGGTCAAACATGCGGCCCGGGGGCCAAATCTGGCCGGCCAAAGGTTCCATTCCGGCCCGTGGGATGAAAGTGCAAAAATGAACCTGAACAGCCCAGGTTGTCAAAAATCATTTTGGTTCAGGTTCCACATACAGACTAATGTGATCTACGGTAAAAATAACAACACAATAACCCATAAATAATGACAACTACAGATTTTCTTTGTGAAAAATTATGTGGAAAAAATGTAACTGAAAAAAATAACATTACGCTGTGAAAATATTTACATTTACAAAACTGTTCTTTCACAATAAAATGCAAATAAATACATACATAAAAATAAAGATGAATTACCCGAAATGTGCAATTTTAACAATATTCTGCCTGTTACTAAATGTTTTGTGCATTTATGGATCCACTGTGATCTGTAGTTGTGTTAATAATAAGAGATGGAATATTGTATAAATTGTTCAAATTTTTGTTCCATACCCCAAAATTTTAACAATATTCTACTTGTTACCAAATGTTTATGTAACATTGTGTGTAAATGTAAATGCATACAGGGTGGGGAAGCAAAATTTACAATATTTTGAGGCAGGGATTGAAAGACAGTGTATGACCAATTAGTTTATTGAAAGTCATGAGAATTTATTTGCCACAAGAAAATGTACATAATAGAAAATGTTTTTATTCTATGTGTCCTCCTTCTTTCTCAATAACTGCCTTCACACGCTTCCTGAAACTTGTGCAAGTGTTCCTCAAATATTCGGGGGACAACTTCTCCCATTCTTCTTTAATAGTATCTTCCAGACTTTCTCGTAATAGTTTTGTTCGTAGTCATTCTCTTCTTTCCATTATAAACAGTCTTTATGGACACTCCAACTATTTTGAAATCTCCTTTGGTGTGACGAGTGCATTCAGCAAATCACACACTCTTTGACGTTTACTTTCCTGATTACTCATATGGGCTAAAGTTTCTGAACAGGTATGGATAATAGTGTTAGGTATGATTATGACATCAATATATGTTTGGTTTCAAAACAATTGACGTTGTGCCTGCTGAGAAAAAACAACAAAATGTTCATTGTAAATTTTGCTTCCCCACCCTGTAAATAATAAGCCAAGGCATCATTTTGTTCAAATTGCACCAGTTTTCAAATGAAATTTCTTTTTTTTTTTTTTTTTTTTTTTTTTTTTTGGGTTATTCATGTTTTTTGTAAAATTTAAATATTTTCATAATTTAATTGGGGGGTTTTTGTACTTAAACAAAGAAAAACTTGGATTTCTCATTATTTATAAGTTAAGTCATTATTTTACTGGTCTGGCACACTTGAGATCAAATTGGGCTAAATATGGCCCCTGAACCAAAATGAGTTTGACACTCCTGATCTACAGGGTCACACTTCCATCACGTATTTTTATGTATCATGTTAGAAAAGCTTTATGAAAACTACTAAATTATAAATGAATGAATGAATGAATGAATGAATAAATAAATAAATAAATGATAAATATTGGGGTTTTGTGTGTGTGGTGGTTTTCAGCTTTTCCAAAATGAGGTAGTGTGTATAACAGAAAATAGAATCTTTATTTTTTATTTTTGGTAAATTCTGACGTAGCAGGCTTTTATAACACATGATAAATCAACTACTTTTCTGGTGTCTTCCCAGGTTCTATTTACTGAAACTTCTACACTAACAGGACTGCCAAATGATTTCTGTGAAGCCAATATTTCGTAGTTTCCCACAGAAGAGCACAATAGCATTTTGCATTGGCTCATCCTCCATTTTGTCTAAATATGATCATTTTTGGCCAAAATGGTGACAGCCAAAAGGTAAACATCCAGCTCTAAAATGTCAATGTATGGTACCAGTCAAAGGATAAATCACTTTATTAAACCTGGAGGGAAATTCTGCCTCTGCATTTTACATATAGTAATAAAATATCATTTTAACATTTTAATTCCCTTCTTAAAACCCATCTTTTCTCCTTGGCTTTTGAAACCATGTGAGATGTTTGAATGTATTATTTTTATTCTATTGTTTTTATTCGGTCATGGTTTATTGGTCTTACGTTTTGTTGTTTTTACTTGTACAGCTTTTTATGTTTCTTCTTTAATCTATTCTTGTATTTTATTCTTTTATTTGGGTTTTATTTATTCTTCTGTACAGCACTGTTTTCTTTTTTGTACAGTTCTGTCTTTTATTCTATTCTGTATTTTATTCCTTTATTTTGGTTTTAATTATTCTTCTGTACAGCACTTTGGTCCACTGCGGTTGTTTTAAAGTGCTTTACAAATAAAGTTGGATTGGAATCATCATATCTAGCATTAGCAATTAGCATTAGCACATAGCATACAGGGTTAGGCTTATGTGTGCTGGTGCAGCTCCATTCACTTTTTATACTGTGGATAATCTATGATAAACATGTGGAGTGATGAAGAGACAAAATTATTTTCAAGTGTCATTCATAGAACAAAAATTGAAAAACTAAATTAAAATACATTATAGCCATTTTAGATGGAAAACAGCCCATACTGTAATCATCTGGCAACATAACTAAGTGATGGAAATGTGTCTAATTCACATTTTCTATTTCTTTTTGAAGCATTCACTTTGAATTCACTCATCAAGTTTCTACAGCTGATGAAAATATACATATTTTAAAAAAATAATTCTTGTTCCATTGTTGTTGATACTTTTTGAGGCTGAGATTTCATATTGATGTGGTGTAATTATAATCTAAGACTATTTAATATCATCTTTCATTGGTTCACTCGCTTTCAGAGCAGAAAGCCAAACAACAGCGACATAAATAATAAACTGAGGAAGAGTGTTTGGCTTCTACTTCCATGAGTCTTTTTACATCCTGCTATGCCATCAACTGAAGCAGAGGTGGAGAAAGCCACACCGTTAAAATCCAATTTTTACAGACCATGAATTAGACACACTGCTGACGTTGGTCATTCAGGCTACATATACTGTGCATTAGCCGATGTAATGTCTAAGAAGGAACCGTGTGGGAAATGGCACTGCTGCCCGAGCAATATTAATACACAACACATCTGCAAAACCATCAGAGCATGAAGTCTAATCAGAATCATCATATGCTATTACAAACACACTATAAATGATTAGTTTTTCCCATTGGCTTCTGTGAAGATCATTCAATTTAATGAGATTCAGTGGACGAATAAATGAAAATTAGAAGAATATGCAAAGAAATGTTTCCTATGTACTGCAGGAACTCCACTTGTATTTTTGGCACATTAAATAGACTGAACTCCGACAGTAAATGTATTCATCTGAGAGCTGTATGTATATATGTGTGTGTGTGTGTGTGTGTGTGTATATATTTTTTTTTTTTTGGTAACAGTCTCAACCCAACACCTGTGGCACAGCTGAGCACAGGCTTAAACTCAATGTGTTGTGTCACTCAGAACTGTCAAACACTCCATCAGTATAAACAGCTATGAACTATAGCAGAATAATAAACAGCATATTTCAATAATGGACAAAAAATGTAATTAAAGCTTACTTTCCCAGAAACACGTGACCTTTTACATCACTGTGAATCTATATATATATCTAGTGTCCCAGATATGTTTAGTTTGCAACAAACTGTATTTATGAACACAACAATACATCAGAAAACCATCGCAAAACAGCTCAAATAGGCATAAAACTAACTATTATTGCATTAAATGAAGTTTAGGACTATGTTTACAAAATACCTTAGTTTGTACCTTGTAGTGTGTGTGTGTGTGTGTGTGTGTGTATATATGTATATATATATATATATACATATATATATATATATATATATATATACATATATATATATATATATATATATATATATATATATATATATATATATACATATATATATATATATATATATATATATATATATATATATATATATACATATATATATATACATATATATATATATATATATATATATATATATTATATATATATATACATATATATATATATATATATACACACACACACACACACACACACACACTGGGGCACTGTAAGGGGGGGGGGGGGTGTGACATAACCAGTAGATACAGGTTAGAAGCTGTGAAAATTTCAAGTAAGCTCCGAGTTGAACGTCCAAATTGGAGCTTCACTTTCAGTTTCACGCCAGTTATGGTTGTTTTGGCACTTATGGAAGGCACCCTCCCATATATATACACCCCACCCAGACAACAGATTTACAGCTAATTTATTTTATGAAGGGCCCACAGCGTTTACCTTTCATGGGGCCCACAATTGCTAGTGGTGCTCCAGTATATATATATATATATATATATATATATATATATATATATATATATATATATATATATACACTGGGGCGCTGTAAAGGGAGGGGGTAAACATGACAAATTCATGGGGCCCAGCATTTATGGGGGGCCTATAGAGCAGAGGAGGGAGTCCAGCGGATACAGGTTGTATGTAACCATAGAAGTTGGAATCAGACGTTGAAAGAATGTTAAGTTTCAGTTTTGTTTTCATGCTAGCATAAGTGACATTATGTTTGGACTCCCCCTCCCGACAGATCGACAAGATACTGAATTTTATGAAAGTGCCCACAGCGTTTACCTTTCATGGGGCCCAGAAGTGGTAGCAGCGCCCCAGTACATATATATATATATATATATATACATATATATATATATATATATATATATATATATATATATATATATATATATATATATATATATAGGGTCAGTATTTGTCGGACACCAACAAAACAACCTTCTCCATTGTCTCATTCTCCCTCAGAAAACATGCATTTTCTTCCCTTCACCCTCTTTATTCCCTCAGAGAATTAAAGTAAAACATTGCTTACGTAAAGGAGAAAAATGACTGCAGACCTCAACCTCACAATATCTGGAGCAGCTCTAAATAAAATGCAAATGGAAGAGAGACTGCATCAAGTAAAATGTTGAGAGAAGAAGCAAAAATCAAAGACTGTTCTCCATGCAATATGGTGAAATAAATCCATACTGCTGTTCCATACTGCCAAGGCAATTAAAAGATACGCTAGACTACGCTGGCCAAGTCATCATCCAACTGAATCCAGCTTTGAACAACAATCCAAGGAAGAAACGCCTTGTTTTGCCCTCATAATGATCATGTCATTTTCAAGGATGAAAATGTTTCAAGACAAAAAGTTAATTTCCTTGGCTCAGTTCCATCTTTCAGTTACGAGAAGTCATTTTTTCTTCATCCTCCAACCTTTAGATCAAATAGATAAACAATGAAAGTCAAATAAATTTACCTGTGAATAAAACATCTATTTATCTATCTATCTAGAATAAAACAATAGAATAGAATAGAATAGAATAGAATAGAATGTCTTTAGTGTCATTGTTTAGGTTTACGTTTAGGTTAGTTTATTTCAGACACAGACATAATACAAAACATATGAAACAAAAAATAAATAAATAAATAAACAATACACAATTAAAAAATGAAACAAACACGTACAACAAAACCGAAAGCCACTTTAGGTGCCATAAAAGTATAAATAATATATAAAAGAGTATATAAACTGAAAAATATCAAAGAAAAACCCTGGACGGCATAAATATCCAAAAAAGCACAAAGTGCAGCATAGAAAAGTGTCAGTGGAATAAAAATGTGTGCATAAAAAAACAGATAAAACATCATCAAATACAGTCTATTATCAGATACTGTTGTATGCAGGTCATTAGTGCTTACTCGCTCGGAAATAATAAATAAATGAATGCATGTATTGTAATGTGTAGACAGTGTTTTAAGTAGATCTAGTCGCTCTGAGACAAACATTGATTCTGAGTAAAACCCATCTATTGTTACTTCACATAATTTCACATTTTGACCCAAGCCTGTATGTTAGAAACTAGAATCAACCAGTATTTTTTCATTAGATTTCTAACACAACTATTATTCTCGAGGTACCTGACATGCAGACCAGTGCCATCCAACTAGTTATAGAACGTTAACAGTAAAAACAAAGACGACTACCCCTCAGACCCAGGCCTCAGATGCCTATTTCGCTCCGACAACTCAAGTTTCATTACAGCTGCAGAATGTATTCATAGTTTGGCATCGAAGCTCCGAGCTCATCACTCCCCGCTGTACTGTTTACATATAGATATTGGGGAGTGATGAATAAATATCCATCCCCTGGGAGCCTACAGGTGGATGCTGAGGTAGTGGGGAGGGGGCTAAGTGATGGAGCGCAGCAGTGGCACTGACATATCAGAGGGAGAGCTGGCAAAGTTTTGGAGTTTAACTACAGCGTTGAATCATAGGGTGTTTTCTGCAGATGGTTTAGGTGGATGTATCGTCTGTATAATCGGAGTGGGGAAATAAAACAGAGAAAGCATCAAACTGTTGGATGATTAAGACGTTACCAGCTTTTACCTTTAAAAATGTGGGTGTAGATGAATGATGGAGTCAAGTTTCCAGAGTAAAATCCTTCTAAGATTTCACCTACTACAGCCACAGGACATGTTTTAAGCTACGCTCAGACTGCAGGCAAATGTGGCCAAATCTTTTTTGCCCTCATGTGACCTGTATCCGATCTGTTAACCCTATAACGCCAAATGTATCATATTTGATACATGAGTTTTGAAGTCCTCTCCATGATCAGTGGGTACGGTTACACGATGTTTTTTAAATCCGATTTATTTTTCCAGAAGAAATTAATTCGGAAATAAAGTATTTTCTCTTCTGTTTACATGGAAATGTTAAACCCGAATAAAGGTTTACATGAGGTATTAATGAGGCAGATAGGGTTTGCGCTGCAGTGCTCACGCTGCCTTGTTCTCGCAACCCTTCCTTTACCGTTTTAGCTTTGCATTAGTTTTTATTTCCCAAGATTTTATTCCTGCAGTAAGTCACATGGCCATGATTTGAGCCTCAATTTGTGATCATATTGACCCCACCGGACAAAATTAATGATTAGGGAGAACTGAATTTCACAAAATCACTCATAAAATACTACGGATCACCCATAAAAGCCTGGCTACGTCTGACCATAGGAATGACGCAATTATGCTAAACTAGGCTAAGCTAAGCTAACAGAAGGGCTGCGAGAAAAAGGCAATCGGTGCACTGCAGCGCAAACTGATTTGCCCACTTATCGAACTCATTAGTGCATGACAAATGAATTAATAAAAAAACAGGTGATGAACTCTTCCTTCAGGGTTTTCCAGGCTGGTAGATCCCATCAGAATAGCCCACTGGAACGGTTTGGGTTGACGAGACTGCACTGCATATTCTTCCGCCAGCGCAGAATGTGTGCGTCATCGCGACAGGACAAGACAACGAGCATGCGCAGAATGGCAGGAATAAAGTCCAAACGGAATAAAGGGTTTACATGTCCCAGGAATAATTTAGTTCGGAATAAAAAGGGGATGAAACCAGTGAGTTTATTCGGATTTAAATTTAATCTGAACTATTCTTTTTCAACTGGAATAAGGTGTTTACATGGGCATCTGAAATAGGATCTAACGTTTATTCAGATTAAACCAGGAATAAAAGTTGTCATGTAAACGCATGGACTGTGATATTTGTTTTCTTGAAAAACCTGATGTATACAATTAGATACATGCAATACACAGATAATCCACCAGGGGGAGGAATTCATTCACCAGAGGCCTTTCCAGTCACACTATAAGACTGTCATTAATGAGGAAGGAGGCAGAACTTTGACAATTTTGAAAAGGAATTACCAATTTGTTAGACATGTTTGTGTTATATTATGTTTTTGTTTTTTTCAAAAATAATAATATTTGAGCATTGAGACCTGATATCTCAAATATGATACAGAATTGAAACTAATACATGGAAACTGATATTTGAAACAAATTTTATTTGGTTGTTCAGAAGAACCAATAAAGGCTCCAGTTTCAAGGAACTGGAATTGTCTGTCTCTGATTTAATAGTTCAGGCTTTACAGGGCTAAAGACAGTTGGAACAGCACAAATCTGACCCAGACCACTTTCATATGTGGTCCTAAATCTGATACGTATCTGATATTTTGCAATGTGACTTCAGTCTGAACGGCAGGTCGCATTCATCTGACCTTCACATCACTGAAATGTGACAAACATCACAATTCTGCATTCCAGGAGGAGGAGGAGCAGCAGGAAAAACTTACTTCCGTAAACACAGTGCATGCCTGAGCGGTCACGCATTACACCAGTACCTCTTTTGCACATGCGGGTCACTTCAGGGTCGCATTCAGTTCATACTCAAAACTGATAGAAGTCGCATTTAAAGTGTAATATGAACAAGCACGCAAAAAATCGAATTTCACCAAAAAATCTGAATTGTGCATTAAGACCTGTAGTCTTTATCAGTATAAATCAGGTATTTCCCTGTATTTAATTTACTGATCATGTATATGTTCATAAATGCTCAGATTAAAGTTGAGAATTATTTTATCAAAAACAGAAAACTGCAGAAAAAGTGACTTTTTCAGTAAAATCTGTCATTAACTGAACATAAACCCAGTGTCTCCATCCACTGTCATTGATCCAACTCCATGGGTTTTACTGGTGAATCAATGCTGTAGAAGATGACGGTGTTACCATGGTAACTACGGCACCTCTGAACATCCAAATGGGTCATATCTGATGACCATGAAAAGACGACAAACTGTATTTTACACCCATTATTTACATGCATTGACAGGATTAGTGGATCAACAGGTTTTAAACACTATAGATGAGTAGATATTTTTGGGTGTCGGCAGCTGTTTGGGTCTTTAAGGGTTAAAAGTGAAGACATTTTATTTCATTTGCATCTCATTTCACACAGCACTTAAATTTAGGTTAAGCTACATTAAAAACTTACTATGAAGCCATGGTGGCAGACATTTGTTTTAATATAATAAGTTGTACAGTCGGCTGCTTAGAAATGTTGCTGCTCCTCGGTATATTTAGCCATCTCTTGCACTGTAATCGTATAAATAGTAAAGAATGATGCAAATGAATTCGCTTAAACCCTTTTTCAGGGTGAGAAAGAGCATCTTGTCTTTTCCCTCCATACCTTTATACAGGGAGCCTTATCTCTCTTCTGCAGTATTTTCCTTTTTTGTTCTCCCAATGTCATGCTACTATTCATCCCCAATCTGCCTCTGTTCTGAACAACAAATCACCGTTTGGCTGTTTTTGTCTTCGGGACAACCGACTGTCTGTTTCTTATTCATGATCTCAGCCTCCTTGCCACATTGTCCTCACTTGCTCATTGTCTTTGCCTCCGTCTGCCCCTTGTTATTTATGGAATGCAAAACTGCAGGAGTACAGAGAAGTAGCCTGGAGCTATACTTTGCCCATAGCCAAGCTGTCCAATCAGTGCCAAGAGATTATGGAAAGGGCTTGTCAAAGGCAGAAAACCTTCTGTAACCTCTGCCACACAACCTCCCCATGCACTGTATCCTTCCTCCTCTTGTATGCTGAATAACACTTTGAGGTGAGGATGAGGTGACGACTTGTCTGTATTCGATCTTACACTGACGTCTTCCTCATCTTCTCGAAAGTTATCAGGTACTGTATATTTTTAGATGCTGACACTTAACTGCCCTGTAATTAAGTGCATGTGTTCCTACTGCCTGAATACGCAACACCAGTGACAGACAGATGATGACGCTTTTTATCGTTTTAGTGTCGTAAGTTGACGGAAAATTTGTTTCCCATGTCAAAAACTAAAGCTGATCAGAACCTGTATTATAAAATAAAAGAATGTGTCGTGGATACTACATATAACCACTGCCCTTGACCCCGGTCACCCCCTTCATCAATATTTCATAGTGCTTCCTTCTGATCACCGCTACAGGTCAATAAATTGGGAAAAAGTTACATTCAGCAAAAGTTTTAATTCCAAATGTAATAACACAACTGAATAAATCATTAAAGAGATTGTAATGTGTCAGTTGGACGTGTGTGGTGATGAGTATATGGTTGAGGAATTTCTGTTTTTGTTGGGTATACGGTTGTGGAATTGTTGTTTTTGTTGGGTATACGGTTGTGGAATTGTTGTTTTTGTTGGGTATATGGTTGTGGAATTGTTGTTTTTGTTGGGTATATGGTTGTTGAATTGTTGTTTTTGGTGAGTATATGGTTGTGGAATTGTTGTTTTTGCTGTTTTTGGTGAGTATACGGTTGTGGAATTGTTGTTTTTGCTGTTTTTGGTGGGTATATGGTTGTGGAATTGTTGTTGTGGCTGTTTTTGTTGGGTACATGGTTGTGGAATTGTTGTTTTTGCTGTTTTTGGCAAGTATATGGTTATGGAATTGTTGTTTTTGCTAGTTTTGATGTGTATATGGTTGTGGAATTGTTGTTTGGGCTGTTTTTGGCAGGTATATGGTTACTGAAATGCTGTTTTTAGTGGGTATATGGTTGTAGAATTGCTGTTTTTGGTGGGTATATGGTTGTGGAATTGTTGTGGCTGTTTTTGTTGGGTACATGGTTGTGGAATTGTTGTTTTTGCTGTTTTTGGCAGGTATATGGTTATGCAGTTGTTGTTTTATCTGGTTTTGATGTGTATATGGTTGTGGAATTGTTGTTCTGGCTGTTTTTGTTGGGTACATGGTTGTGGAATTGTTGTTTTTGCTGTTTTTGGCAGGTATATGGTTATGTAGTTTTTGTTTTATCTGGTTTTGATGTGTATATGGTTGTGGAATTGTTGTTTGGGCTGTTTTTGGCAGGTATATGGTTACTGAAATGCTGTTTTTAGTGGGTATATGGTTGTGGAATTGCTGTTTTTGGTGCGTATATGGTTGTGGAATTGTTGTTCTGGCTGTTTTTGTTGGGTATATGGTTGTGGAATTGTTTTTGCTGTTTTTGGCAAGTATATGGTTATGGAATTGTTTTTTTTTTTGCTAGTTTTGATGTGTATATGGTTGTGGAATTGTTGTTTGGGCTGTTTTTGGCTGGTATATGGTTACTGAAATGCTGTTTTTGGTGGGTATATGGTTGTGGAATTGCTGTTTTTGTTGCGTATATGGTTGTGGAATTGTTGTTTTTGCTGTTTTTGACGTGTATATGGTTGTGGAATTGTTGTTTTTGCTGTTTTTGGTGAGTATACGGTTGTGGAATTGTTATTTGGGCTGTTTCTGGCTGGTGTATGGTTATGAAATTGTTGTTTTGGCTGTTTTTGGTGCATATATGGTTGTTGAATTGTTGCTTTAGGTTTGCATTATGTCATATGTTTGTGAGTGATGTGCCATATTCTCGTGGCTGTACAGATTGTGAAAACAATTTTCCTGTGAAGGACAAATCCTATCTATCTATCTATCTATCTATCTATCTATCTATCTATCTATCTATCTATCTATCTATCTATCTATCTATCTATCTATCTATCTATCTATCTATCTTTACATGAAAATGTAAACTAGTGTTCCCTCAGGCATGATCATTATTCTATCACTTTTATCCTCACATTACAATGGAAATATGCAACATATGCTTTTCCAACAGTCCCCATTGTCAACTTTTGCAAAGACAAACATCCATCACAGGATTATCATTATTCTTATTATTTTGGGTATTGTGAATTGTATCTGTAGCTTTATTCCATGTTCAGTATCCTCATAAAATGCACACTGCTGTATCCACCCAAAAAACCTCTGACATTTAAGGAAAGGACGGATTCTCCTCCAAGACCCAGCAGAGGTGAAACCACGATGTCACATTCATGTTGTAAAGCCTTGGAACCAGAAAAGCACTTTAAACTTCATGTCATGGCTTGGTTAACCATAAAACCAATTACCATAAAAATCACCTCATGGGTTCCACATAGGATGGATGGTAACATATGCCTCTGCATACAAAGCAGCCAAGGGTGGACCTCAAGGACTGACAATTTATCGGAAATCACTAACTACAATCCCTCATGTGTTTTAATTTTTTGTTAGTGTTAAAATATAGATTTGAGAGGAAAATAAGACACATGCAGCGCACACACAACACTCAGAGACTCCAAATGCAGTGTTTTTCCTTAGTTCGTCAAATGTCCGTACAGTAGCAGCGAACACCAGGCCTGGTCGTCCAACATCAAAGCATCACATTGCAGCTTTCACTTAGATGTGGGTCGGTCATAAATATTTATTCTTTTTAATCAAGCCGCGCTTATCAAGGCAGATACAGCCAGTTAGTTGAAAGCTGGAGTGGTTACACCAATCTTCAGTCCGTTAGGTAGTAGCTCTCGGGCTCTGCTCTCAGTATTGTGTTTGTAAGATGCCTGTGCAGTGAAGGTTCAATGAGTTCCAACTGCCAAAGACTCCAGGTCCAATAATCACTCATTCTCAATGAACCATTAGGTTTCTGGCTGTAACTGCTGTCCAGTGTAACAGAAGGCGTTTATTGAGCTGCTTCTCTGTTGCACACCTAATTAGATAAGCTCGGCACTTCATGCATTCTTGCACTTACATTAGCTTGTTGGTATGACTGTGTGCACGACAAGAACCTCTTTGCATGGTCGCTACGTCAATGCGTTTCTGTTGAAAAGCAAAGAAAACAGAAAGCACCCTGAAGATTTAAACATACCTTTCATGCGGAAAACACTATTGATCACTTGATTGCAACAATACCTAAGGAACCATCTCATATATTACACACTGTAAGACTGCAGTGACTATACTATTAGAATTCGGATGACTGCAACACACATATAACAACCTTTCGGGAGTTTAAAGTTCATCAACTTGGTGAAGTCTTTACTCACAGGTCCATCGGGGTGTCGATAAGGAGGGGGGATAAACAGACAAATTCATGGGGCCCAGCATTTGTGGTGGGCCCAAAGAGCAGTGGAGGGGGTCCGGTGGATACAGGTTAGAAGTCGGGAAAAATGTGTGCAAGGTCCGCTGTATAAAAGAAGCATAGAAGTCGGGAGTCGGATGTTGAAAGCATGTTAACTTTTGGTTTTGTTTCATGCTAGCTTAAGTGATGTTATGTCCCCCCCCCACACACACACACACACACACACACACACACACACACACACTCCAACAGATCAACAACATATTGAATTTATGAAGGGTCCACAACGTTTATGCTTTCATGGAGCCCACAATTGGTAGCAGCGCCCCTGACTGCGACACGACAGGAGAACCCAGTCCAGCTGTGATCACACACTAAGGGTGTATTCACATCTACCACGTTTGGTCTGTTTAAAACGGACCAGAGTTCGTTTCCCCAGAAAGTCCGGACTTTTTTTAGGTGTAAATACAAACATGTGAACTCTGATTAGAACCAAACAAGTGGACTAGGTGGTCTCGGTCCGCTTCCAAACAGACTCTGGGCCGGTTCACTTCTGCTGTGAATATAACCGACCTCAAATCGCACCAAACCAAGGAATCTTGTGCCTTTTTGTGCTTGACGAGCCACCGTAGCCACAGGAAGTTGCTGAGGTTTACGGTTGGTCAGAGCTAACAGCAGCAGCTATGAGGAAATTGAATGTGCCACTGACATTTGGTCAGATGCACATATTATGAAACTGGCTCCAACTGAGCTTTTCTTGAGTGTTAACATTATTTTCGGAAATGTGTGTCTGTAAAAAAAACAATTTATATTCCGAAAATGATAACTGTATGTAGGAGCACCACGTTTATTTTCATTAACGCCGGCTGTCTCTGATTGACCCCGCCCCCGACTTTTCTGTCCAATGCCAGCGCAGTTCGTCACATGCGTGCTTCTGTTCACGCATTTTGGTCCACTAGCAAAAAGTGCAATGTGAATCCGATCCGACCCAAATGAAAAAAATAAAGTCTGCATTTGATCCGAATCAAATAAGCGGACCAAAGGACTTTTCAGGTGTGAATACACCCTAACAAGGTCACTCTGGTTCTTACTGTGGCCCAGTTCCACTGCGCCAGCCCCAGTCAGACCTGGCCTGTTAACACCCCCCACCTCCTAATTTGTGTTACACCAGTAAGTTTAGCTCAGCTCCCCATTTTATTAACTCTACTGCTTCTACAACCTGTCGATTCCCATGGGTCAACATGCTCGTATATATATTAGAGGACACTTGAGCAGCTTCACCCTTGGCTCGAGCACAGCACTAGACCCACCCACTGGAGTGTTTCGGTGAGTTTGCGTGTTCTTCCAGTGTCTGCTCAGGTTCTCTCTGGGTATTTCAGGTTCCTCCCACCATCCATAGACATACATGTTAATAGGTGAACTGGTCACTTGAAAATGACTGAATGTTTCAGTAGCTGGAAAAAGCTCTAGCCCCATCTGACCCTGCAGAGGATCATCCAGTCACAGAAAATTAATGAATGAAAAAATGAATGATTAATTATTTCGTCTGACAATGTAGTCTGACCTGAATCTATAGTAAAGACTCCAACTATTACACTGGAAATTATTACACTGGAAATCATCAAAAAATCTAAATTATACCAAGTGTATTTTTCGTCATTTCTAGTCAAAATATCTCATCACACTTAAAATAAGACATATTGGAAAATAGATCTTGAAAATCTTATTTCAAGCAATCTTACCAATATAATTTTTTGTTGTTCCATTGGCAGATTTTTTTTTTTTTTTTTTTTTGCTTTAATTAAGCACAAAAAAAAAAAAAAAAAAAAAAAACCTTGAATTAAGCAAAAAAATAAATAAATCAGAAAATGGAACAACTAATCTTTTTTTTTTGTCTTTGCTTTAATTAAGAAAAAAAAAAAAAAAAATCTTGAATTAAGCAAAAAAAAAAAAAAAAAAAAATCAGCCAGTGGAACAACTAAAAATGATCTTGGTAAGATTTCTTGAAATAAGATTTTCAAGATCTATTGTCTAATTAAAGTAAGTTCTTATATCTCACTGAAAAGTTACTCTTTAGGTGATTATGTCTTATTTAAGTGTGATGAGATATTTTGACTAGAAATGAGAAAAATACACTTGGTATGATTTAGATTTTTTGCAGTGTAAAATCCATATACTGCAGTATGTACTAGAAATACTGCAGTATTGTTACAGGCCTCAGAACAAACTCACTACTGTGTTTTTTATGCTGGAGTTGGACGGACAGATCTTTCTAACTCACAGACTAAAACCTTGGTATTCTTTTATTTATAAATACTGTATATTTTAGATCTGCTTCCATCATACTTACTAGTCTCCATCTGTTGGCATGACTTTAATAATTACCGTCTCAGGATCTGTTATATCTACGCATTCCAAAAGTCAGAACAGAACTGGTAAAGAAACATTTTAGATGTTCTGCTCCCACTGCCTGGAACAACCTACAGAAGGAGATAAAACCCAAAGACTTTAAATACATTCAAACGAAAAGGATAAACCCAGATGGAGACGTTTTTTGGGTTTTTTTTTTCTGCTTTGAGATGCTTTTAAGGAACACTGTTGTATACTTTTAGCACCTTTTGATTCATTGACGGTGTTTTATATATATGTTATTAGTTTAGTGTTTTATGTATGAGTTTAGAACAGGTTTACTATGTGTTTTATGTATGTTTTTAGAGTGGATATGGATGAAATCTCTATTGTCTGTAACTTCTGTTGCTGCTGTTTTGGCCGGGACACTCCTGCTAAAGAGATTTTTAATCCCGATGAGTCTTTTTTTAAATAAAGGTTAGATAGAAGACAGAAAAGAAAAGAAAAGATTGCTGTAGCTCAACAGATTTTACCTCTATTTTATAGTGTGCAGATTAACACATTGTCATTATTGTTATCATTAGTATTAATAACCATTAAGGGAATGAAACCAGAAATTTTTTTTAAACATCTATGTAGTCTGGTATTTGAAAGCTTCTGCATCTCCTGCTCGTAAAAGAAGCGATGAAAAAAAAAGGGACTAGAAACAAATAACTCTTCGCTTTGACCGACATAACTGGAAGAGACGTTTCCTCCACTGTATGCGATTGCGTACGTGGTGCAAGTTGAGGAGTGTGACAGGCGGTCCAAGACGAGGGGACAGAATTCAGTGTGTGGAACGTACACGTGTGGAAGGAGACCCACCCAATCTATCTGAAATTATTAAATAATCCTGGAGGTTACAAATGCTCCACTGCAGATATCGCACTATGTGACAAATAAATATAACTGGTTGTTTGTAGCATAAATGTTGCTAGGCTAGCAGATGTATTCAAGTCTATTTACAGTGATGCTTTAGAGCAGGGGTGTCAAACTCATTTTCTTCCGGGGGCCACATTCAGTCCAATTTACTCTAAAGTGGGCCGGACCAGTAAAATAATAGCATGATAGCCAATAAATAATGATAACTTAACCCTTTCATGCATGAATTATGAGAACCTTAGTTGAGGTTTTTTTTTTTGACTGTTTTTATTCCTCCTTAGACATGAAAAAAACAATGAGATTGAGTTTTTTTTGTTTGTTTGTTTTACATAGATGTACAGAAATGTCCTCTCAGCTAGACCATGAATTTTATTCTTGAAGCAAAGAAACATGTATTTAAAACCCAATATCATAAAGTGATATGAAAACAGTGAAATGAAACCATGTTTAATGCAGCTAATCTGATGTTTTCTCACATTTTAACATATTCTAATACTAGTTATTACTCACTTCATGGAGATAATATGCCAAAAATAACAATTAACAATTGATTTCCACTCAAGAACCAATCAAGAACAGCAAAGTTACAATAATGGTATGAATTGCAGTTTATGAGATGATGCATAAGTGTCCACTGTGTTGGTTGATATGGAACTAAAACAACTAAACCCATGAATATACAAGAGAACAGCTGTAGAATAACTGTCCACTGTAGTGACCACTATGCATGAAAGGGTTAAAATTGTTTTAGCGCAAAAAAATAACGTTCAATATTTACATTTACAAACTATCCAAACAAAAAGGATGTGAATAACGTGTAAAAAAAAAAAAAAAAAAGAAATTTCCTAAGAAACATAAGTACAATTTTATCAGTATTCTGCCTCGAGTTATCATTTCTACATATGCATTACATATCAGATCTACAAAGGCACAAAACATGCAGTAACAGGCAGAATATTGTTAAAATTGCACTCAATTTACTTCAGACATTTTAGGTTATTCACATTTTATTGTTAAAGGATAGTTTTCTTAATGTAAACATTTTCATAATTTAATGTTTTTTGCACTAAATCAAAGAGAAAAAAAATGGTGTTGTCATTATTTATAGGTTATTATGATATTATTTTTGAGTTTGATGCCCTAACTTGCACTTTGCAAATTCATCCCACGGGCCAGATCGGAACCTTTGGCGGGCCGGTTTGGCCCCCGGGCCGCATGTTTGACACCTGTGCTTTAGAGTCTGTCAGTACTAAAAGCATTTGGTTAATCCACTTTAATCTATAGCAGTTTCTCTCATAGTTTGCTGCTGAATTGGCTGAACTAATAAAGTTTTAATATCAAATGAGTTCAGATCTTATCAACAAGAGGGAACACAACTAATTTGTTTGACCATTTATATCAGCGTCACACAGCTATTATACCCTCCTGAGTATTTTTTCATATCGCAGGGTTAAAAAAAATTGCAATGTCAGTTTTTTTCCAATATCTTGCAGCTCTAAAAAAAATCCTGATCAGGACATTACTAGTGCAAATGTGAAACAAAAGATGCAGCTGAAGTTGATGTAGATGCCATTTGTATGTATTTAATAAAGCATATCATACCTCACACATGATGGTGAGAGATGAAATGTTACATCACTAAAAGCAAAACATAAATGATATTTGGGGTTAATTCATTTTTAGGTGCTGTATTTGAACATCCTATTTTCTCTTAGTCAGAGGTTTACTGACAACTGACTCTGGCACCAGTGGAAAAAAAAGATGACAGACATGACAAATGAAACACACCCTGTACGTTTACTGCTGTTTCATCAAATAATTGTTGAATTAAGTATTAAACTAAAAGCCTAAACTGCCAGTGGCACTAGATGAAAAGCCTTACTTCAGTAAAGTTAAGTCCTGTCTGAAATTTCAGGACAATCCATGTTTTGTTTTGTTTTTTAGATATTTCAGTGGTGGATGAACACACAGATCAAACTACTGTCACATCTGCTGCATTTAAAATAAGGCTGTTGCACTGTAACGCTCCGTGTATTGTTATGCACAGAGAAAATCCATAGGTTTCCTTTGAGGGGATTTAGAATCATTTGTATTCTCGTCATGTTTCAAAGAGTGAAACCTAAATTTGTTGGATGCTTAAGAGAAGCCTCCTGCTCTAGTCAAGTATAAGATGCATGCGTCTGCGTGAAGCTTCGACTATGCAGCTGTTAACATTATCCATCTATGATTATATGCTGATCCAAGACAAGGAGAACAGCTCCAAAGAAACTCCATTACAACATATTTATGAACTATTTACCCCAGTGCAATAGCCACAACACGTGCACCTTTTTGTTTTTAATCTGCCTTGTACCTATATTACCTGTACATGTCCGTAACTGTTGTACATATCATTCATCTGTTGTATAGAGTTAGCTTTTGTATATTTCAGTAGTTTTAGTAGTACTTTAGTAGCATATACAGTATGTGTGTGTATTTAACCCTTTCATGCATGAATTGTGAGAACCTGAGTCAAGATTGATTTTTTGAGTGTTTTTATTCCTCCTTAGCCATGAAAAAACACAATGTGATCGAGTGTCTGCGGCGTTACAAAAATATCCATGCATTTAATTTTTGAAGTAAAGAAACATGTGTTTAAAACCCAATATCAGAAAGTGACTTCAGTGACTATCAGAAAGAGACTTCCGCTAGCGGTGACGTCACATGCATACCCTCTATTCTCTTCTATTAGCGTGTTGGCCTGCGGTGAACCACAGGTTCTAGTTCACAGGTGTCAAACATGCGGCCCGGGAGCCAAAAGTGGCCCGCCAAAGGCCTGTGGGATGATTTAGTGAAATGTAAAAATGACACTGAACAAGGATGTTAAAATGATTTTAAGTCAATTTAATCTAAAGTGGGTCAGACCAGTCCAATACTATCATAATAAAATATAAATAATAAAAAACACACATTTTTCCTTTGTTTTCGTGTGGAAAAAAAGTTAAATTACACAAAAATATTGACATTGACAGACTAGCCTTTACACAAAATGTGAATAACCTGAACAAATGTGAACCACCTGAAATGTCTTAAGAGAAGTATGTGGAATTTTAACAATATTCTACCTGTTACTAAATGTTTTGTGTATTTGTAGATCCACTGGAATCTGTAAGTTGTGATGCATATATATAAATGATAAACTAAGGCATAATATTGTTAAATTTGCACTTATTTTCTTTAAGAATTTTCAGGTTGTTCATGTTATGTTCATGTACAGTTTGTAGATGTAAACATTTTCATGATGGAATTTTACTTTTTTTCACTCAAAAACAGAGAAAACTTTGGAGTTGACATTATTACCTAGAAAACCAGAGATGCACTCATTTTTAATTGACATTCTATTCTATTCTATTCATTGTGAACAGGAGATGGTTCATGGCCGTCTGAGACAAAAAAAAAACAAAACAAAAAACAACTCCTCCTCATCATGGTGTTTCTTATCTGCAATCCATTCAACTCATTAACACTATGTTTTTCCCTGCACCAACAGCTGTCTGGCACAACACAGGTTCCATCTTTCCATCGGGACCTCAGTTCAGCCATTTGTGCTGTTCAGTGGCGTTACACTTGCATTTTAATAACGTTCTATTTAAGGGCCAATCAGTGATGCGCATGTTCAGACAGCTGTGGCGGAGCAATAAATCATAAAATGAGGAGAAAATGTTTTGCATGTAATCATGACCGTGACTTGTTCAGTGTGGCTTGGCTAGCAAACTCGTGATCATGTTCAGGTCTTTGATTACTTACCTCACAACAAAACAGATGTTGGAATGGGCATGTCTGCTCTAATAACACAGACAATCACTTATTTGCATTTTCTTTTTCTTTTTTTTTTTTTATACAACTGTGATACAGATGATGTGTGTTTTATGATGGATTATGGACACAGACTCAGACATAGAAACTGACAAGACGGCTTATTCGTTCAATTCTTTATAAATTCCTAACCATGGGCTCCAACCCCCCATATCCATATTAATTTAAATTGATTCAAATGAACTCAAAACAGATAGTAACTGATACAAATACATTACAAATATTACATTATTTAACTCATCATTGTATACTAGCAAATTAGGCTACTGATATTATTATTATGTATTTTTGTATTATTACAACAATTACTATTTTCCCCCTCTCTCTTTATCACTTTACTTCACATCCCCCTCTTCCCCTTTTCCCTATCGCCTCTACCCAAGTTATATTGTTAGATGCTATTTACATTTATGATCAGTACTCTGTTGTTGTTTTTGGTTTGCTTGTTTGTTTGATTTTCCCTTTGTTTATGTGTTGTTTTTCTGTCCACATTGTCTTGTTAACGATCACTAATAAAAATAAATAAATAAATAAATAAATTCCTAATCAATTTTCCATGTTAAAGGGGTCATATTTTGCTAAACCAGCTTTTATTAGTCTTTGGAACAATTATTTGTGTATGTAAGGACCCTAATAGTTCCAAAATAATAATAATAATAATAATAATAATAATAATAATAATACTTCATACTTATATAGCGCTTTTTTGGACACTCAAAGACGCTTGAAAGGTTTGAATTTGAACCCTCCAGGTGCCACAAAGCTATCTTTACATTCATTTTGGCAAAAATAAAGTGGATTTCTACAACCTGTTTTAATTCCTTCTTAGTTTCTTATGTTTTATAACTACTATAATTTCCGGTCCATAAGCCGCTACTTTTTTTCCACACACTGTGGCTGCAGCTCAAAAATGACGCGGCTAATTTATGTTTTCCAGGCTAACAATCAATCCGGCTGTCGAAGAAGGAAGTGCAGGAGTTCTATCTGCTGCACGTAAGTTTGGCATCAATGAATCGATGGTGAGACGTTGGAGACGGGGTGGGTGCGGCCAATAGTCTGGAAAGTACAGTAGTTAATAGTTAATAAAGTTTGAATTTGAACGCTCCAAGTGCTGCAAAGCTATCTTTATATTAATTTAGGCAAAAATCGAGTGGATTTCTACAACCCGTTTCAATTCCTGCTTAATTCGTTACTTTTTATAACTAGTTACATCGCAACGTTTGCACATATAAGGTCAAGACTTCCAACAAACATTTCTCTGAGTACGACAGAATTGTTTATTAGCAGCAGTGGTTGTAGTCCAGGGGCACCGCTACTAATTGTGGGCCCCATGAAAAGTACATGTTGTGGATGTGATGTTATGAAATGTATTATTTTGTCAATCTGTCGGGGGGGCGGGGGGGACAAGCGTAGCATTTACAGTTTATGTAGACCACAGGGAAATGTTTGAAAATGTATAATTCCATTTAAAAAAGCAAAATAAACATAGGCCTATATGTTTTCGGTGTCAAACGTGTTGAGTTGAGTGTTGTGCTGCTTTACTGTTCATAAGTCTGAAAACTGCATAAACACTCCTCCCAGCATTAGGTTTAGGCTCAGCTGCGTGCTAATTATCCCTCTCCATGGTCTACAAGTAGCTTTACTAAATGTAAACATAATGGGCCTATGGGCTACGGCTGCAGCTGTATGTCTTATATAAATAAATATAAGCTTTCCAGCTGTGTGATTAGCTTTGAGCTAGTTTAAGTAAGTTTGCAGACTGATCTCATTAAATGAGGTTGTGTGTCACGGCAGTTCTTATGGTATTTGGTGTGCTATACGTACGCATTTTCAACCTTTCACGTGTTATTCAACGCCATTTGATTACATGTCAATGTATGCCAAGATCTCTGGGTCACATAACCCTAACTGTGGTCCACTGTGGTTGTTTTAAAGTACTTTACAAATAAAGTTGGATTGGAATGACTGAAAACCTAAGACAACACCAAGCTAACCTCTTATGAAATAGATACATATATACAGAGTAAAAATATAAATGCACCATTTACAGTATTTGTGTAACTTGAGACGTGCGGCTAGGGATGGGAATCGAGAACTGGTTCTTTTTGAGAAGTGGTTCCCAGTAGCTCAATTCCTTGGAATCGTTTGCCTGCCTGCTTAACGATTCTGCTTATCGATTCCGCCTTTGTTGTGCATGCGCAATGACGTCACATGTACGCTGCATTGTTTTGGTCAGAACGAAGCCAACATGGCGTTGAGGCAGAAACGGTCTAAACAGACGACACCAGGTCCACTTACTTGGAACACTGTCAAAGCTTCCACGTCTTCAAAAGGATGGAGTCCCTCCAATATCCTCAAACATTTGTCCACAGCATGTGAATCATTTACAGAAATGTCATGTATTTAATACTCTACTTAGCGGCACTTGTGAATGTAGCGGCAGAATGAACACTGGGCCGGTTCCCGTTCCGGTGTGGGCAACAAACATTGTAACTCCTCAAATACAAGTTTCCGAAGGTAAGAAAGGAAAGGAAATGAGGTGCACAACAACGGGAGACGAGCCGAGTCGAACCGGTTCCATGTATTAGAAATGTGGCAATAGAGGAATTAGTAAAGAGTCTTTAGTTTCACTTTCACTGCATGCCGACCCCCCGCCCCCCAAACCGAGCCCGGCGTCATCTGTTATTATTATTTGTTCATACTGTATATGTTATATTTTCTGTGCAGAGATGGAAATATAAAAGACAGTTAATGCAAACACACCCGTTTGTACTCTTATTCCCTCACCCAATGAGAATCGATAAGGAATCGGATCGATAAGCAATATCGATAATGGAATCAGAATCGTTAAATTCTTAACTATTCCCATCCCTACGTGTGGCCCAAAATGAGCTCATGATGTCTTATATTTGTTAAACATTGTTAATTACCTTGATTTATAAACAAACTTTGCATCTATCTCTGCGAGTGAGAACTTGCTCAGTGGTCCAGTGATTCCACCCACAACACAGCTGTGGCATGTCCAGACGCTGCTCGAACAGCGTTAACAGTATTCAGACACTCCTTATACTGGGGACAATAAAAGGACACCTCAAAATGTCACATTTCCTCAGATGTCACCATGCCACAGATGTTGCAAATCATGCGGGAATGGTTCCGGATAATATCCCATAGCTCCGTGTGGCTCTCAAAGATAAGTGGTAAAGTAATTGTAATTGTAAAGTAGGTGTTTATTAAATTTCATTTAATTTTCAAAATGTAATAGAATTCACAAACATCATTTTATTGTTTTGTCACTGAGAAAAATGCAATTTTCTCTGTTTTTTGCTCAAAAGTCTTTTTTTTTCCCAAAAATGACCAATATTCAAATGTTTATATCTCATGAACGAAAGAAGATTGAATGAAATCTTTTTTTTGTGTTTAAAAGTTGAAGTTCTGTTCTTTCTTTTGATGTATTCAGTGTTCACATACTCCTAATACAACATTTTCCGTGAGCCTCCAAAGATTAGTGAAAATGACCAAAAAGGCTACCAACTCACTGGAAAATGCTCTGGCGGGGAAAGAGTTAATAAACACCTACTTTACAATTATTTAAAGTGTGCATACATTTTTCTGGGACACCCTGTACATTAAAAAGTTTGTGTCAAATGGTGCGTTTATATTTTTGCTCAGTGTGTATACAATGCAACTCCATCACTACCACCTTTTTGTGTTTCTGTCAGTGGGGTGAGACTGTGGAACAGATTTAATATAGAGTTAAAGCAATGTCCAAACATGAAAGAATTTAAAAACAGGTACAAAGACACAATTTTTCAGAGGTACAGGGATGAGGGAGGGCTTGGGGATCAGTGGGTGTGATAAAGATGTACAAGTATGTGGTAAGTGTGTGTATATGTATGTATAGGTGTGTACGTATATATGTAGGTGTATATGTGTGTGTATAGATCTGTGTCTGAATATGTATTTACATGTACAGGGTGGGGAAGCAAAATTTACAATGAACATTTAGCTGTTTTTTCTCAGCAGGCACTACGTCAATTGTTTTGAAACCAAACATATACTGATGTCATAATCATACCTAACACTATTATCCATACCTTTTCACAAACTTTTGCCCATATGAGTAATCAGGAAAGCAAACGTCAAAGAGTGTGTGATTTGCTGAATGCACTCGTCACACCAAAGGAGATTTCACAAATAGTTGGAGTGTCCATAAAGACTGTTTATAATGGAAAGAAGAGAATGACTATGAGCAAAACTATTACGAGAAAGTCTGGAAGATACTATTAAAGAAGAATGGGAGAAGTTGTCACCCCAATATTTGAGGAACACTTGTGCAAGTTTCAGGAAGTGTGTGAAGGCAGTTATTGAGAAAGAAGGAGGACACATAGAATAAAAACATTTTCTATTATGTACATTTTCTTGTGGCAAATAAATTCTCATGACTTTCAATAAACTAATTGGTCATACACTGTCTTTCAATCCCTGCCTCAAAATATTGTAAATTTTGCTTCCCCACCCTGTATGTGTTATTGTATTATGTGTTTATGTAAATCATATTATATTTGTTCATAATAATATAAAGCCAGAAACCTAATTATTTACTAGTAAGTATCAGTCATATTATGACATAGTGTATAGATATGATTAGACCAGGAAGGTTATTATTGTTATTAATTAAATAAGGAGAAGGGGTGGGAGTTTATAAGTTGTACTTCTTCTCACTCCTTTTCGAATATGTATTATATGTCTTATGTTTAAGTGTTTTGTTTATTTATTTTCTTCTGTTTGACATTCATGTTCAAAATAAATACATCAATCAATCACTACCACCTATACTTTGGCTGCATAACTGTATAATTTATCACAGATGTATTTATTTCTGCCGTTGATTTGTCTCTATGCAGCTGTTAATGCGTTTCTCTGTGTTTGCCTGATGCATCTACATTACCTTAAACATATCAATATTACAGAATGGAGTAGTTGGAATAAACATACAAAGTACTGATGCTATCTTCTGTAGTGTAAGTAAAGTCCACAAGCACTCAGCAGCCTCTTAATACCAGGACATTTCTAAAGGAAAGGAAATGGTTACATTAGCTGAATCATTTCTGGTAAATAACCACAAGAACTCAGCTCAGATGACCAGTCTGAAAAACATACAGGCACTCTCTCAACCGAGTCCATTTTAAATATTGCCCTTTCCTCGACAATCTAATCATCGTCTTCCTTTCAGTTCTGTAATCAATGGAGGAAATACTCGGTCTAATTGAATGTGGAGAACAATGCAGTGCAGTGGTTCCAAGTCCTTCTGACTATATGAACCCGAATGAGGAACTAAACCAATACACGTTTGTCTAATTGTACAGTGAGCAGTACATTATGCACTTAACACCAGCCCAAGGAGCATGATGGACCGTGAAAAAGGAGAAAAAAAAAACATCCTCTGTCAAACACTGTCTATGATTTACAATGTTATCACATAGTGTAGTCGCAATTATACTGTGCTCATGGAAAAAGAAACACAAAAACAAGTAAGCAAGAGCCTTGTGACGTTTTAAATAACCATAGCAACGCAAAACCATCAACATACTGTAATTCACTGTATGTTTCTGTATTACCCTTTGTGTAATAAACAACAAACAAACATAAATCACTGAAGTGGTTCTATATAGTACTGATACTCCTGACTTCACAGCAGGGGGAAGTCACTTAGTTCAAACAAAACCACCAACAAAACAACACTGTGTTTCCAGACTGCGTCACTGACTGAATAAAGTAAAAAACCTCATTCTTTGCATACATCTGTATTATATCATCTAGTTTCATTCTTCAAATTAAAAGTTACAGATGCTTATTTTGACAGCAGCTCAAAATAACAGCGTCTTACATTTTGTGTTTGTTAACTCTGTATTTAGAAAAACAACAACAAAAAAAAAAAAAAACAGTCACAGTAAAACCACAAATCATCTGTTTTCTGAACAGTTTGTGTTGTCAGTAACTGAACTAAACATTTGTTTGGAATTGAACAAACAAGGTCAGAAGTGTCACAATTTAGCCTGAACCATGGCTCAACAAATGGTAACTTAGCAAAGATAAGAACATCCAATAACAAACCCTGCACCCCACATGTATTGTAGTTTATTTTGGCATTGATCCAGCTGATGTCAGCATAGACCTAAACAGCATAGACAAATTTTGGCTATTATAAGTCAATTTTTTTTTTTTTTTTTTTTTTCCTTTTTTAATTCATAAAAAAATTGAACTTTGACCTACTTTTCCCAAAATGTAATCACATTTATTCTGGGTCACTGGCAATCTATAAACCCAATCTGGTATGAATTAAACCGATAGTTTTGCTGTTGAAGTGTTAACAAAGAAAGAAACAAACTGAACCAAAAAAAAAATAGGACCAATGGCCCTGTAGCTTACCGGCCAAATTAAAAGCTTTGTGAAATGTATCCAGATGCCATTTATTCTCACCCAGTTCTGTGTATTTATTCTATTACAGAAATAGCCCATGTTTTGGTCATATTCCAATCAGATCTGTCAAAAATTCAAATTCCAACTTGATATCATTGATACTTATTTATTGTATCAGTCCACTTCCCATCTGTTAAAATGGGAAAATTTTTCAAAGTCGCACCAAATCCAGAATCAGATCCAGATCGAAATAATTGCAATACCTTGTGTTGACATCATCATACAGAAGCTGTATACCAAGTTTGAAGTCAATCAGAACTGGAGTTTCGGAGAAGAAGACGATTGAAATTTTTTCCCCATAAGAGCCCATGTTAAATTTTCTGTAAGTTCCCGGATCCAGAAGAAGATCCTGATCAGCATGTGGACATTATGTTTTGGTCATCTCCCCATCAGGGCTGGACTGTAGAAATTTACACTAGATATCATTTATATTTACTGAGTTATTGTACCGATCCTCTTCCTGTCATTTATAATGGGGAAATTTTTCAAAGCTGCACCAAATCCAGAATCAGATCCGGATCCAAATAATTTCACTCACTTTTGTTGACATCTTTATAAAGAAGCTGTATACCAAGTCTGAAGTCAATCGGAATTGTAGTTTCGGAGAAGAATACGATTGAAATTTTTGTAAAGGATTACAGACGACAACAGACGACGATGACAGATGCCGCATGACGACAATAGCTTACAGCCTGTCGGCTGGTAAGCTAACAATGCCCTTGCATCCCCTTCGGGGGGCGAGGTAATAACTTTATACCTTCATAAACCTCAGAATCAAAGTCATATGTGTGGAAGAAACACTGACATTTCATCATCAAACTCCATTCTTTACATTTACAGCTGTGTCCAGTTGACAAAATAATAATAATAATAATAATAATAATAATAATAATAATAATGATAATAATAATAATACATTTTATCTGTATAGTGCTTTTCGTGTTACTCAAAGACACTTTACATACATCAGATAAAAACAGAAACAAACATATAAAACATTTAAACATTAAAAGCGATCTTAAATAAATGAGTTTTTAAAAGGGTTTTGAGCAGTGGTTCTTAACCTTGTTGGAGGTACCGAACCCCACCAGTTTCATATTGCGCATTCACCGAACCCCTCTTTATTAAAAAATAAAATATGATTTTTTTCAAATTCAAGACACAGGCATATGTTTTACTGGTGCACAAAATGAACCGTGCATTAACATCACTGTGTTCAAAGAACAAAACCAATACAGTGCATGAACTCACAACAAATTACATACCTTTTCACAAAGACATGACCTTTTTTAATATTACCACACTGAAATGGTTTTAATTTTTAACCTTATGTATTCCAATAATGAATTTATTGTATTTATGCTATTTATCATTTTTAACATTTTAACACACACCCATCACCTAATTTTCATCAGGCTACAATAATAATGAATATTTACTGCAAATCAGTGTGACTTCTGCTGTTGTGTATATGTATGTGTAGGCCGTCAGGTCAACCCGGTTTTCGTTTCATCTCGCTCCGAACTTTCCAAACCACGCAATTTTGACATAAAAAAAGATAATTGCATGTAGTGTATCAAAAGTTCTCGTTACTCCTTCAGTATTTTTGTGATCGTTGTTTTATTATGGCACTAGCTCGGCTTTAGCGTAATACGATTTCTCCGTCTGCGACGGTGCGTCGGTTGTCACATGATTGTAACTGACCAGTGCGGTGACCGAAAAATGTAAACAAACGCTACACATGTCTGCCTCCGTGGTTAACAGGAAGTAGCAAAAGTCATCACAACAATGTGGAAAATACTCAAATAATTCATCGTCAGACGAGTGGAAGAGATTATAAACACTTCCGGATGTGTTGTAGTGCTATAAGCAACAATAATACACCGCGTATATTGGATGTCAATCAGAGAAAGAGTCTCCGAAGCCGTTTGTTTACATGGACCTAGCCCGACACACACACCCGACTAATGAGTCGAGTGTGTGTCTTGACCTCCGCCGAACCCCTGAGACTGACTCACCGAACCCCTAGGGTTCGATCGAACCCAGGTTAAGAACCACTGGTTTTGAAGGAGTTGAGGTCGGAGCAGTGCTGGATGGTAGGTGGGAGGGAGTTCCAGAGGGTTGGGGCAGCAATAGAAAAAGCTCTGTCAATGCAATGGCTTCTCTTTTTTCCCTTTAACTTGAAAAAAATTGTTTCTTTATGGTTCTCATCCTATCTGGTCACTTTCTATTGCTTTGGTCAGAGGTCCTGTGGTGTTAGTTTTCCAGCAGTGTGACTCACTACTCCCTCTAGTGGTCATATAAACCCCCCTGAACTGTTAGTGTAAATAAATTCAGTTCCTATCTGTCCAATCCAATAAACTGGCGTCTTTGACAGAACTTCACAGCTCCTCAATGTAAACACTGATGATAATTTAATTAAGTAGAAATGCAACACGTACCCACTTTAAACATCTGCTATCTTATAATCACGCATTTACATTTCCCCATTTAATTACCTTCCTGTCACTTTGCTTACATCAAAGTGTTAAAACAAGTATGACAAATGGCATTAATTATTGCATATTTTTAAATACCCCAATAAATTCATTAGCCTAACTCTCCCTGTCGTCATATTTTTGCTCTCAAATGCCACTACAGAAACAAAAAAAAGAAGCCTCCAAAGGTCAATGCCAAATACCACAACCTTCCAAAGTGGTTATGAGATCAGAGCACTTGCTTTAGAGGGTCAGACAGTTTAATACAACCCACAAAGGATATTTTGAGTAAAGCCACTACAACCCAAGGGCATCAGTCCAGTGCTCTACCACAGGCTACAAAGTGTAACTGGACCCTCACAGCAGAAACAGTACTGTACGCAAATGTTAGCAGGGATATTCAGCTCTTTTATACAATTAGCACATGTACAGAGTTTGGATTAGAGAAAAAAACAGTCAAACAAGTTAACCCTATAACGCCAAACGTATCATATTTGATACATAACTTTTGAAGCCCTCTTCATGACCAGTGTGATTTTTTTTTTTCTTGAAATACTTGATGTATACAATAAGATACAAGCAATACACAGATAATTCACCGGGAGGAGGAATTTGTTCACCAGAGGCCTTTCCAGTGGCACAAGGTTGTCATTAACCCTTAGGGGTCCACGGTCACGGCCCCGTGACTGAATCACATGACATTTTCAACACATCGAAGCATTGGAAGTCGGTCACTTAGACCACTGGGGACAATTGCATTCGAAAGTGCCGAACACTCTCTCACTTTTTATTGGATGTTGATAGAGCAAATACAATTGGAGATATGACATTTTGAAGTCAAACAATGCAACATGCAACAGCGCAAACAACCGTCAATGAAAGTATGAAAATGAGGTGGGAGGGCTTAGTATTTCTGACCATATGTTCATCATTTTTTGTCCTGTTTCAAAAAACTGGCTGAATCTGCAGATTCTAATCCACAGACTGCATTAGCATTACAGGTAAGGGTGACAATGACCCTCACCTGAACTGGATGCAGAAACTGGGAAGATGGGGGGGGGGGGGGCAATAATTTTTTGTCAAATATTTGAGTATAGTTTTAATTGATTGAAATTTTAATTCTATATACCAATATATGGAACCAAAATTCACTTTTAAAGCCGTTGAAAAGGTTTGTTAAGCATCTTTGTGTTATTTATGCAATAAATGATATACACTTTTCAAATCAGATTTCTTTTTTGTGTGTGCTTTTTTTTTTTTTTTTTTTTTTTACCTTTTATGTTGATATAGTTGGTTAAAGTGAAAAAATAATAGACAGATGAGATAGATGAAGTTGTACTGAAAAAAAGATACCAAACATGGGTATAGTAAACATTTCTTTATATAGTGTATAAGGCAAAATCAAAAGTACTCAAAAATGACCAAAATAGGCTCAGACCCCTAAAGGTTCATGAGGAAGAAAGCAGAACTTTGCCAGTTTTGCAAAGGAATTACTAAATTTGTTAGACATGTTTGTGTTATAGTATATTGTTTGTTCAAGAACTGCATTGAGACCTAATGTATCAAATATGATACAAAATTGAAAGTCATACATGGAAATTGATATCTGAAAAAACATTTTTTGGTTGTTCAGAAGGACCAATATATGAGTTTTCTGTCAATGATTTAATGGTTCAGGCTTTACAGGGTTAATATGTGAAGGTTTTATTTTTCTTCCACGCTCATGTGAAATTACTTCAAATCACATAAGATCAGACACAACATGTTAGGTTTTGTGCCTCTTGCATTATGTAAAAGCTGAAATCACACGTGTTAAACGCAGATGTGGAAATCAACGTAGAGGCAGACTGGATTGTTGTAAATGCACATGTGACAAAAATCTTAAATCCTCTCACAGGGAGAAAAGATAAAAGCTGTCTAAACCGAGCAGCGGAGTGGAATAGAAGCCAGCGCATGGTACAGATGACAGCAGTAGGTTGCGTAAGCTTACAAAACAACATATGCACAAAACCTCAAAGGATGTAAACAGTCAAACGTTTTATTACCCATCTGCATAAACCGGCAAATGCGCGACACATTTAAAGGAAAAACCTGATGGGAGTGGCCTCTTCTGGAGGGAAAAAGACTTAATTCATCAGGAAATGAAGAGTCACTGGATTATTTGATACAAAAATTATGTGAATCGTACACTCAGATGTCAACTTAAGAATATTCTCCTAAATACGTGCAACAGCTACTTTAATCCAATGTGCAATAACTTGTCGTACCTCCCAGTACTTTTATACTTTTATTATTATTTCCCTGATACAGTACTTTATTTTACAGTGTGTATTTGTGTCTGTCTGTGCAATAACCGTTTTTATGTTTTAGCTGTGTTTCATGTCTTTTTTAACTCTGACTCAGGGAAACACACAAGAATTGTAATGTACCTATACTGTGATGTATCTGTGCAAATGGCAAAAATTAAGTCTATTCTATTCTAAGTACAGACCATCTTAGCATTTCCCCAAAGATGGGACGATATTGGGTAATTAGCTTAAACTCCAGTCACATGCATCATCTCCCATGTGACCCAGTGCCATTGCAATCTTTATGACACACTCATGTGCTCAGTGATTTTGGTTATTTTTAACCTTGGTCCTCTATTTTTTTTTTTTTTTTCTTTTAATGTCAGAATAAATGTCCCTGTGTCTCACCAGTATGTTCTAGCAAGAATTAATACCAAGTTGAATTTGTGAGGTTGTCAGGTTGTGTTCTATGTTAGAGTCCTGTGGTCTTGATGCAATCAATGTCCCAATAGAAGTGGACAGTACTTTCACTGGAGGAGAACTCAGCTAATTAAACCAAAGTCCATCTATCAGTGCTCATTAGTGACTATATGGATATCTGTAACCATTTACATGTTATTAGTCATTAAAATATGGATCATTATAAGTAAAAGCACATTTTTAATCATTCAAAAATGTGTAAAAAATTAAAAAATCTAAATTTCTCAAAACTGTGAACAATCTTTGTCGACACTGTTCCAAGGAAGATACATGTAAAATTTGAAATGAACTAGTAACTATGTGGATATCTAACTATTTACATGTTATAAACCATTCAAATATAGATCATTATAAGGCAAATTTGTAATAATTAAAAAAAAATCCAAAAATTAAAAAATCTAAGTTTCTCAAAACTGTGAAAAAACTTTGTAGACATTGTCCCAAGGAAGGTACATATAGAATTTGAAATAAATCTGACCAGGAGTTTCAGAGAAGATTGTTGAAACCTAGACATTTACGACCTTAAGTTTGACCCTTCAAGGTCAAAGGTCATGAACCCAAATCAAAGTCCATATATGACTCCCTATCAGTGCTCAATAGTAACTATATAGATATCTGTACCTATTTACATGTTATAAACCATTAAAATATTGACCATTATAAGTAAAGGCAAATTTGTAATATTAAAAAAAAAAATTGCCAAAAATTTAAAAATTGAAATTTCTTAAAACTCTGAACAAACTTTGTAGACATTGTCCCAAGGAAGGTACATATAAAATTAGAAATGAATCCAACCAGGAGTTTCAGAGAAGATTGTTGAATCCTAGACATTGGTGACCTTAAGTTTGACCCTTCAAGGTCACTCAAGGTCAAAGGTCACGGACCCAAATCAAAGTCCATATGTGACTTCCTATCAGTGCTCTATAGTAACTATATTGATATCTCTAATCATTTCCATGTTATAAACCATCAAAATATGGACTATTATTATAAGTAAAGGCAATTTTTTTAATATTTCAGAAATTTGTCAAAAATTAAAAAATCTAAATTTCTTAAAACTCTGAACATGGTTTGTAGACATTGTTCCAAGGAAGCTACATATAAAATTATCAATAAATCTGACCAGTAGTTTCAGAGAATAAGATTGTTGAAACTTAGACATTTATGACCTTAAGTTTGACCTTTCAAGGTCACTCAAGGTCAAAGGTCATGAACCCAAATCAAAGTCCATATATGACTTCCTATCAGTGCTCAATAGTAACTATATGGATATCTGTAACTATATACATTATAAACCATTAAAATATAGATCATTATAAGTAAAGGCAAATTTTTAATATTTCAGAAATTCGTCAAAAATGTTTTTTAAAAAAAATCTAAATGTTGTAAAACTCTGAACAAACTTTGTAGACAGTCTCCCAAGGAAGGTATGTATAAAATTATAAATGAATCTGACCGGTAGCTTCGTTGAGAAGATATTGGAAGAAATAGCTAACGAAGACGTCGACAGCGCTGAACACAGTGGCTAATCGGCAGGTGAGATAAAAATACCAACTTTTGACAAAGACACGTTTTTCTTTTGTAGGGCTTTAGTTATTTTAATGTCCTTGTGCTCATATTTCACTAAGACAACTTCTCCTCAGACACTATTCCATAAATGCACTGTTACATCATCCTGCTCTTTGCGACGCCCAGGAACCCGCCAGACAAACTAGAGAAAGCCAGTGGAAGGTGGCAGACCTGGGAACAGCACTGGCACCGCACAAACCAAGTGTGGAGACGAGGAAAAATATGAAAAATATAAAAAATATAAATAAGCTGTAAAGTAGGTGGGTATTAATAAGGTTTGCTTCTGCCTGAGCCTTTTTCAGTCAAAATGTATACTTTCTCTTTTCTTCTGTTGTTTAACCCTTTCATGCATGAATTATGAGAACCTTAGTCAATATTTTTTTCTTAAGTGTTTTTATTCTTCTTTAGGCATGAAAAAACAATGCAAATGATTTTTTTTTTTTTTTTATGTACCTATTTTTCATGGAGTTACAAAAATGTCCACTCAGCCGGACACCATGCATTTAATTTTTGAAGCAAAGAAACATGTATTTAAAACTTATCATCAGAAAGTGATATACTGTGTGAAAACTATGAAATAAAAACATATTTAATGCAGGTAATTGCTAAATCGCTAATGTTTCCTCCTATTTTATCATACTCTAATATTAATTATTGCTCATTTCATGGAGATAATTATCCTGAGACCCAGGAAATGGACAGTTTTAGCTTTTTTACATTAAAAATTTGTCTTGATTGGAAACTGCATAATGCAACAGTTTTTTCAGATACATTTTTAAAATAATTTTTATTGATTGATTGATTTTTTTAATGGAATGTCCTTTGTAATGCACAGCATTTTTTGAGTAAAACTGTCAAACTTTTGGTCCTCTATAGAGGACAAAATGCATTGCTGGGTCTCAGGAGGATATGCAAAAAAAAAAAATTGTTTCAGAAAACTGTTAATTACAGTCTAATAACAATTAGCAACTGATTTACACTGAAACATGTTACTGCAGATCAGGTTTATCAAGAACCGCAAAGTTACAGTAACAGTATGAATGTCAGTGTTTGGAATGATGCATTAGCATCCACTGTGTCGGCTGATATGCAACTAAAACAACAAAACCCATGAATATACAAGAGAACAGCTGGAGAAGAACTGTCCACTGTTGTGACCACTGTGCATGAAAGGGTTAAAAGACATACAGGGTGGGGAAGCAACATTTACAATGAACATTTAGTTGTTTTTTCTCAGCAGCCACTACATTAATTGTTTTGAAACCAAACATATATTGATGTCATAATCATACCTAACACTATTATCCATACCTTTTCAGAAACTTTTGCCCATATGAGTAATCAGGAAAGCAAACGTCAAAGAGTGTGTGATTTGCTGAATGCACTCGTCACACCAAAGGAGATTTCACAAATAGTTGGAGTGTCCATAAAGACTGTTTATAATGGAAAGAAGAGAATGACTATGAGCAAAACTATTATCTTTCAATCCCTGCCTCAAAATATTGTAAATTTTGCTTCCCCACCCTGTATATATAAATAAGCTGTAAAGTAGGTGGGCATTAATAAGGTTTGCTTCTGCCTGAGCCTTTTTCAGTCAAAATGTATCCTGTCTCTTTTCTTCTGTTGTTTAAAAGACATATATGACTGGAAATAAACTAACTAAAAGTAACTGGTATTGTATCGAATCTTAAAAGCGTGCTATCTCCCACTTCTGTCCTGGAGTATCCTGTTAAATACGATAATATTTCTGATCATCATCATAAACCTTGTTCCACATCCAAGGCCAAGCCCCGTCTCCCAGGTGTAGTTCTCGCTGGCAGCCATAAAATCGACTGCACTCCTGCACAGACAGTGACCTACTTAAAAACCTAATGAAAGTACACCCCCTCCCCTCTCCTCCCCTCCCCTCCTTCTCCCTCTCCCATCAAAGTACAGTACACACACACAGTTACCTGAGCTCAGTGTCAACAAGGACTCCTTTTGGAGCTTTTCCAGAGGGTAAGGAAACTTGGAAAAGGCAGCATTTTTCATTGTAAATATCAGAAGTCACATGAAGATTAGACTTGATGAAGAAAAAAAACACATGTAGAACCTGTTAGTGCTCTGCTTGTTTCTACTTAAACAACCAGATGATGATTTTCTTCATCACCTTTAAATAACGTCAACTCCACGGCTTCTATTGTCGGAGAATTACAAGACAGTAGTCCGCTGGTGTACAGACGACAACAGTACATCATGACACGCTGCCAGTTGAACACGCTGAGAGGCCGACTCCATTACTAAGGTGTTTACCTCACTTCATCAGACAACGGTGACGAGGGGTGACATTCCTGCCAAATCCACCGACATCGATCTAATTAAAATTCTCGGAGCCAGCCTCGGGCTTATCAACCGACACACTGTGCCACATTTCCAACGAGTACAAAATATCACTTTGTCAGTTGTTGATCGGGAGGTTTAAGATGAGTGAGGTAGAGATAAAAGGAAGTTCTTGAAATAAACACAATACTTCAGCTTCCCAACTTAACTATGAGGTATAATTGACATGACTCTGCGCGGAATTTTACTTTTTCATTTCATCAATAGCCAAAGTGTCTATTTTTTTAAATTTATTTATTTATTTTTATGGTAATGGCTTTTTTTTAGGCAGATTTTTATTGTAAACACACAAGCGGAATAAATCTGAAAAATCCAAATTATGACTCCTCTCACTGGTTTGCATCTATTGTAATTATACACTGCAAAAATCTAAATCTTACCAAGTGTATTTTTCTCATTTCTGGTCAAAATATCTCATCACACTTAAAAAAAAGACAAAATCACCTAAAGAGTAACTTTTCAGTGAGATATAAAAACTTATTTTTAGACAATAGATCTTGAAAATCTATAAATTCGTATCTAATCTATTCATGATTTTTTTTTTTTGCTTAATTCAAGAAAATTTTTTAAAAAAAAATCTGCCAGTGAAACACGTGAAAATTATCGTGGTAAGATTTCTTGAAATGAGATTTTCCAGATCTTTTGTCTATAAAATAAGTTCTTATATCTCACTGAAAAGTCTAAGGATTTTATTCAGTTAAAATAACACATTTTCTCATCTTGTATCATAAACTGGAAAAAAATAAAAATCTTAAGTGTATTTTTCTCATTTCTAGTAAAAATATCTCATCACACTTAAAATAAGACCCAATCACCAAAAGAGTAACTTTTCAGTGAGATATAAGAACTTATTTTTAGACAATAGATCTTGAAAATCTTATTTCAAGAAATCTTACTAAAATAATTTCCACTTGTTCCATTGGCAGATTTTTTGCTAGAATTAAGCAAATAAAATCTTGAATCAAGATTAGATAAAATAAGAATTAATAGATTTTCCAGATCTTTTGTCTATAAAATAAGTTCTTATATCTCACTGAAAAGTCTAAGGATTTTATTCAGTTAAAATAACACATTTTCTCATCTTGTATCATAAACTGGAAAAAAATAAAAATCTTACTAAGTGTATTTTTCTCATTTCTAGTAAAAATATCTCATCACACTTAAAATAAGACCCAATCACCTAAAGAGTAACTTTTCAGTGAGATATAAGAACTTATTTTTAGACAATAGATCTTGAAAATCTTATTTCAAGAAATCTTACTAAAATAATTTCCACTTGTTCCATTGGCAGATTTTTTGCTAGAATTAAGCAAATAAAATCTTGAATCAAGATTAGATAAAATAAGAATTAATAGATTTTCCAGATCTATTGTCTAAAAATCAGTTCTTATATCTCACTGAAAAGCTGCTCTTTAGGTGATTGTTTTATTTTAAGTGTGATGAGATATTTGGACTAGAAATGAGAAAAAATACACTTGGTAAGATTTAGATTTTTCCCAGTGTATGAAACAAGATGAGAAAATGTGCTGTTTTAACTGAATAAAATCCTCAGACTTTGATGTCACAGGTGATATTCTGTCCTTCTGTGTCCAAGGAGAAATGCAAAAGGTAAACTTCAGTTATTAAACCCTCACAACATTCAACATGTCCTTGTACTTGAAGGTTGTTCTTTGGTATGAGTTAAATTTGTGGTTGTTGGTCTGTTGTACACTGGAAAAAATCTAAACCTTACCAAGTGTATTTTTCTCATTTCTAGTCAAAATATCTGATCACACTTAAAATAAGACATGATCACCTAAAGAGTAACTTTTCAGTGAGATATAAGAACTTATTTTGAGACAACAGATCTGGAAAATCTTATTTCAAGAAATCTTACCAAGATCATTTTCATTTGTTCCGTTAGCAGAAGTTTTTGTTTAATTCAAGATTTTTTTTTGTTTTGTTTAATTCAAGCGAAAAATCTGCCAATTGAACAAGGGAAAATTACCTAGATTAGATATTTTCTTATTTTAAGAAAACTTGATCATTGCAATTTTCTTACTGCACTGGCAGATAATTTTACTTGACATAAAACATTTTAATAATAATGATGAGTTTAATGAGTAATAAGCAATAATGAGTAAGGCGTAATAATAATGAGATTAATTTAATTAAATTTAATCTAGGTTTTCTTCTTCTATCTGCCCCCAAGACCACGCACTGATCCTGAAAGACTTGAAAAAACGTAGGTCAACAATGCTGTCCAAATTTACTGCGTCAACCCCTGATTTGACCTTGAAAACGAAAGTCAAGGTCAACGGCCAAAGAACGCATCCAAGAGCTTCTCAAAATGCACCTAAACACCGAATATGAAGGACATGGGATGATTTGGGGAAGCGTAATCACTAGGGATGGGAATCGAGAACCGATTCTTTTTTGAGAACCGGTTCCGAGTAGCTCAGTTCCTTGGAATCGTTTGCCTTCCTGCTTAACGATTCTGCTTATCGATTCCGCCTTCATTGTGCATGCGCGATGACATCACACGTACGCTGCATTGTTTTGGTCAGAATGTAGCCAACATGGCGTTGAGGCAGAAACGGTCTAAAAAGATGACACCAGGTCCACTTACTTGGAACACTGTCAAAGCTTCCATGTCTTCAAAAGGGTGGAATCCCTCCAATATCCTCAAACATTTGTCCACAGCATGTGAATCATCTACAGGAATGTCACGTATTTGATACTCAGCGGCGCTTGTGAATGTAGCGGCAGAGTGAACGCCGGGCCGGTTCCGGTTCGGGCAACAAACGTCGTAACTCCTCAACTACAAGTTTTTGAAGGTAAGAAGGGAAAGGAAATGAGGTGCACAACAACGGGAGAGAAGCCGAGCCGAGTCGAACCGGTTCCATGTAGTTGAAATGCAGCAATAGAGGAATTAGTACAGAGTGTTTAGTTTCACTTTCACTGTAACCCCCTCCCCCGAACCGGGCCTGGTGTCGTCTGTTGTTATTATTATTTGTACATACTGTATGTTATATTTTCTGTGCAGAGATGGAAATTTAAAAGACAGTTAATGCAAACACACCCCTGACCCAATGAGAATCGATAAGAGAATTGATAAGGAATCGGATCAATAAGCAATATCGATAATGGAATTGAATGGAATCCCTCGTAATCACATTGACATTTTTATCATGGGTCAAATTTAACACACCAACCTTGATTTGACCTTGAAAATAAAGGTCATGGTCAACACCCGAAGAACTCACTCCAAATCTTCTATGGTTTATGGCTTTAACACCAGCCAGACTATGGTTTCCCATCCTTCTGGTTCTGGTTCTGGTTCTGTCTTCCACAGATTTATTGGATTCTGTGGTTGCATTGAAACACTGTTAGAGATGCACACTGACTGACATTGAGGCTCTGCATCCAGCTCTGCTCTCAGACTAGGCTGAAGAGTGATGACCATATTCATCTCTGCCTCCCGACAGTGACATAGATTTCAGTTTGAGATTTATTTTTTTTTTAGACAAAAGGGACCAGACGCTACTCAAGGACGGTCAAAGAGGATCGTCCGCCCAGAAAATGTTTTTATACTTTCAGGTTGGATGTCAAACGGTTTTATGGAACCACTGAAGCAGAATGAACATTACATTTCTCATTTTTTCATCCAGACTAATAAACCTGATCTCCTTCTTGAGTAGGTTTACTCTCTGACTTATTACCTGCATAGTACATGTTTGAACAGTGACCATATCTTTGGACTGTTTCAGGTCATATCAAGCCAACGGGCACCGCTTCATTCACTGATTTAACTCTTAAAGTCCATGTAAAATTCCTCTTTTTACTCTTTGGCTACATTTCTATGAATAAACACCGACATAATGGGCAAGGACATGTGGCCTTATATAGGCTAGTATAACTGGGACATTAATTATGCTAATTTACAGTTTGCATGGATGCATGACTCATTATGCACAGGTGGAATTCACATGCAGGGTCTTTACACAGTTTCTGAATTAATGAGCATTTACTGAGGAGTTAGAAGTACAAGCATGTTCTAATGGCAGGCACAGATACTGGAAGTGTGATCAAGGAGTCCTCACTAACATCAGTCAGTGTATGAGGCAGCCAGCTGGGATTTGCATGGTTAATTTTCTAAAAGCACATTGTAATGATCATCTCCTTGTGTACTGTTGCTTGAACCCTTTCATGCATACTGGTCACTACAGTGGACAGCTATTCTGCAGCTGTTCTATTGTTTATTCATGGGTTTTGTTGTTTTAGTTCCATATCAGGACTCTTATGCATCATCCAAAACACTGCAATAAATACAATTACTGTAACTTTGCTGTTCTTCATAAACCTGATCTGCACTAACATGTTTGAGTGTAAATCAGTTGCTAATTCTTATTAGACTGTAATTAACTTTTTTTTTTTTTTGCATATCCTCCTGAGACCCAGCGATGCATTTTGTCCTCTGTAGGGGACAAAAGTTTGATAGTTTTACTTTAAAAATGCTGTGCATTACAAAGGACATTCCATGAAAAGAATCAATCAATAAATAAAAATTGTTTTAAAAGTGTGTCTGAAAAAACTGTTGCATGATGCAGTTTCCAATCAAGACAATTTGGCATTATGGCATTAAACGGTCGATCAAATGATTAAGTTGTTTACAAAGAAAATACATACATTTGTGTGTTTCTTTCATCACACTGCTGCACTTTTTGGCTGTGTTTACCTCCATCTTGCCATTGATTTCAACAGAATTATGGGAAATTTCTCCTGCCCCTCTGTTCGTAGTGTGGTCCTGGAAAATCTCAGTTTCGAGGGCTATACAGCGCCGCCGTAGCCCTTCCCCTCAAGAATCGGGACAACACTACCCCTTCACATATAGAGGGAATGCACATACGTCACTTCCTCCCTAGGCCACGCCCCTCTAAGTCAGACTGAGTGGCAAAAACAAACCGGCTTAACATGGCAGAGCATAGCAGTAACTAAAGTGAGACCGGGAAAAATGTGGAATATAACATGAAATTAAAGACAACTGGACTGGACATGGATCCATACAAGCTACCAAACAACAAGTGGTCTACGAACATTGATCTGTGGACGGAAATCACGTATCCTGACATTTATATGAACCTGATTTCAACGCCGAGAAAATCCACAATGCAAAGGCTGAAAGCATACAAAAGCCAAAGAGTTGTTGACATCCTCGTCATCGTTAATTAGAGGATTACAGCTGGTGAGTGCTTTCAGTTCAACATACTATTGTTTTGGAGGTTTTCTGTCAGTGCAGATGTATTTTCTTGGCGGTGATTGCCAAGGTAAAGGCCCAGCAGTAGTGCTCACAGTTCACTACTGATTTACTGGAGTTGAACCCTTAGTACTGACCCAAGTGAGTGGATGATCTACTGGTACTGTGGAGAGTTCACATCAAATACTGGATACAACACAGCTACAACAGCTTTGTGCTAGAGTACCCCCTTATTTGGAAAACTAGGCTAGTCCCAGTTTAAGCTAGTTTACAAATCATGTAGAGCACAAGGTTCAGAATCACACAACTTAAGACAAAAACGTTTCAGTTATCAAATATAAAACTAAATGACAGATGCTAACATTAAGAGCTTTACTAAGAAGTAACGTTAGCCAAAACCATATGTAATTTAAGGTATGATTTTATGTAAGAATACAGCATAAATTACCATTACCTGACACGAAATGGCCTCCACAAATCCAGGTTTCATTGCCTGGATTCCAGTTATTTCTACGAATTACAGCGATCCATCTGCTTCTTCTGTCTTTGGCTTTAGGTCGCCGCTAAAACAATAGCTCCGAGTGCTTTTTAAACCTATTTGTGCGATCAATGGCACAACAGCTCTGCCCCATTTTTTAGATTGTTCTAAAGTTTTCGCAGTATTCAAGCCAAAGCTGCTACTCGTCTCCCTCTTTCTGCCACTCAGTGGACGGAACCGCGGTGACTTCCGCTAGTGGTGACGTCACGTGCATACCCTCTATATGCGCAAAACTGAGGGGTAGGGGTAAGGGGGAGGGGCCAAGGGGTGAATTGGGATTCAGCCAGTGATACACAGCACAGGGTTTAAAAAAACTGAATAAATATTGGTTATCAGCTCCTTCTCACCCACCACCCAAGACCAATCACTGAAACCCAAATAAAAGACAAAGAAACAGTTAAAGAAAACAATTCCACTGTTAAAAAAGAGGTATACACACAAACATATATAAATTAAAAATGAATAAATAATATTAGATAAAATTAAAAGCAAAAAGTAAATAAATAAGTACACATACCAATCGTCCAACTCTGAGGAAAAGTCCAGTGAATGTATTTAATTCAAAACAAGATCCCAAGTAACTGGAACAAATTCCACCGATCCTTTTAGTGTAAACCTGAGTTTCTCAAGCTTCAGATTATAAAACACCTCACGAACCCAACGAGAATGTGAAGGGGGACTGGGGAGTTGTACGCCCACCAGAACATCACCCTGTTGTTTTTTTGTTTTTTTTACACACCCTGTTCCTCCATTTCTGTCTTATCTGTCTTATACGCTGAGATCACTGACCAATGACTGCAGTCGCGCAAGAGTTTGCTGATTAACGACACACTTTCGGTGCCTCACATATTGTCAAGCATGTAAATCAGGCTGATGAAACCAAGATATGCTCATTTGGGAGCTGCACATCAAAGCGGTCGGCTTAAACCCAGTTGTGTGACATGTGAGTGACTGAATAGACATGGCACTGAGCATGACTTCTGTCCACTGTTTGATGCCTATAGTGCGCGGACCTTTGATCTAATTTTAGTTTGAGCCTTGCCCTTTACGCAAACACCTATTATCTGCGGCGCAGCCTGAGTTGTGGTCCGATGCCAAGTGGATGCACCATCAATTCGTGCTGAAGGAGTGAAGATTCTTCACAGTAGGAAATGATAACAAATCTGAATCTCAAATTTTCTCATGCATGATGAAAATCTTGGGCTGTGAGCCCAGCCATCTGGAGCTGAGAGCGACAAGGCCAGCAAAGGATATAAGAGGGAGAACACAGCCACGCTTCTGTGGTAAGAAAAAAAAAAAACAAAAAACTTTTCTGTCACTTGTTGGATTTTTTGGACCACAAAGCAGCACACAAAGCTCTTTGGTGTTTTTGTGAGAATTTGGAAGGAAGTACATTAATTCATTCCTAAAAGTTGAGAAAATATTTGTTTTTCTTCCAATGCATGGAAGGAATATGAAATAATTTCCATTTTAAACAGAGATCCTACAGATTAAGTTAAATTTAAGACTTTTTAAGACCTTTTTAAGTCTATGTATAACTAGGGCTGGACGTATCGACCTAAATATCAATAGTATCGATACCAAGGTGAGTATCGGTATCGGATCGATATTTTTGTTGCAGTTTCTCTTCTATACGTCCAGCAAATTACTGGAATTTACCTGTAAGTGGCAAAGCAATAAATAAAGACAAGAAGTATATATAGACACATGTAAGGTCAAAGGACCGTGTATTTTAAAGGGGTCATATTTTGCTAATCCCACTTTCATTAGTCTTTGGTTCATTTATTTGTGTATTTGGACCCCAAAAGTTCATACAGTTTGAATTTGAACCCTCCAGGTGCTGCAAAGCTATCTTTATATTCATTCCGGCATAAATTGAGTGGATTTCTACAACCCTTTCAATTCCTGCGTAATTTGTTGTGTCTGTAACTAGTTACGTCACAACATTTGCACATAAAAGATCAAGACTTCCGATGAACATTTCTCTGAGTACGACATAATTGTTTGTCAGCAGCAGCAGATGTACTCCATACCGAAAAAATGTCCAAACTTTGAGCCGATTACCTAAAATGTTCAGTTGTTGGTTGAACGGAACAGAGCAGCACAGCCAACAACCTGGAAGGGGGCGGGGTCTTGTGCATTTAAAGGGCCAGTGCTCAAAACCACCTTTCTGGTGTCATTACTCAGAAATAGGGTTGAAGATGGACCTGTGGAGTTGAATGAATGAAGAATTCAGACCCAAGCAGAGCATTTACAGTTTATGTAGACCACAGGGAAAGGTTTGAAAATGCAGAATTCTGTTTAAGAAAAAAAGCAAAATATCACTCCTTTAAAACATTATGCCGCGTTTCCGCTACGTGGAACCAGCTCGACTCGGCTCGGCTTGACTTGGTATTCCTGGAGACCTTTCCCATTACAAGATACTACCGACTTTACAGTACCTGGACGTCATAGCGATGTGGGACGTTATTTCTGTGTCATCTGTTCAGAGAGTTGCTGATAAACTCGCTCGTTGCGTGGTGTCTCGTCTGAATTTTTATGTCGGCCCCCAAAGACTGAATCTCCTCATCCGACTATGGTGTAGTTTTGGGCTGTTATCATGTGAATTAATGTACCGCTATATTTACTGTCCACTTCCGCATCTGTTTTTTGTAAAACAGCGGGTCACAGAGACAACTCTCTGACCAATCAGTGGTCTGCAGTGTTTACACGTCACAGTTTAGTATCTGGTCCCCAGTCCTGGAACCTCGGCGGAGGTGATACCAAAAAAGTAGTACCGGGTACCAGATTCCAGGTCCGTTTTCGTAATGGAAATGCAAAAAGGCCAAGCTGAGTCGAGTCGATACCACACAGTGGAAACGGGGCATTAGACAAACATCAGTGCTGATCCAGACCCCAGTCCACATCCACATGATCCCTCTGAACATTATTCCTTACATTAGTACCATTACTTCATGGTACCGAACAAAGCAGGTCCACTCACTGTTCATGCAGAGGTGAACCTTACAGACCCTGTAGACCACATTAGATCTGAGATTGTTGACTCACTGTCCTCACTGGAACTGTCGTTGTCACTGTCTTGTAATGTATGTGGAAATTACCAAAAATAGTCATTTGCCAGATAAAGGGTTAAAGACTTTAAGGTATTAAAAGCAGATTTGTAAATTCAAGACTTTTAAGACCCTGTGGGAACCCTGTTTAAAACCAACCACTTGATGAGACATCTTTAATGTCCTATCCAGGCAGGTCCACATAAGGTGTCATCCTTGAAAATCAATGCAATACTTTGTGATTGTATAAAAAAAACACAACAAGATAGAAGACAACAAATCAGCTGCTTTCAGATGATCAAGTGCCTATAATTGGTCTTCATCTTCCTCCTACCATGTGACGCAGCGTGGACCAGCCTGCTGTTCTGCTTTAAATCATCTCCCCAGTATCCCAGTGAGGAACAGGATGCTGCAGCACATCATTTTCCTTTATCCTCCTTTTCCTTTTCTCCTCCTCTTACACTGTTTAACAGTTCACCATTACCATCCATCTGCTGTTTTCATGTCTCATCAAAGATTTTTCTTCCCCTCACCAACTTTAAATATTCACTTCGTGTTCTTTCAACAATAGCTTACAAACACTTGGAAATAATTGAGTCTCAGTGGGCTGACAAAAAAGGGAGCAGTGATCGTGTGCAGTGGAAGTGATCAAATATGGCCTTGAGCCAACCGTCTTTGTAGATGGTCTTTGTATTGCCATTGATCCGGGGGTGGATACACCCGAGGAATACATTATTTATGCACTTTTTTTTTTTTCCTCCCCGACAGTTGAAAGTAGTGAGTCACGAACAGTAATGGGATTAGATGGGTGTCGCACTGGAAGAGAGGGAAGCGGGGCTGCTGACGATATGGGCAACCCTGAGGACCAAAGGCAGTGGCCACGAAACAGAGCAGAAGCAGGCTTTCATCTCCTAACAGAGGAGTAATTGTCAAGATGATGTACTCGTCAACGTCACTATACACAAGGTGCCATGTCATCGCTGCTAAACTTCTTTTAACAGTCTGTCAGACTTCACTGGATCAATCACATACAGTATCCACTGCTGTAAGCTGTTTAAAAGAGTGATATTTTACTTATTTTGAATGGAATTATGCATTTAAAACCTTTCCCTGTGGTCTACATAAACTGTAAATGCTCTGCTTGGGTCTGAATTCTTCATTTATTCAACTCCACAGGTCCATCTTCAACCCTATTTCTGAGTAATGACACCAGAAAGGTCGTTTTGAGCGCTGGCCCTTTAAATGCAAATGAGCCACTTCAGGCCCCACCCCCTCCAGGTTGTTGACCGTGCCACTCTGTCCCGTTCAACCAACAACTGAACATTTTAGGTAATTTTTCTATGCGTTTTCCTGTAAAAAAGTGAAATTGCATGAAAATACTTACATTTAGAAACGATCCTTTAACAAACTAGAAGCACTCGGAGAGCGCAGACCTCCGCCAAGGCTGATCAGTGGGCCCCCCCGTGGGCCCCCCCACCCCCGATCACCACCAAAATTTAATCATTTGTTCCTTGTGCCAGTATCAACATTTCCTGAAATTTTTATCCAAATGAAAGGCACAGTAGGCCAAAAAGTAAGGGCACCCCCATTTTTTATATAAACTCAGATAAAATCCGCCTTCTGGATCAGATCCGGATCAGCCTTTGAAATGTGATAGAGGACCCCATTGTCAATTCCTGAGTTAAATTTCATGAGTTTTGGTCAATAATTAAGCGAGATATTGGGAAACGAAAATTTTGGCCCCATTTACCACAATGTTAACGAAAATTTCAAAGTGATCCAGAATCCAGGATTTCTTCTGGATCACCCCCAAAAGTTAATCATTTCTTCCTTATCCCATTTCCAACAAACCCTGAAAATTTCATCAAAATCTGTCCATAACTTTTTGAGTTATGTTGCACACTAACGGACAGACAAACAGACAGACAAACCCTGGCAAAAACATAACCTCCTTGGCGGAGGTAAAAATGTGAATAACCTGAAATGTCTGAAGAGAAGTGTGTAATTTTACCAATATTCTGCCTGCTATTTAATATTTTCTGTATTTGTAGACCCGCTATGATCTGTAAGTTGTAATGTACAGGGTGTCCCATAAGTCTCCATACATAGGAAAAATAAACATTTCTTGACATAAACCATTTTTATTTATATAATATGCTCTATATGACTCCATTTTGTCGGGAACACATTTCAATGCGTGTCCTCCACTGCTGAAGAACTATAAAGAAGAAATATAAAGAAATACATGTTAGAACCATGGAATGTATTATGTCTCCTATGTATGGAGATTTATGGGACACCCTGTACACATGTAAATGAAGCCAAATTAAAGTTACTGTTCCCCATCTGTGTACAAAGGTTCTTCTCAACACATGAGTCTAAATATGATTTGCGAGATGTTTGTAAATTTGTTGTAAAAAAAAAGCTAAAAAAGAGACAAAGAGAAGATGTCTATCTTTTGTTGGAGTTAAACTATGGAATGAGGCCAGCATGGATTTAAGAATGTGTAGCCCATTTTTGATATTTAAAAAAAATGGTACGTAAGGCAATTTTTGAAGGATACAATTGTTAAGCTCTAACAAGTAATAGGTAAATTATTTATTTTTGATTCTACATTAACCCTTTCACGCACAGCGGTCACTCCAGTGGACAGTTCTTCTCCAGCTGTTCTCTTGTATATTCATGGGTTTTGTTGTTTTAGTTCCATATCAGCCAACACAGTGGACGCTTATGCATCATCCCATACACTGACATTCATACCATTACTGAAACTATGCTGTTCTTGATAAACCTGATTTGCAATAACATGTTTGAGTGTAAATCAATTGCTAATTGTTATTAGACTGTAATTAAGAGTATGTAAGTAATTTTTTTTCTTTTTTTTGCATATTATCTCAGTAAAGTAAATGATAAGTGTTTGTATTGCATAGTTTTCCATATTACGTTCTGATATTAGTTTTTAATTCATGTTTCTTTGCTTCAAAAATTTAACACGTGGTGTCCGGCTGAGTGGACATTTTTGTAACATCTTAAAAAAAAAAAAAAAAAAACTTGATTGCATTGTTTTTTTCATGCCTATAGGGGAATAAAATCACTCAGGAAAAATATCTTGGCCAAGGTTGTAATAATTCATGCATGAAAGGGTTAAATTACCATTAATTTGGTGGTTAAGTTTTCTATTTCTCTGGTTTATTTTCCCCTTTTTATGTTTCGCTTGTTTGTTTGCTTGGATGCATTGTTTTGTTTTGTTTTTTTGTTTTTTTTTTTCTCTTTTTCCTATATTGGATGCTGGGTAGCTGAATTTGTTCTGTAGGACAGGCATTAATATAAGCATTTTGCTTCTGCCTGGGCCTTTTCAGTCATTAACCTGTTGGTAATGTTTGTGATGTTTGAAGTGTTGTTGTTGACACTGGTTATTATGTGATGACTGAATAAAGAATTTCATCATCATAAACTGAGACAGAATATTGTTAAAATTACAAGTGTTTTTCTTCAGAAATTTCAGTACATTCATGGATGTTCGTGATATTCACATTTTTTGTTCAAGGTTTTAATTTTTTGCTTTACTTTTTTTTTTTTTTTTTTAACCTCAAATCAAAGAACATTTTGGAGTTGTCATTATTTATAGATAATTAACCCTTTCATGCATGAATTATGAGAACCTTAGTCAATATTTTTTTCTTGAGCGATTTTATTCCCCTTTATGCATGAAAAAAAAACAAAAAACAATGCAATTGATGCATTGATGCAACAATGCATTTTTTTTCATCGAGTTACAAAAATGTCCACTCAGTTGGACATCATGTGTTTAATTTTTTTAAGGAAAGGAACATGTATTTAAAACCCATCATCAGAAAGTACGATAAGATAAGATAAGATAAGATAAGATAAGATAAGATAAGATAAGATAAGATAAGATAAGATAAGATATACTTTATTGATCCACCAAGGGGGAAATTGAAGTGTGTACAGCAGTGCAAGACAGTATGGGTCAATACAACAGGAAAATAAAGAGAGAAAAATGTAAATAATATAAACAAGTTTGTTAAAGTGGCTAAAGTGACAAAAAAATGGCAATAAGAACATTAATAAAGTTACATACTGTGTGAAAACTATGATATAAAAACATTTTTAATGCCGCCAATCTGATGTTTTCTCACATTTTAACACACTCTAATACTAGTTATTACTCACTTCATGGAAATAATATACAAAAAAAAAAAAAAGATTGATTTTTAATTGATTCACACTCAAACATGTTCGTGCAGATCCGGTTTATCCAGAATAGTACAGTTATAGTAATGGTCTGAATGTCAGTGTATTATGGGATGGTGCATAAGTGTCCACTGTGTTGGCTGATATGAACCTAAAACAACAAAACCCATGAATATACAAGAGAACAGCTGGAGAAGAACTGTCCACTGGAGTGACCACTGTGCATGAAAGGGTTAATCTATTATTTTACTGCTTCGGCCTGTTTGAGGTCAAATTGTGCTGTATTTTGCCCCAAAACTAAAATGAGTTTGACACTTCTGGTTTATGCGACTGTGCTGTCATATCATTTATACGCGCACATTAGAAAGGATAAAACAATTTAAGTCACGATTCTGCTTTTTTTCTTTTTTTTTTCTGAATTTCCGGTGTCTCAGGTCATTAAGTTGCTAATTATCTGAAAGTAGGGAAGTATTTTCCATCTTCTAAGCAACATAAACCTTTGAACAGACTTCCTGATGCAGTCATGTACAATAATCCTGTTACTTTCTACCGAGTGCGTTTAGAAATAATGCATCTTAACATGTTCGTGGCATCTAAATTATTCAGATTTGGTCCCAAGTCTTTGAACATGTGTGTGTAGGCATGTGAAAGTCTGTGTGTGTATTTTTGTCAGTCTAGGATGCCTTTAGGGGACACATATGTATTGGTTAAGTTGAAATTTTCCATTATAATATTACCACTGTGTACTGTGCTAAGTGCAATATGTTCTGTAAATGGGACAAATTAAAAATGCATTGAACTGCCTGTCGTAAACATCTACACGAAGCCAAAAAGAAAATCACATTCACCCATTCATTCGTTTTCTGAACCTGCTTTATCCTCACTAGGGTCATGGGGGTCGCTGGAGCCTATCCCAGCTACTTATGGGCAAAGGCGGGGTACACCCTGGAGGAGTCGCCGATTTATCGCAGGGCTGAACATATAGAGACAAACAACCACTGTCACATTCACACCTATGGACAATTTAGATTAACCCTTAGGGGTCCATGGTCGCGGCCCCGGGACTGAATCACATGACATTTTCAATATGTCGTATAGGGTGGTCCTTATTTTTCAACTTTCAAATGTTCATGCTGTCACCCCACCAATTTGTTAAGATAAATAAAATAAAAAAATTCTGGCAAAATTTTAGGAACATTAACCAATATTTAGAGGTTGCTCTAGAAGTTTAAAATATAACGTAGTTAACTGTATTCTGTATTTTTCACATGTTATATGCTGCATTGTGTGCCAGGCTTCTGCCATGCTGTTTAATGATTTATGGCTGAAATTGGTTCATTTGATCATGTACAGGGTGGGGAAGCAAAATTTACAATATTTTGAGGCAGGGATTGAAAGACAGTGTATGAGCAATTAGTTTATTGAAAGTCATGAGAATTTTTTTGCCACGAGAAAATTGACATAATAGAAAATGTTTTTATTCTATGTGTCCTCCTTCTTTCTCAATAACTGCCTTCACACGCTTCCTGAAACTTGCGCAAGTGTTCCTCAAATATTCAGGTGGCAACTTCTCCCATTCTTCTTTAATAGTATCTTCCAGACTTTCTCGTAATAGTTTTGCTCATAGTCATTCTCTTCTTTCCATTATAAACAGTCTTTATGGACACTCCAACTATTTTTGAAATCTCCTTTGGTGTGACGAGTGCATTCAGCAAATCACACACTCTTTGACGTTTGCTTTCCTGATTACTCATATGGGCAAAAGTTTCTGAAAAGGTATGGATAATAGTGTTAGGTATGATTATGACATCAATATACACTGAACAAAAATATAAACGCACTACTTTTGTTTTTGCTCCCATTTTTCATGAGCTGAACTCAAAGATCTAAAACTTTTTCTACGAACACAAAAGGCCTAGTTCTCTCAAATATTGTTCATAAATTTGTCTAAATCTGTGTTAGTGAACACTTCTCCTTTGTCCTTTGCTGAGATAATCCATCCACCTCACAGGTGTGGCATATCAAGATGCTGATTAGACAGCAGGATTATTGCACAGGTGTGACTTAGGCTGGCCACAATAAAAGGCCACTCTAAAATGTGCACTTTTACCGTATTGGGTGGTCCAGGGGGTTCAGAAAACCAGTCAGTATTTGGTGTGACCACCATTTTCCTCACACAGTCTTCTTCATGAATTCTCTGAAACAGCTTTGGAGATGGCTTATGGTAGAGAAATGAACATTCAATTCACAGGCAAAAGCTCTGGTGGAGATTCCTGAAGTCAGCATGTGTTATGTTCTGACGCACTTCTATTTTTTCCCCTTTGTCTTTTGTGTTTTTTTTGTTATAATTCTTACTTGACACTTTGGGCAAAATATTATGTATTTAGTATGTTTCTTTAATAGATGGCCAATTGGTTTTCCCGCCGGCTGAGATTATAAATTGGACCAGTGCTGGGCTCTCGTTCTCTCTCGCCTCCTGTTCTCTCCACCTCCTCCAGCGATGCCGGCGTCCGGAGCGCGCACGTTGAGGCGCGCATCCGCTCCATTGGTCCACGCAGGTTGCTCCACGCAGGTTGCTCCATGCCAGCGGGGTTTTTTGTTAGCTATTTGTTAGCTTATCCTTTTGTTTGACCAGGTGGATCCGGACGTCCTGTTTTCGTTTTTTCTTTCGTTAGGGCTTATTTTTGAAGTTTGCTTTGTTTGATAGGGTAGCGGTGCGCTGGCAGCTTCTACGGCCCTGTACAGGGTTGGCCTGTCCAGCGCACCGTCCTTATGTTTAGTTTGCCGGTCCACTCTGGTCGTTTCTTTTGTTACTTTGGGCACGGGGTTTAAAAGGGGTTATTAGATTCTGCTTCATTGGAACCTTGTTTGGTACAAACGAAGAGAATAGCAGAAGAACAAAAAAAAAAACCTAACTGCAAATAAACAAAAGTTTTTCTAATTATACTCCTTGACTCCCGGTGTCCTTTGTAAATATGTTTCACCCTTCGGGTTGTAACAGCATGCCAATTGCATATTCCCTCAAAACTTGTGACATCTGTGGTATTGTGCTGTGTGATAAAACTGCACATTTTGGAGTGGCCTTTTATTGTGGCCAGCCTAAGGCCCACCTGTGCAAAAATCCTGCTGTCTAATCAGAATCTTGATATGCCACACCTGTGAGGTGGATGGATTATCTCAGCAAAGAAGAAGTGTTCACTAACACAAATTTAGACAGATTTGTGAACAATATTTGAGAGAAATAAACCTTGTGTGTACACAGAAAAAGTTTTAGATCTTTGAGTTCAGCTCATGAAAAATGGGAGCAAAAACAAAAATGGTGCGTTTATATTTTTGTTCAGTGTATGTTTGGTTTCAAAACAATTGACGTAGTGCCTGCTGAGAAAAAAACAACTAAATGTTCATTGTAAATTTTGCTTCCCCACCCTGTAGATCTAGGCATTACGTATTCTGACTGTTGGTAACCACATGTGGTGGTTTTACCCAGTCAGCACATCACTAGATAAAGCTTAAAATGTCCATATTACTTGGATTTGCTGACCTCATCTCCTAATTTTGGGTTTCCCCCAAAAGGTGCTGTTGTGCACAATTTGTGTGGAATCACTGTTTGGTGTTTTCGTAGTGGTATGTCTTTGACAGTAAAAACAGATCAATCTGAGTGAAGCACAGACAATACTCCGATGCAAGAAAGGCCACGCTGCTCTGCTCAGTGCTCCAGAGTGACAGTAGTTGTTAATCAACGTTATCATCATGCATCTTTCAGTTCAATATTCAGTCATGAATGCAGGACACTGTTTTTGTTCATTTGTTTCTTGCTATTTTGTAACATACTTGTAATATTCAGGGTGACCCAAAAAAACGGGAATTTTTGAAGTGCGTATTGGCGGACATGAGCAAGTGGCAGCACTGTGAGACAGTGACCTTGAGCAGGTAAACACACCCCCATTTTAGTAACCATGGATATTTTGAAAATGAACAGGGGATCTCAGTCACTGTCACTGCAAATCGTTACGTGGAGATGTTACAATCCTTCGTTACACCTGAATTGAACAACTTTCCACATGTTCAAAAAACTTGGTTTCAACAGGATGGAGCGACATCACACACTGCACGGCAATCATTGGCGGCTGTGCGAGAATTGTTTGGTAACCGTGTGATCTCAAGATTCGGTAACATTCCCTGGCCCACTAGATCGCCAGATTTGTCCGTTTGTGATTTTTTTCTTGTGGGGCTATCTGAAGAGTAAAGTGTACACGACTCGACCAAGAACTCTGGATGAGTTAAAACAGAGAATTCAGGATGAAATTCACAGTATTCCAGCTGAGATGTTGCAGCGGTCAATGAGGAATCTCAACAGCAGATTTCAAGAATGCATTCGTACAGGAGGACGCCATCTACAGGAAGTAATTTTTAAAAAATGAAAATTCCATCATTGTTTCTTAAATGGCATGTTTTAAGGTTTCAATTACTATGAATAAAATATTTTTCTTCCATCACTCTTGGTTTTATTGGATTGTTAAAAAGTTCCCATTTTTTTGTGTCACCCTGTACATGTGACAACAGTTACGATCACTCAACTGAAGACAATACGATAATTCTGACTTGAGTTCTACGATCTTTTGCGAATACATGCATGAACTTTTTTGGCTTGTTTGTTCCTTTTTATGGATATATTGTGTAGTTGTGCACATGAAGTTAATGTGTGGGTGTTAATAAAAGCAATGTTGCATTCCATTTTGTAATGTGGCGTGCGTTTGTAAGAACAGTGAAATTTATGCGATATTTAACGATTTTGGAAATATTCAAAGGCCTTGAGCTACCCCCAGATATTTTCAAAACAATCTGAAATTTGGAAACAGTTTGTTTTTATTGGCATCCTAACAAATTTAGGGGGTGAGAATCGAACATTTCCAAAAAAAAATAATTTTTGACCATATAAGGACCACCCTAATGTCAGTGGAAATCGGTCACGTAACCCACTGGGGATAATTCCATTCGAAAGTGCGGACTTGAAACACTCTCAGAGACTCTCAGAGACTCTCAAACACTCAGACCCCTAAGGCTTAACTGATTAAGCTATCAGTGCATGGCTTTGGAAGGTGGGAGGAGCCAGAGTACCCACACAGAAAAGTCCCGCCCCCATCGACTGGTGTTGGAATTGAACCCAGGACCTTCATGCTGTGAGGTCCGAGCGTTATCCACTGCACCACCGTGTTGCCCGATCATCATATTACTCTTCTTTTAAAAAAAACAAAAAAAAAACCAAAACAGTCTCATTATTTCAGTTGCTAATTCCCCTCTTCATATTATAACAGGTAACAATTTATGCAATCAGTGCCTCTTACCCACTGAAGTGTACCAACATCTCCACTGGTTCAGACACATGAAGGCTATTCAAGGACCATCCGAGACAGAACTGGGAGCCGTACCCGACGTATCCAGCTTTAAAACAAAAGGTCTTATCCAAACTTCAGCGCTCAACAGCTTCTCCTCCCCTTTCCTTGCAGGGCTAGTATCATTGAAGTGAGTACCAGATGCACATCACACACACACACACACACACACACACACACACACACACACACTGCATCCTGATGAAGAAGTAGATCTGCGTCCGATTCACTGAAATATGATCAAAACTGCAACATGGCCGAGTGCATTATTCACATCACAGGAGCAAAAAAGGCTGAAAGTGTCACAACAGAACATTATAAATTAAGCACTGCAGTTCCAGCGATGCCACGACCTAAATGCATCTGGATTTAACCCAGAAAGACCCAGGGCTGCTTTTGTGTCAGATTTTGTGTCAAATTTTCTCTATTTAACCTTTCTCAATTGATTTATCACTATTTATTGTAATATTATCTTCTCTATACCAGGGGTTGGCAACCTTAAACACTCAAGGAGCCACTTGGACCCGTTTCCCCCAGAAAAGTAAACACCGGGAGCCACAAAACCCTAAAATGCAAAAAAGCGTCTGCCAAATGCAAAAAAAAAAAAAAAAAAAAAAAAAAAAATTAAAAGAATCCGACCAGGAGTTTCAGAGAAAAAGACTGTTGAACCCTAACACATTGGTGACCTTGAGTTTGACCCTTCAGGGTCACTCAAGGTCAAAGGTCATGGAGCCAAATGAAAGTCCATATATGACTTCCTATCAGTGCTCAATACTAACTATATTAATATCTTTAACCATTTCCATGTTATAAAACAGGGGTCGGCAACCTTAAACACTCAAAGAGCCACTTGGACCCGTTTCCCACAGAAAAGTAAACACCAGGAGCCACAAAACCATTTTGACCACTAAAATGAGCATAAGGCTGCATATATCGTTTTTTACCTTAATGCTATGTATATAAAAAACATAACGTGCGCACACTTGAAAACCCTCGGCCTCACTTATCAGGTGCCCTACTGCCCCCAGTGGCCTGACTTATTAATGCATAGCAAAGTTTTTGGACAGATGGACGACCAACTGATGGCAAGACCTAAATAATAAAAAAATTAAAAAATTAAAGATTATATATATGAGGTTCAGCACTGAACAGCGCAACGGTTTCCTGTTCCTTTTGAACAGGTTCAGCACTGGACAGTGCAAAGACAGCTCTGGTCAGTTCAGTAGACACAATGCAGTAGAGCAAATATGTGCAGCCTGAAAAGAAAAAAAAAAAAAAAAAAAAAGAGGAAAAAGTGGCTCTGGCCCCCAGGTAGGAGCCGGCTCCTATCATTCACTTGACAGAGCCGGCTCTAACAGCTGCTACGTTCATGACAAACACATCACTATTCAGAACACAAGTTTTATCCTCGTCCACTAACAAATGGAACTGACAGTTTTAGCCTTTTGTCATTATTTTATTGAGCGACCAAAAATTAAACATGTTTTACTTTAACGTTTAAAGATCGCCAAAATCTTCCAATTTAAAATTACATAAAAAAAAAAAAACGAATGAACTAAATTAAAATTTATTTAAATTAAATCAAATCTAATTATTCATGTTCCGAAAGCCACAGAGAGCCACAGCAGAGGGATGAAAGAACCACATGTGGCTCTGGAGCCGCGGGTTGCTGACCCCTGTCCTATACTGTATATATATTTACACATTTTCTTTAACCTGTTTAACTCTGACCATATTTTCAGGGGAAAAACGCCTAAAAAGACATACCCAAAGTAAATGAAGAATTACTTCACAATAACAAGGTTCATATGGATGTTGTTGGTGTCTATGGACATTTAAAGACCTCAGAATCTATTCCCATTGTCTAAAATATTGTATCTATTACTATGCCTGAGTAAACTGTAACAAACTAAAAGAGAAATTAGAATTTTTTATCCTCGCCTGTTTTTTTTTTTTTTTTTCAGCTGGATTGACGATGATATGCATAAATTAACTGTTTGCATCGGAGATTTTTCATAGCGTATATTTCACCCCACAAAGATTAAAAATCTTGTTTGAACATTAAAGTTTGCACTAAAATACACTTTGGATGTACTTGTATTAACATTAGGGTCTAAACTTTGAGCAAAAGTTGAAAAAAAACATTCATTGTCCTGATTTATTATATTTTTATAGTTGATGAATATTAATATAATTTTTTAGGCCTGCAGGCGGGCCGATAGGGCTAAAGGGGTTTTTAATTAAACTATTTTGTTGTCTTTTAATTTCATTGTACATATGTATAATGACAATAAAGGCATTCTATCCTATTCTATTCTATGTATTTTGCTTTTTTTTTTTTTTTTTTTTAGTAAAAATCACGTATTTTCCTATATCTAATTGACTGATCATGTAGATGTTCATAAAAGCTCAGTTTAGAGTTCAGAGTAATTATTTCAGAAACAGAGAAAACTGAATAAAAAGTGACTTTTTCAGCAAAGCTATCCATAATTGAACATAAAAAAAAAAGTCTAAACCACTGTCATTGATCCAACTCCATGGGTTTTACTGGTGAATCGATGTTGTAGAAGATGACGGTGTTTCCACGGTAACTACGGAGCCTCTGAACATCCAAATGGGTGAACATGAAAAGATGACAAACTACATTTTACACCAATTATTTCAATATACTGATAGGTTTAGTGGTTCAGAAGTTATTAAACATTTTAGATTATTAGATGGTTTTACTTGTCAGTGGGTGTTTGGGTCTTTATGGGTTAATTTCTCTCAACATTTTGTTGTTTTTTTTACGTCCAAATGGGTCATATCTGATGACCATGAAAAGATGAAGAACTGTATTTTACACCAATTATTTACATGTATTTATAGGATTAATGGATCAACAGGTATTAAACAGTTTATGGTTTTGGTCAACGGTGCATGTTTGGGTCTTTATGGGTTAAGAGGACGGCAAAAATCACATTATCCACACCACTGTCACCTTTTTTAACAAAAATAGCTTTTTCTGACTTAAATCATCTCATATGAACCCATGAAGACCCAAACAGCCTCTGACGCCCAAAATCATCTACTGATTGAACATATTTGATCATTTCTGATCCATTAATCCTATCAATCCATGTCAATAATTGGTGTAAAATACAGTTTGTCGTCTTTTCACGGTCATCAGATATGACCAGTTTGGACATCCAGAGGCTCTGTGGTTACCATGGAAACACTGTCATCTTCTACAACACTGATTCACCATTAAAACCCTTGGATTTGGATCAATGACAGTGGATGGACACATTGGGTTTATGTTCAGTTATTGACAGATTTGCCAAAAAAAGTCACTTTTTCTTCAGTTTTCTCTCTTTCTGATATAATATCCCGCAACTTTAATCTATGCTTTTATGAACATCTACATGATCAGTACATTAAATATCAGAAAATACCTGATTTTTCACTTCAAAATGCAAAATACAGAGGATAATATTATGATGAATGACAATAAATCACTTAAGAAAAGTTAAATATAGAGGAAAAATTCTGACACAAAAGTAGCACCGGGTGTCTGTGGGTTAAACGGTCATATTTGCATTTCATGAAAAATCTGGAAAAAATAACAAAGCAACTCTTTATGAAAGTGATAATATGTTTTTTTCAGTGAATATGAAATTTAACCCATAAAGACCCAGACATCTACTGTCGACTAAAAGCATCTACTGACCTAAACTGTTAATCCACTAATTATATCAGTAAATGTAAATAATTGGTGTGAAATACAGTTTGTCATCTTTTCATGGTCATCAAATATGACCCATTTGGACGTTCAGAGGCTCCGTAGTTACCATGGAAACACCGTCATCTTCTACAACATTGATTCACCAGTAAAACCCATGGAGTTGGATCAATGACAGTGGATGGAAATACTAATTTTTATTTTCCGATAATAATAATAATAATAATAATAATAATAATAATAATAATAATACATTTTATTTATAAGCGCCTTTCAGGACACTCAAGGTCCCCGTACAAAGTTGTTAAAAGTAAATAAAACACTTGGACATCTATATTTACGACATTTTCAAAAATGTATGACATTAACTTTCCACCTTCAGCCCTGACAGCACTTTTTGGAGCGATTCCCCCAAACATTTATATTTCTAAATAATATTCAAACGCTATTGCATTTGCTTCTCTACTTGCACCATGTCTTATACTTTTGAGGTGGAAACAGGAAACCCCTCCCACACATGATCAGTGGATCGCAGATATTATGTGGTTTTTACATATGGAGAAGATGAGATGTACGTTAGCAGGATCAACTGCAAAATTCTATAAAGCATGGCAGCCTTTTCTAAAATTCACAGAAACTTATAAAATGAGCGATATATCATGACTTTAACACCAAACACTGTAGGTATGGTACATATTTTATTTCTGTCTTTTTTTTTTAATATATGTATAATTGCTATCTATTCAATTTTATGTATTTATTTTTGCTTTCATAATCCTGATGTCTTCTGGTAAATATATTTACATGTTTGTATTTATATTTAAGTTGGGGGTGGGGACTTGTGTTCATAAACATAGTAAAAATGTAAAGATTGTATGATGCATCCATGTAATGCTGTTAAAAATCTACAATTATAATTAAAAAAAAGTAAATAAAACAATTAAAAGTACACATATACATATATAGCACATGGGTTCATAAAATGGCAGTAGATAAAAGTGAAATCATAATGATGGATTTTACTGAACTAGTCAATTTTTCCCTCTTTTTTTGTTTTAATATAATAACCTTTGACTTTACACTGAGCTTATATCAACATCTACACAATCAGTTAATTAAACATAGGAAAATACATGATTTTTTTTTTTTTTTTTTTTAAACTTTATATTTAGATTTTTGCACAATATAAAACAGAACAAAACATCTGAGACAAGACATAAATAAAAAAAAATAAATTACACCACACAGTATTATTATTGTTACAAATATTATACCACATCTATAGATACATTGCCAAATATTGAAATATTCATATATTTGTATACATATGCACACATCTATATAAGTACAAAACACCTCATGTCAGGGCTTATCAGAGTAATTCTCGTCAACAACCCAAAAAGTTTAATTATACACATAGTCTTCGACCATGTGCCATCTCCGCTTAAAAAGATCCATTTTCATTTGTATTGATGCGGTCATTCTTTCCATAGTGTACACTTGTTTCAGTCTTTGTTTCCATTCTATTACCGTCAGTGATTTGACACTCTTCCAATTTACTGTTACTATTTTTTTTAGCAATCAATAGTAAAATGTGTCAAATATATCTCTGCTCTGCATTAAAATCATTGACCGGTATGACTCCAAGTAAATAGAACAAAACGTTTGAAGGGACTTCTCTTTTTACAATTCTTTCAATTTCTGGAAAATACATGATTTTAATTGGAAAAAATGCTAAATTTAGAGGATAATATTATAATACATGGTGGTAAGTCATTTAGGAAAGGTTAAATATAGAGAAAAATTCATTTGGGAACTGCCACAAAAGTCACACTGGGTCCTTATGGGTTAAAATATGACTGTTTCAGATTTGTACGATTAAAAACAGACTACTTTCAATGGGTTCATGTTTATTTGTTATATGCGTTCAGGGTACAAGTACCATGGCAATGAAACACAATATGCCCTGGCTCGCTCTCTGCCAATATCGAAAAATAAATAAACAAACAACAATAACAATCACAGCAACAATACAAAAAAAAATTTTTAAAAAATGCAATGCCTATGCAATGATCATCCTGTCTTATTTACTTTATCACGTTTAACCAGCAGCAGTAGCAGTGTCCACCAGGCATGCTGGGATACATCCCCATGGGTGGGTGCATTGTGTACCTGTCATTCATTGTCTGTGTGTCTGTCTGAGGTGTGAATGAGAATATACACATGCATGTTCAGGGACATACTTATGCCTATTAACATACCAGTTGCAAAACTAATGTGCAAACTTGTTTTTTTTAGTGGCAGACAGACAGATACCTCCAGGACTGCAGAGCTGATACGAAGCTGCTGCAAACATCACACAAAATTTGGTCTTGTTTTGCTCCTTCTCCACCACACAGTGTGCAGCCCATTAAACCTGTTAAACCTCTACTTCCCCCCCACCTGCTCTCTGCCATCACATCCACTGTGTTTTCATAAAGATGTCTGCCACTAGAAAGTTACACGTTTCTCTGCTTCTGTCGTCAGATCAGACAACAAGGATGAAAACAGTATCTGAACTCCATGTTAACCATTATCTGCTTCTGTTCTGTTTTGTAACTGCGACAGTGTAAGGATGAAAATCTTAACCTGTTTCTCGTCAGAATCATTCAGTAGCAGGGTTTCCATTACCCTCAGAAATGTGCAAAATGTAAATTGCGCGATAGAAAACTGGTAACGGAACCTAGTGATGTACCGATCTGGATTTTTTTTGTTCAGTTATTGAAAACCTTTTAACTTTTTAACTTGGGCCCTACAAAAATTGACTATCTTTTCAATCTGTCGGACCAGGGAGGTATGTACGTGCAGGTGCGATCCATAAATAATGTCATTCATTATTAGGGATGTGAATCGTCAAGAATTTAAGGATTCCGATTCCATAATCGATATTGCTTATCGATCCGAATCTCTAATTGATTCTCTTATTGATTCTCATTGGGTGAGGGAATAAAAGAGTACAAACAGGTGTGTTTGCATTAACTGTCTTTTATATTTCCATCTCTGCACAGAAAATACAGGGTGGGGAAGCAAAATTTACAATATTTTGAGGCAGGGATTGAAAGACAGTGTATGACCAATTAGTTTATTGAAAGTCATGAGAATTTATTTGCCACAAGAAAATGTACATAATAGAAAATGTTTTTATTCTATGTGTCCTCCTTCTTTCTCAATAACTGCCTTCACACGCTTCCTGAAACTTGTGCAAGTGTTCCTCAAATATTGGGGTGACAACTTCTCCCATTCTTCTTTAATAGTATCTTCCAGACTTTCTCCTAATAGTTTTGCTCATAGTCATTCTCTTCTTTCCATTATAAACAGTCTTTATGGACACTCCAACTATTTTTGAAATCTCCTTTGGTGTGACGAGTGCATTCAGCAAATCACACACTCTTTGACGTTTGCTTTCCTGATTACTCATATGGGCTAAAGTTTGTGAAAAGGTATGGATAATAGTGTTAGGTATGATTATGACATCAATATATGTTTGGTTTCAAAACAACTGACGTAGTGCCTGCTGAGAAAAAACAACTAAATGTTCATTGTAAATTTTGCTTCCCCACCCTGTATAACATATACAGCATGCACAAATAATAATAACAGATGACGCCGGCCTGGTTCGGGGGAGTGGGGGGGTGCAGTGAAAGTGAAACTACAGACTCTTTACTAATTCCTCTATTGCTGCATTTCTACTACGTGGAACCGGTTCGACTCGGCTCGGCTTGTCTCCCGTTGTTGTGCACCTCATTTCCTTTCCCTTCTTACCTTCGGAAACTTGTAGTTGAGGAGTTACGACGTTTGTTGCCCACACCAGAACCGGAAACAGCCCGGTGTTCACTCTGCCGCTACATTCACAAGCGTCGCTGAGTAGAGTATCAAATACGTGACATTCCTGTAAATGAGTCACATACTGTGGACAAATGTTTGAGGATATTGGAGAGATTCCACCCTTTTGAAGACACGGAAGCTTTGACAGTGTTCCAAGTAAGTGGACCTGGTGTCGTCTGTTTAGACCGTTTCTGCCTCAACGCCATGTTGGCTACGTTCTGACCAAAACAATGCAGCGTACATGTGACGTCATTGCGCATGCACAACGAAGGCGGAATCGATAAGCAGAATCGTTAAGCAGGCAGGCAAACGATACCAAGGAATCGAGCTACTGGGAACTGGTTGTGAAAAAGAACCAGTTCTCAGTTCCCATCCCTACTCATCATACCGTGAAAATGAAACTTAACATACTTTCAGTGTTCCCCTCCCTACTTCTACATGGTGTCCCATAAGTCTCCATACATAGGACACATAATACATTCCATACATATATGGTTCTAACATGTATTTCTTTATATTTCAGATAACCCAAAGAACGCATTTGAATAAAGAGCAACGCATTGAAATCATCCTGATGGCCGATTCAGCAAGCAGTCGTATGGTTGCAAGCGCATTTAACAGAAAACATGGGACGAGTATCACACACGACACTGTGGCAAAAGTTATTGTCAAGTTCAAAAGAACAGGAAGTGTTTTGGATCAATTTGTTCCCGACAAAATGGCAGTCATATAGAGCATATTATATAAATAAAAATGGTTTATGTCAAGAAACGTTTCTTTTTCCTATGTATGGAGACTTATGGGACACCCTGTACATCTCCCTCATACAGTGAATGTTACACAAAATTTTCACAACTTCTACATCCACATACTGGGCCACATGAATTTGTCATGTCCCCCTCCCTCGCGTTATCAGCGCCCCAGCCTGGGTCATTCAGAAATTCTGGATCCACAACTGGCAGGTAGATTCCAAATGTACAATTCTCTCCCAGAAATCCATTCTGCGTGGCCACTGCTGTAAATACAGACTTTACTTTGCCTTTGGACGATTCTACGTTCACTTCTTCTTTTGTTTATGACAGTCACTGCAAGAGCAAAAAAAAAAAAAAAAAAAAAAAGTGGATGCAGTAGATGAACGGACACTACAGTGGCAACACCGTGGAGGTTTGGATCAAACTCAGTGCGTCCGTCTTCCTTAAATGAGCGTCTTGCGAGAACTATACAGTATTTTACGAGAATTATTACGCGAGACAGGACTTTACTAGAATCATGCATCAGAAGCTTAACACTCTTCAATGGAAACACCTACAAACTTTGTCGACATTGCAGAAATATTGCTTTTATTTTGCAGAAAAATGTAATGGAACATACACGCTTGTAACGTACAGATAACATGCCAGTTAAAAGTGGTGTGCATAGGCTCAATTAAAACATTTCATACCACTTGGGATCCATTTTTACAGTATTTCGATTCTTTAAATTTTCCTCAGAATATACAGGGTGTCCCATAAGTCTCCATACATAGGAAAAATAAATGTTTCTTGACATAAACCATTTTTATTACCTCCGCCAAAGAGGTTATGTTTTTGCCAGGGTTTGTTTGTTTGTTTGTCTGTCTGTTTGTCTGTCCGTTAGTGTGTAACATAACTCAAAAAGTTATGGACAGATTTGGATGAAATTTTCAGGGTTTGTTGGAAATGGGATAAGGAAGAAATGATTAAATTTTGGTGGTGACCGGGGGTGGGGGGGCCCACGGGGGGGCCCATTTCCAACAAACCCTGAAAATTTCATCCAAATCTGTCCATAACTTTTTGAGTTATGTTGCACACTAACGGACAGACAAACAGACAGACAAACAAACAAACAAACCCTGGCAAAAACATAACCTCCTTGGCGTGGGGGGGCCCACGGGGGGGGGGCACTGATCAGCCTTGGCGGAGGTCTGCGCTCTCCGAGTGCTTCTCGTTTATATAATATGCTCTATATGACTGCCATTTTGTCAGGAACACATTTCAATGCGTGTCCTCCACTGCTGAAGAACTATAAAGAAGAAATATAAAGAAATACATGTTAGAACCATATGTATTATGTCTCCTATGTATGGAGACTTATGGGACACCCTGTAGATGGTTAAACATCATTGAGAAAGAGGGGAAAGGAGAGGAAAGGAGGGAATGAGAAATTATGTGTAGTCTTTTCCTTTCTTCTCTTATTTCTATGTACTATACTACCCTTTTTTTTTTTTTTTTTTTTTTTTTTTTTTTTACTTTTACGATTTCAGTTCCTTTATCATTATTTATGGTTTCTGTTTTTGATTTTCTTTTATGTTTTTCCTTATTTTTTATTTATTTATTTATTTATTTTTATGTTTTTTTTGGCCTGTGGGTTGGGTGGGTGGGAAGGGATGAGTGTTGACAGTCAGATATGTCATTCTTGATTGTGCATTGACTGTTACGAATTGATATAATGGCTGTTGTGTTCATTGAAAACGTTCAATAAATATAGTTGGAAAAAAAAAAAAAAAAAGCGGTGTGCATATTCACACGAGTCATGATATCACGTTGCAAATTTGACAAGTTTTCACACGGGTACAAGAATGAGCTGGATAGATTTTAGAGGGTAAAGGTCAAAGTTATTGTCATCTAACAAAACACATTTATTGCCGTAAGCGCTAGTGATTGAAGGAACAGCATGAACAGATAATGACACAAAATAACAGATGTCACTCTTGGTTCTGATTGCAAAATCAGATGTTTGCAACAGATGGAGTGGTACGTTTAACCCATAAAGACCCAAACAGCCACCGGCGACCAAAACCATCTACTGATCTAAAAGGTTTAATAACTTCTGAACCACTAATCCTATCAATACATGTACATAATTGGATCAATGACAATGGATGGAAGCACTTGATTTATGTTTGGTTAATGATATATTTTACTGCAAACGCCACTTTCTCTTCAGTTTTCTCCATTTTTTGCGATAAAAACCCTCAACTTTAATCTGAGCTTTAATGAACTTTATATCTACATGATCAATAAATTAACCCATAAACACCCAAACGTCTATCACCGACCAAAACCATCTACTGATTTAAACTGTTTAATACCTGTGGATCCACTAATCCTATCAATACATGTAAATAATTGTCTTTTCATGGTCATCAGATATGACCCAATGTGGATGTTAGGAGGCTCCGTGGTTCCCGTGGAAACACCGTCATCTTCTACAACATTGATTCACCAGTAAAACCCATGGAGTTGGATCAATGACAGTGGAAGGAGACACTTGTTTTTAGGTTCAGTTATTGATATTTTTGCTGAAAAAGTCACTTTTTCTTCAGTTTTTCCCTGTTTTTGATATAATAAACCTCAACTTTATTCTGAGCTTTTATGAACATCTACATGATCTGTAAATTAAATATAAGAAAATATGTGATTTTCACTCTAAAAGCACCAAATTCAGAGAATAATATTATAATAAATGGCAACAAATCCATTAATTCATTCATTCATTCGTTTGTTTTGAGCAGAACAAAAAAATCAAACATCTTTTGTGTACGAGGAACTAATATCAGAGCAAATACATTAATAAACAAAGGTGATCATGACAAAATAGCAATTATCATGTACACAAGTAACTACAAAATAAATTCAGTATATACAGCTCAAAAAGGACTGGAAAGAAGAAAACTTATTAAATCCCATCCCCGTTTCACATTTATACAACATAGCACATTACTTTTGCTTCCTTAATGATAAAATAACATCTGTTTAGAGTCGAAATAATGTAAATAACAGATAGTAAACAGATTAGGAAAACTGAAGTATATTACACACAGTAGTAGTAGTGTAGTTTTATTTCCATCACATAGAATCATCAGATATCAAAGAACCATACAACATGGTCAAACAAAATTTTTCTGCACTCGAAAAGGAGTGGGAAGAAGAATAACTTATTGACTCCCTTTCTAACTATCTACAATACATAGTAAAGAGTAGATAGTAACTATTTAAATGATAGTCTACATAACTTATAATACAATATATTTCAACAATAATCACATACCAACAGTGGTAATAGAAGTGACACATACCAACAAGGCGTTGGCGATTTCTCACAGACTGCAAGGGAAGCCCGGCTTCCCCTAAAATTACGAAAATTAAATGGTTAAATATGTACGGTTGTGTTGACATTTCATTGACCACAAATGTGTTAGAACACGTTCATCTCACAGACGAGTTTGTTCAGAATCAGCTTTATCACAAATCAACAGACTCGATGTTGTTCACTTCTCCTCCATTCCCGTGTCTCTGTTTTCTCCTCCATCTCTGCTCAGTGCATTTGTCCGTAGACTGTGTCTGTCTCTGGGCTTCAATGGGACTGAGTGGAACAGTTTTTTTCGATGCCTCAAAACTGGACGGTAACTGGATAAATGCCACGATGTTGTCCCACCCCCGGACGCCGGGCGTCTCTGGGGGTGAATGGAGCTGTGGGCGGAGCTCGGCCGGGCCGGACGCCAGAATCCTATGTGCTGATTGGAGGATCGGTCGAAAGGCTGAATCCCGTTTGATTGACAGCTATTTTCAGATCTGCTCCTTCACTGACACAGTTCAGTTTAATACCGTCGCACATTCTGCTGTGAAATCAGAGAAACCACTACGAAATTACTCGTTCATTTCTTGCACTGTAAATAAAACACACTCATTGGACTTCCTTGTTTCAATTTAACATAATTTCAGCGTTTTCTTGTTTCAGTTCCATAATTTAATCATTTCTTGTTCGAGTTGAATATTGTTTTGTAGATAGTTAAATCAATCAAACTGTCGGCTAGGTCGCAGTGAAAGGAGCATCTGTAGTTTAAAAAGGCTGAAGTCTTACACCCACAACACAATGGGCCAAGGTAATCTAAGCAGCCCAGCTCTGCTGGACATTCAGAGGACACTGGTCCAGTCCCTGGAAAAGACGCCTACTTGGTACATTAAGGTCACTGAGCATTTTCTTAAAAAGGAACAGAGGGACGAATTTATGTTTAAATAACTTGACTTTTTTTTTTTTTTTTTGATGTAAGCCGACAATGAGTTTCCCCTGTCTGAAAGACGAGCAGCTGCCACTGCAACATGGTAAACAATGACAAGCACAAACCAACAAAGGTAAGAAAGCGCCAAGGATGGAATGGACCAGCGATTAACAATAAGCCCCGCCCTCCCTGTACTGTGACCAGACCATCCATTTGTAAAGTGCTTTAAATCACTTAAGAAAGGTGAAATCTATAGAAAAACATTCATTCGGGAACTGCCACTAAAGTAGCACTGGCTCTTTATGTGTTAAAATAAATAAATAAATAAAAAATCAGACATCCTTCCATCACGCGGCAGACCCTGTGTTGAATATACAGGCGACGCGACTATTCCTGAAACTCCCTGAAGCCACTTCAAGCATATTCACACACACACAACACGCACAAACACACACTTGCAGAACTGATGCGATATAAGCTCCGTGTCTGTGTGTATCTGTACGGATGAGCTGCAGGCTGCGACCAGTCGACCCGCAGTCGGACAGGCGGGCGTCCCCTGAGGTGCCCCTGTTTCCCTCCTATTCATTCCTCCATCACAAGCAAAGCCCCCCAGTGCAGTGGGATTTTACACTAATACATGCTCATTGATTTATAATTCAGAGCGAGCGCACCAGCGTCCAAGGCTAGGAATTACACATCTCGACAATAGCGGCGGCTCTTGTATACTTGGAAGTAAAGGTCAGTGTTTAATTTTAGATGTTTAATTCCTGACTCATCAAATGGGAGCAGGCAATACAATCCCTAGATTGTGTTGCTGGTTTAATAGGTGTAGCAGGAAAGAGGAGGATGCTGCGGTGCTGTCATCTACGATTTCATTCACACATTCACAGCGGCATGTGATGTCATGTTTGAACACGGGATACAAAGACCGATGTGACACAGTTAGAGCGTGTGGTAAACGGAGTACATGGTTCCGCTTTTTATGTTAGGATTTACAGTTAAAAAAAAAAAAAAAAAAAAAACACCAAATAGAATAGATTATTTAAAAATGTCTTCCCTCTTCCTCTTTTTTTTTTTCCCAAACCCACCATACACCACTACTTTAATTCATCTGCTTTGTTTTTAAGTGTATTTTGTCTATAATTTCATCAAGCAAACAATGTATGCCTGTGTTTTTCAACAGTGGGGTCGCCTGAAATTTGTAATTGACAAAAATAAAAATTTACTAATGAAAAATATAAGGTGAGTTGACAGAGACAGTCCCAATACATAAAAGACATAAACTGTGAGTTTGAAACTGAAACACTGTGGTTCTGTTTATCTGTCAAATGTTCATTGTGGTCAGTTTCAGATGCTGCAGCTCTTTCATAAACACTGGTCAACAACAAATTTATTGTTTAAGTTTTTTGAGCTGATTTAGGATCATTTTGGTGTGCTGAATCCAAAAATCACGTTAATTTTGCTCAATCAGGTCAACTTTCTGAACTATGCTACATATTGGCTTTTTAACATTTTTGCTTACATTTATGGGCATTTTCACATCATATGATACAAAATTCTTTCATATTTCTTGCAATAAACGAGTTCTGAAGATTTTACTTTTGCCAATTTATGATTAATGTTTTTTTTAATATTACAGGTGAATGAAATGGCTTCGACTAGAAGATCTTGCAAAAATAAGCCTGACAAATTCTGCTACAGTTTGTAACACTTAATAAATACAGGGTGGGGAAGCAAAATTTACAATGAACATTTAGTTGTTTTTTCTCAGCAGGCACTACGTCAATTGTTTTGAAACCAAACATATATTGATGTCATAATCATACCTAACACTATTATCCATACCTTTTCAGAAACTTTTGCCCATATGAGTAATCAGGAAAGCAAACGTCAAAGAGTGTGTGATTTGCTGAATGCACTCGTCACACCAAAGGAGATTTCAAAAATAGTTGGAGTGTCCATAAAGACTGTTTAGAATGGAAAGAAGAGAATGACTATGAGTAAAACTATTACCAGAAAGTCTGGAAGATACTATTAAAGAAGAATGGGAGAAGGTGTCACCCGAATATTTGAGGAACACTTGCACAAGTTTCAGGAAGCGTGTGAAGGCAGTTATTGAGAAAGAAGGAGGACACATAGAATAAAAACATTTTCTATTATGTCCATTTTCTTGTGGCAAATCAATTCTCATGACTTTTAATAAACTAATTGGTCATACACTGTCTTTCAATCCCTGCCGCAAAATATTGTAAATTTTGCTTCCCCACCCTGTGCATCCTGTTAGAAAATGACTTTTTTTCTCTTAAAACCTATTTTGGGTGAGAACTATATAAAAAAAATCAACTGATAAAGTCACAAAAATGTAATCAATTTTGTGAGAAGATCAAATTTTTCAAAATCAAATTAGCAAAAAACCTGACCTGATTGAGAAAAACTGATGTCATTTTTGGATTTAGCGGTGCAAAATGGTCCTAATTCAGTTGAAAAAACCTAGACAACTTGCAAAAAACATTTTTTTGTAACCCAGTGTAATTCATAGTTTGAGTTCTTGTTTGTTCAGTATTAATTGTCTGCCTTGTAAATCCAAGCTGGACTGACTGTACATATCCTGACCAAGGAAAATCAAATTCTCACTTTGTGCAGTAATCTACACCTGGCTTTTCTGCCTCCATCCATAATAATATACATTATATCAACTAAATATCGTCTAAAATTAATGTTTATTTGCAACATTGTATAGCAAACTATTACACGATCAAAAACAAATTAATTTTAGCAAAAAAATGTCTGGGGTCACCAGGAATTTGTGATGATTTGTATGCAGAATCAAAGCCAATCTGCTAAATGGTACAGTGATTTTTTTTATTATTATTATTTTTTGTTCTAGCATGGGTGAGGATTGTTGTGGTTTGTATTAACTCATGCCTAGGGCTGTGTATTGGCAAGAATCTGGTAATACAATACAAATCACAATACTAGGTTCACGATACGATATCACGATATATCATGATACTGTTAAAAAGGCAATTTTTTGTTTGTTTCTTTTAAAAAAAAAAAAAAAAAAAGATTATTTCCTTGAAGAATTGAATTACAGGAAAAATATGCACAAATACTAAACACATTTTTATTTGATCAGAACAAGATCTGTGTTAAAACTTAAATTATATTTTACAGACATTACAGTTTAAGATCCTGTTCAAATGTTCATATTCTATACATCATAACATTATTTTTTGTCCAATCCCAACAAAGAAACTAACATTATTTAATAAAAGAACAAAATAGAAACAAAAAAGAAAAACAAAAAAAAACAAAAACAAAAATGAACTTCCACAATATCTGCATTTGAATAAATACCTAAAAATATCGATACAGTACTTTTTAACCCTTTCATGCATAATGGTCACTACAGTGGACAGCTTTTGTATATTCTTGGAGTTTGTTGTTTTCCTTGTATATCAGCCAACACAGTGGACACTTATTGGTCCAAACAGTCATGTCCCGTCAGAGAGTGAACTTTAATTGATCACCATTCCAACATTTATTTCAGTATAAAGTAGCTCCTTGTTTCTGATAATCCCTTATGGTAAGAAGCTTCGTGGGGACCGTGCCTTTTCTGTTGTCGCCCCAAAGTTGTGGAACCAGTTGCCCTTAGTTGTTAGACAGGCTCAGTCTCTACCTGTCTTTAAATCACATTTAAAAACGCACTTTTTCTCATTAGCTTTTAATCAGTGAGTGACATGTCTGTTTTTTTTTTGTTTGTTTGTTTGTTGTTGTTTTTTTAATGCTGTTTTTAACAGATTTTAACTTGTCTTTGTTTTTATGATGTTTGTATTGTGTTGTTCGTAGCCCACTTAACACCCTGTGTTTTCACTAGTTTTATTTACTTATTTAATCCCTTGTTTTATGTTTGGTGTACGGCACTTTGGCCAGCTGTAAAGTTCTTAAAGTGCTTTATAAATAAAGTTGGTATGGTATGGTATAATCCCTTATGGTCCAACTAAAGCAAAAATTAATTTAAAAGTCAAACTGTGGGTCATTTAGCAACACTAATCTGTCATAATGTCTCTAAAATGTCCTGTCAGACAGATTTGGAATACTGTGTTGTGACCCTTCTGCATCATCTCATACACTGACATTCAGAGCAGTACTGTAACCGTCCTGTTCTGGAGAAACCTGATCTGCAGTACAATAGTTGAGTGTAAATGAACTGATAACTGTAACTAATATGTTTTTTGTTTTGTTTTTTAAACAAAAAGTTGTTTTTTTGGTTGCATATTATCAGAGTGAGTAATAATTAGTATTATAGTATGTTAAAAATGTGAGGAAACATCCCATTAGCAGCATTAATAAATGTATTTGGTCGTTTCAGTCAGTAAATACATGTTTCTTTGCTTCAAAAACCTGGTGTCCAGCTGAGTGGATATTTTTGTAACTCCATGAAAAATAGCTTAAAAAACTTTTCAATCACATTGTTTTTTTCATGCCTAAAGAGGAATAAAAACACACAAGGAAATAAAAAAATCTTGACTAAGGTTCTCATAATTCATGCATGAAAAGGTTAATATCGATACAGTATCGTGACATGAGATATCGCGATATATTGCAGAACCGATATTTTCTTACACTCCTACTCATGTCTGTAACATATTGTCTGTACAGTTTCTGCATAAATACCAATAAAAAGACTTTGAGCAAAAAAAAGATCACTTAATAATAATAATAATAATAATAATGCATAAATTTAAAAAAAAGCATTCACTTGAGAAAGAAATTAATTTGTCAGCCCTTTCTTCAACCTACTGAAATAGAGCAGGAGGTGAGGGCAGTATGGGAGTTCAGCACCAAAGCTGTTATAAAATTGGGTTGGTTGCACTTATTGGACAGCAGCCAACTGTCACTATCTTAATAGACTGGTGTAGGTATAATATGGGCTTTTGTGTCAGTACAGGAATTAATCTCATAACATGTTGTGTTTCTTATTTTACACTAATAGAACAGCCACGACTGGCATTTAAACTCTAAACCCCGATAAAACGACGGCCATTAATAGAATAAATGATGCCCTGTTTTATATAATAATACAATATTATCTGCTCCTCTGGTTTTTTTAAACTTCTGATTTCTTTTTTTTTTTTTTTTTTTATTTAACAAATAAAAACATCCCATCAAATAAAACACTGTGTGAACTCTTACTCAGACGGGCCACTTAATTCTCTAAAACTAGACCGTAGACTCTTCTGTCCAACCGGTGCATATATTCAGTGTTTTTCCAACCGTTATAAGGCTTAGACGCAGCATTCGAGTCACGTCGGGCTCCGCTGAAGCCAAATTAATGTCAAATCAATGTGGAGAGTTTCCAAACTAAAACAACATGTCTCTTCCCTGATCTAATGGTTGTAGGTCGCTTCTGGGGGTATCGTTTTTAAACTTCTTAAAAGCAGCACGTGACTTTCATCACTCGTTTTTCTTCAAATTTGTAAAACCTCAGTGATGACATAATTATTGCTAATCCATTAGTTCAGTGTTTAAAAAAAAAAAAGAAAGAAAAATACTTAGACATTAGTTTCAGGGCATTTTTGGGATTATGTCATTGTGTAGGTTTATCATACACTCCTCACAAACAGACAGGGTATGGCCACGCCCTCACCGCTCACTCGCTCTGTACAGTACGTGTATAATCATCCACTGTTGGAGGTACGGCCATGGCTCAGGAGGAAGAGTGGGTCATCTAATAACTGAAGGGTTGCTGGTTCGAATCCCAATAATGTAAAGCGCTTTGGGTGCCTTGAAAAGTGCTAAAGAAATCAAATCCACTATTAAATGTTTAATACCCGTTGATCCACTAATGCTATCACTACAGGGTGAGGAAGCAAAATGTACAATGAACATTTAGTTGTTTTTTCTCAGCAGGCACTACGTCAATTGTTTTGAAACCAAACATATATTGATGTCATAATCATACCTAACACTATTATCCATACCTTTTCAGAAACTTTTACCCATATGAGTAATCAGGAAAGCAAACGTCAAAGAGTGAGAAAACATCAGATTAGCTGCATTAAACATGGTTTCATTTCACTGTTTTCATGTCACTTTATGATATTGGGTTTTAAATACATGTTTCTTTGCTTCAAGAATAAAATTCATGTAGTAGCTGGGTGGACATTTTTGTAACTCCATGAAAAACATGTTGATTTAAAAAAAAAATTCAATCACATTGTTTTTTTGTTTTTTTTTTAATGCCTAAAGAGGAATAAAAACACTCAGGAAAAAAATCTTGATTAAGGTTCTAATAATTCACACATGAAAGGGTTAAAACCCATCATCAGAAAGTGATATACAGGGTGGGGAAGCAAAATGTACAATGAACATTTAGTTGTTTTTTCTCAGCAGGCACTACGTCAATTGTTTTGAAACCAAACATATATCGATGTCACAATCATACCTAACACTATTATCCATACCTTTTCAGAAACTTTTGCCCATATGAGTAATCAGGAAAGCAAACGTCAAAGAGTGTGTGATTTGCTGAATGCACTCGTCACACCAAAGGAGATTTCAAAAATAGTTGGAGTGTCCATAAAGACTGTTTATAATGGAAAGAAGAGAATGACTATGAGCAAAACTATTAGGAGAAAGTCTGGAAGATACTATTAAAGAAGAATGGGAGAAGTTGTCACCCCAATATTTGAGGAACACTTGCGCAAGTTTCAGGAAGCGTGTGAAGGCAGTTATTGAGAAAGAAGGAGGACACATAGAATAAAAACATTTTCTATTATGTACATTTTCTTGTGGCAAATAAATTCTCATGACTTTCAATAAACTAATTGGTCATACACTGTCTTTCAATTCCTGCCTCAAAATATTGTAAATTTTGCTTCCCCACCCTGTACATGTAAATAATTGGTGTAAAATACATTTTGTCGTCTTTTCGTGGTCATCAGGTGTGACCCATTTGGACGTTCAGAGGCTCCGTAGTTACACCGTCATCTTCTACAACACAGGTGTCAAACATGTGGCTCGGGGGCCACATCTGGCCCGCCAAAGTGTCCACTCCAGCCTGTGGGATGAAAGTGCAAAATGAACCTGAACAGTCCAGGTTGTCCAAATCATTTTGGTTCAGGTTCCACATACAGACCAATGTGATCTCCAGTAAAAATAACAACACAATAACCCATAAATAATGACAACAACAAGTTTTCTTTGTGAAAAATTATGTGGAAAAAATTTAAGTGAAAAAAAAAAACAAAAACATTACACTGTGAAAATATTTACATTTACTGAACTACTCTTTCACAATAAAATGCAAATAATTACATAAATTAAAACAAAGATGAACAACCTGAAATGTACAATTTTAACAATATTCTGCCTGTTACTAAATGTTTGGTGCATTTATGGATCCACTGTGATCTGTAGTTGTGTTAATAATAAGAGATGGAATATTGTAGAAATTGTTCAAATTTTAGTTCCAAACTCCAAAATTTTAACAATATTCTGCCTGTTACCAAATCTTTATGTAACACTGTGTGTAAATGTAAATGTATAAATAATAAGTCGAGGCATAATATTGTTAAAATTGCACTAATTTTTCAGATGAAATTTCTGTTTTTTTTTTTTTTCAGGTTATTCACATCTTTTTTGTAAAATGTAAATATTTTCATAATTTAATTGGGGTTTTTTTGTACTAAAACAAAATGAAAACGTGGATTTGTCATTATTTATAGGTTATTAAGTCATTATTTTACTGGTCTGGCCCGCTTGAGATCAAATTGGGCTAAATATGGCTGCTGAACCAAAGTGAGTTTGACACCCCTGTTCTACAACATTGATTCACCAGAAAAACCCATGGAGTTGGATCAATGACAGTGGATGGAAACACTGGGTTTATGTAGAATTAATGATAGGTTTTGCTGAAAAAGTCCCTTTTTATTCAGTTTTCTCTGTTTTGATAAAATAACCTCTGAATTTACTGTGAGTTTTCATGAATACCTAAATTAAATACAGGGAAATATATGATTTACAGTGAAAAATGCAAAACATTTACATTTACATTTATGCATTTGGCAGACGCTCTTTTCCAAAGTGACTTACAGGGGAAAACCAATCAAATCACTCAATCAAATTTTATTTATATAGCACCAGATCACAACAAAAAATTATCTCATGACACTTTATATATAGAGTTGGTCAAAACCAGACTCTAAGCCAATTTACAGAAACCCAACAGAATCATCGATCAAAACATAGAGGGTAATATTATAATAAATCAAGGTCAAGGTCAAGGTTACTTTATTTATACCTGTAGGTAGATTTGTTTTGCAGTCTAGGTTATTGCCTTGGCATTACAACAACACTTACATTAAACATGCAAGACAGGCACTTGATCACGCTTACAGATAGGACAAAAAGACAGGACTAAAAGTGCTCAGTGTTCCACCATTCATCGGTATAGCAGCATGTATGAGTAAATAAAATAGGTAAGATCAAATAAATAAAAACAAGATGCAATAAAACACAATAAAAACCAGAAAAGATCAAAACAATCCAGGATAAAAACCCGAGTAAGAACATACAATTAAAATAAATAAATAAATAAATAAATAAATAAATGATAAATCCCTTAGGAAACGTTAAATAAAGAGAAAAATTCATTTGGGGATCACCAAATCAGTAGCTGTGGGTCTTTCTGGGTTAAATATCACCATCAGTATCTATGGACCATCCCACCTACTACTGCTTTATCATATATTTCAAAGACGTAAACAACAGATATCGGAGCTAATTTGCTGACACTCGTCTTTACCTACATGTTCAGTCCTTCAGCCGCTCTGTTCTTGGTGTGATTTCAGAGTGTGTAGGCGTCCGTACTCTTGCCAAATGACTCATGAACAACTAAGAAGATATATCCAAGCGGTGCTTTGTTCTATAGCGGCTGTAAGCCCAGCGGAGGCCAGGATCAGTGACCTGCACTAACAAGTGCAGGCCCAGTGTCCTGCTCAGAGCCTTTCAGAGTCTGGCAGAGGCAGGGTTAGGGGAGCTTGTCCACAGAAAGAGACACAAGTGATGTCTGAGTCCATACTCCCCTCAGACCAGGTCCAAGGAGCCGGGAACTGACATTTACACTGGTCCGGTGGTGAAAAAACGACCCCGTGATATATTCAGATCCTCCTGTGAAGCTTTAGAGGGGATACTGTACGCAAAGGAAAGGCTCAACCTGTCTGAGAACCGGCACGGCTCGGTAGAAGACAGCCTTTGTCTATCAGCGCTGTTCCAAAACTGAAGAATATGAAATGTGAAAACCTTCTGTGGTCTGACCAAACCTTGGATCTCAGCTCCACTCCTTATACCAGACTACGGCTCAAAGATCAAATAATACGACACCATCTGGACTGACAGCGAGGCTCTGCGGACACTGAACCGAAGAAACACGGCAAATAATCCATTGGTGTTTTTCCTTTGCTTTTCTTTTTTCTTTTCTTGAGCTCACATATGTTAAATTTCCCTCTGGAGATTAATAAACTTAACCCCATAAAGACCCAGTGCTACTTTTATGGCAGTTCTCAAATGGATTTTTCTCTCTATTGAACCTTTCTTAAGTGATTTACCACCATTTATGATAATATTAACCTCTGCGTTTTGCATTTTTTCCACTGTAAATCACATTTTTTCCTATATTAAATTTCTTACATTTAATGAAAACTCAGAGTATAAAGGTTAATATATCAAAACAGAGAGAACATTTAAAAAAAAAAAAAAAAAAAAAAACGATGTTGAGAGAAATTAAATAAAAAACATCTCTGAGACATTTTTAGAACCAAAGATAACAATTTAAACCAAACCAACAATGCAATGATATTTATCCCAATATAAAACTATAATGGGTACGGTTACATGATGTTTTTTAAATAGATTTACTTTTCCAGAAGAAATTAATTCGGAACTAAAGTATTTTCTCTTCTGTTTACATGGAAATGTTAAACCCAAATAAAGGTTTACATGAGGTATTAATGAGGTAGATCAGTGAGCAGAAGGGTTTGTGCTGCAGTGCTCACGTTGCCTTGTTCTCGCAGCCCTTCTGTTAGCTTAGCTTAGCATAGTCACTGCATTTCCATGGTCACACGTAGCCAGTTTTTAAAGGTGATTTGTAGTCATTTGTAAGTGATTTTGTGAAATCTGATTCTCCCTAATTATTTCTTTAGATCTGTGACTTACTGCGCTCATACAATCTTGGGACTGTTGTGTTGACGGAAGTTGGAAAATCTTTTTGTTGGAAGGGATGCATGCGCTAAATTAGCTTTGCTTTAGCGTTTTAGCTTTGCATTAGTTTTTATTTCCCAAGATTTTACTCCTGCAGTAAGTCACATGGCCATGATTTGAGCCTCAATTTGTGATCATACTGACCCCAGCGGACTAAAGGAATGATTAGGGAGAACTGAATTTCACAAAATCACTCATAAAATACTACGAGTCACCTATAAAAGCCTGGCTACGTCTGACCATAGGAATGAAGCCATTATGCTAAGCTAGGCTAAGCTAAGCTAACAGAAAGGCTGTGAGAACAAGGCAATCGGTGCACTGCAGTGCAAACTGATGTACCCACTTATTGAACTCATGAGTGCATGACAAATGAATGAATAAAAAAACAGGTGATGAACTCTTCCTTCAGGGTTTTCCAGGCTGGTAGATCCCATCAGAATAGCCCACTGGAACGGTTTGGTAAGACTAGACTGCATTGCATATTCTTCCGCCAGCGCAGAATATGTGCGTCATCGCGACAGGACAAGACAACGAACATGTGCAGAATGGAAGGAATAAAGTCCAAACGGAATAAAGGGTTTACATGTCCAAGGAAGAATTTAGTTCGGAATAAAAAGTGGATTAAACCAGTGACTTTATTCGGGTTTAAATTTAATACGAATTATTCTTTTTCAGATGGAATAAGGTGGGACATCTGAAATGGGATCTAACCTTTAATCAGTTTAAACCAGGAATAAAAGTTGTCATGGAAATTTCTAACATTAGTCATTATTGTTTTGTATCCCAAACTCCTGAACTCAACATGTCCCAGTACTTTTGTCCGCATACTGTACATCTGTGAAGCAGCAGTGTCTCCTATTAATTACAGACTGTGGAGTCCTAATTTTTTCTATCCAGAGATTTCTAATGAACTAAATATGCCTTTAGTTTCAGCTCACTTACAGTATTCTTTGACTATTTTAGGTCAACATTTTAGTTATTTTTTCTTCCACAGCTGCGAAACAACACGTTACATCAACTTTGTAACTTAACACGGACTAAAACTCGAGGCTTTAGTGTGGAAAGTAGGGCCGGTCTGGGTGCTTTTTTCAGGACTCCAGTGGTTGAGAGCATGTATTTAAATATTTATAGGCTGTGCAGCGATATAAATTTAAGGTTTTCACATGGTGTATGCCCACGAACGGAGTGACGCATAATTTAGACAATCTCCACAATCTTATCTTTGATTATTCACAGGCTGCGAGTCATCTGAGCGCCGCAGTAAAGCCACTGGCAGTGTCACGGCTTAAAAACCCGACACACTATAATAACATGTAATATGGTAAAGTGACTGTTATGTTGTGATAAAACAGAACGCAGAAAATCCTAACGTGGCAAAATGAGCCAAAACAGTTTGACAAATGTCATCACCGACAGCCATTCCAGATCCAGACGTTCGCTTATGAGCGTCTGCAGCTGAAAGCCAAAACGTGTTTGAAGTCCAACATTACAGTTTTACAGCAGCAGCAAACACTTAAGCAAAGTTCTGCAGGCGAAAGACAACAAACGGAACACTTCTACTGCTGACAGAGTATAAACAGAGTGAAATAAACCCACTAGCTTCACCAGATGAATACTGACTGAGTAGGTTGAACACCAGCCCATTTTAACCCTTTATTTTACCAGCAAGTGACTATTATTGGTCATTTCCACACACATTACGAGACAGTGATAGTGACATTGAAATGCTGCTGAAAGGCTTTTTTTTTCTTAGAGCGCAGGTGTCAAACATGCGGCCCGGGGCCCAAATCTGGCCCACCAAAGGGTCCAATGTGGCCCCTAGGATGAATTTGTGAAATACAAAAATTACACTGACGATATTAACAATCAAGGATGTTGAAATCATTTTAGGTCATTTCAATCTAAAGTGATTCAGACTAGAGCCCGACCGATATGGGATTTTTGGGGCTGATGCCGATACCGATATTGGGGGCTAAAAAAAGCCGATATCCAATATATCGGTCGATATCCGATATTGGCCGATAACCGATATATTGGCTGATATATGAAATAAGAACACTGATCTACACAGGATATAATAATCTTATATTAGATAATTGTGGACAGGTGGATTAACAGTTGCATAAATCTTTGTTTATCTCACAAATATAATTTACACAACTTTCAAATGCAAACTATGCAATCACAAAAATAATTAGAGTAAAAAATATGACTGAGCACACAATTCTGTTTTCACTCACAAATTTGGATGTGTCTGCCTCACTGCACTACAACTTCTTATGTGGACTAAGGACTAAACTGAGCATGTGCAGAGTGAATTAGCTGAGTCCTAAGTTGTTCCTGATTGGAGCAACTGCAAGAGTTACAACTGACCCGTGTTACAACTGTCCCCGGTCTCCCCTACACTATTAACACCCCAGGCCTGCTGGCAGAATGAAACTGTGAGGTAGACAGGAAGTGCACGGACATGGGTGTGTGTGGGGGGGTGAATACTTCATAAGACGACAGGGGGGGGGGGTTAGCGGTCCATCCTTGTCAGAGTGCACGGTAGCGGTCTGTGATTTTCGCCCGGGGGTGGGGGGCTGTCTATCCTTGGCAGAGCACGCGGGGGGGTGTAGCTCCGTGATTATGTGATTGTGTGTGGGGGGGTGATAGCATCATTGTCCGAGCAGGAGTGAAAGTGAAACTAACTCGCTTTAAAGTTCCTCTTATTCTCCGGCCAGCACACACACACACACACACACACACACACACACACACATAGGAGCAGCGAGCAACAGAATCTCCACACAGCAAAAAAAGTTAATACAGTCTACTCTCGTTATACCACCAACTTCCGTTCACGGCCAAATTGGCGGTATAGCGAAAATGGCGTTACAACGGGTTGCGTCCATAATGTGCATGTCTTTACTATATGATGTCTATGCTGCCTCCGTTAACCCGTTCTAATTGCGTTTCTAAATAAATCTTGATTCTGTTATGTTGTAAGGCAGGGATCGGCAACCTTTAACACTCAAAGAGCCATTTCGACCCGGTTTCCACGGAAAAGACAACACTGGGAGCCGCACCTCGGAGGTGCCACGGCGGCGCACCTCGGAGGTGCCGCGCTGCGATGCTGGCGGTATAACGGTCGGGAAATCAATGGTATAAGTGTTGTTTGTGCATGGAACTGGGCTGGCGGATGGCGATAAGCGGAAATGGCGGTATAACGGCGGGCGGTTTAACGAGAGTAGACTGTATATCGGCTACATATTGGCCGATGTTGATTAATTGGTGATACGCTATAATCGGCCCGATTAATCGGCCAGCCGATTAATTGGTCGGGCTCTAATTCAGACTAGTAAAATATTGTCATAATAACCTATAAATAATGAAAACTGCAAAATGTTCCTCTTTGTTTTAGTGTAAAAAAAAGCAGACTTAGAAAAAAAAGTTACATTCAGAGACTGTCCTTTTACAAAAAAAAATGAATAACCTGAACAAATATGAACAATCTGAAATGTCTTAAGAGAAGTAAGTGGAATTTTAACAATATTCTGCCCGTGACTCAGTCTTTAAGTTGTGATGCACATGTATAAATGATCCACTGAGGCATAAAATTGTTAACATTGCACTTTTTTTCTTAAGAATTTTCAGGTTGTTCATATTTGGTCATGTTATGTTCAAGTACGGTTCGTAGGTTTAAACATTTTCATCATGGAATTTTACTTTTTTCACTCGAAAACATAGAGAAAACTTTGGTGTTGACATTATCTATAAGTCTTCATCTTATTATTTATATCATTTTACTGGTCCGGCCCACTTTAGATCATGTTAGGCTGTATGTGGCCCCTGAACCGAAATGAGTTTAACACCCCTGTCTTAGAGTCATTATGATAATTCCCATCATATCTAAACCAACGCAACAGCAAATATCTCTGATTTTCTGTTGGTGTGACCTGTTGGAATACACATCTAACACACGTCCTCATTTTTGTAAAGATAAAACACTAAAACGACACAAAACCCATCATCATGCTCCGTGGATTAGGAAATCCATTTTCCCCGGCATGATTTATTACACTGCCAAATATCATACATTGTCACTTTTTTCCATTTGTTGCCTGTATGTTATCTTATTTAACCCTTTATCGGGCAAGTGACTATTTTTGGTCATTTCCACACGAATTTCAAGACAGTGACAGCAAGTTCCAGTGAGGACAGTGAGTCAGCAATCTCAGGTCCAATGTGGTCTCCGGGGTCTGTAAGGTCCACCTCATCTGTTAGTAGGGATGCACCGATACCACTTTTTTCCAGACCGAGTACGAGTACTTACATTTGAGTACTTGCCGATACCGAGTACCGATACGAGAACTTAATAATCCCATTCCAGTTCTTAGTTCCTTTTGTAAATGTGCTTTATTGTCGTTGTCATTAGTCTGACTGGAACAAAGTGCTGCTACTGACATTTAATGTGTTGGAATGAGCGTTTGTCAAATAATCCACCAGGGGGCGCCGCTCTGAATTACCCATACTGGACAAATACCACGAAGAAGAAGATAATAAACATAATAAACAATAATAAACATGGAGACGACAGAGGTAACACTAATGTGATACTAATATTGCAGCGTTTTCACTGGTAAGGTTTAAAAGTTTAGCTTCAGCAGGAAGAGAAAAGACAAATGAGGGATAAGTTTCGTTTTCATTTCTGTTGGCGGCGGTCCGCACCGCTCCGTACTCCCGCTGGTATTCTCATTCTGTTTACGCATCCGCCATCACCATTTAAAGCAGGGTTGTCAAACTCATGGTTCAGGGGCATTCGCATTTTTTGTGTAAGGATAGTTTATAAACGTAAACATTTTCATGTAATTTTACTTTTTTACACTAAAACGGTGGTTCTCAAACTTGTAACAGTGGAATACCCTCTGAAATATACTTTTTTAGCTAAGTACCACCAACTCTTGGTTCAGCATTTTTGATTGAAAAAAAATGAGGCAAAATGAATTCCTGCGCCAAAGGTGTCTGTTTATATTTTCAAAACTCTGTAAACAAACAACATATACTTAACTGTAATATTAAAAAAAAAAAAAAAGCTTTTTTTTAAAGTAAATTGTGTGTGCAAAATATAAACTGAAAAGTGCCCTCTTTCATTGATAAGAAAAATAAATAAATTGGTCATTCATTAATAATAGTAATAGTAATAATAATAATAATAATAATAATAATAATAATAATAATGATAATAATGGATTGAATTTATATAGCGCCTTTCTAGACACCCAAAGCGCTTTACATTATTGATCCATTATTCATTCGCTCTCACATTCTCCCTCTGGTGGTGATAAACTACATCTGTATCCACAGTTGTCCTGGGGCAGACTGACAGAAGCGTGGCTGCCAATTCACGCCTACGGCCCCTCCGACCACCACCAAACATTCATACACCAGTGTGGGTGGCACTGGAGGCAGGGAGGGTGAAGTGTCTTGCCCAAGGACACAACGGACTGACTAGGACAGAGCGGGATTTGAACCGCCAACCCTTCGGTTATTGAACGACCCGCTCTACTACCTGACCCACAGATGCCCCACAATAATAAATGAACCTTTCATCAACAAAAAAACAATTACTTAGCTATTCAAATAAACTCATCTTGAATAACATAAAATAGAAATGTTCTTAAATGTTACCAAAGTTTAAACAGGATGACCGACAATAAAACTATTATATGAATGTATGTATTGTGTTTTATATTTCAGCATTAATTATCTATTTATTTTGTATAAAGTACACTTTTATACTTATTTAATGTTTTTTTTCCAAAAAAATTTCAAGTAGCTACCCCCTGGGCTTCTTCCATCTACCCCTGGGGGTACACGTACCCCACTTTGGGGTACATGTACCAAAACAAAGAGGAAAAACGGGAGTCGTCATCATAGGTTATTATGATAGTATTCTAAAGGTCTGATCCCACTGGTCTACAATTTTTTAGAAATGATTTGCTTCAGACATTAAATGTGCTAAATGTTACGTATTTTAATAAGATTAATCGGAAAATAAATGACAAAAGTGCCGGTTTGCTGATGTTTTCAAGGTATATGATTAAGTGTTATTACACATATATATTGGTTTATGTACATTTATATAATAGTTTTATAAATCTTCCACTAAATAGAACCTGTAAAGTGAATGTATTCTAATGTGCAGACAGTGTTTTGAAGTAGATCTTGTAGCTCTGAGACAAATATTCCTTTTGAGTCAAACCCATTCTCTTGTTAATTCTTGAATTTCACATTTTGATCCAAGGCTGTATCTTGGAAAGTTCAGCCAACCAGCATTTTTGACTTGATTTTTCTTTATCAGTGACTCTCATGTGGTAAAAATTTCATTACTTTTATTCTGGAAGCATTTTCCTGATAGACCAGTGTCCTTTTTAGATCATGTGTGGAACCTGAATTCAAATGATTATTAACATCCTCAGTATAATTTTTGCGTTTCTTAAATTCATCCCATGGGCCAGATCGAACCCTTTCAGGGGTCTGGTTTTGGCCCGTGGACCACATGTTTGACACCTGTGATTTAAAGGGTCGTTTAATAAAGCAAAGTTCACGATAATGAGCTAAATACGCAAGTAGCCCCTCACCTTGATACAGGACAGGGGGTATTTTTTGTTGGTGCCTGAAGAGCTAAAAAGTCAATACTGTAAATACTTTGCTTCCCAGCTGAAGAGTGAGGGCGTGGGGGAAGAACGAAGGTGGCAAAGTCGCTGTAAGGACATCCGAAAGTGGCTGAGGAAGGCAAAACACAAAATGGATGGCTCTACTGTTGGCCTCGCTAAAAAAGAAGCAGTATTAATCTTGCCTTGCTATTAGGATATAGACAGGTTATTCTACTGTGTGAATATTTAATGATGCTTAATTAGGAGCTGGTCAGTAATGGGGTGTAAGTGGAGAGGTTGTTGTGTATTTAGGGGCTTTTTTTTCATTTTGATGTCCTCTGGCTGCAGCACAATGCCCCTTAAAATGTTTCACTAGAGCCTTGTTAATGTTAAGTTCTCGTAAGAAAAATAAGATCATCTTTTATTTTATAACTTATCTCCTATTTTATAATAGGGTGGATATAGGAAAAAGCCACTTTGATATTTAGATACATTATATGGACAAAAGTATTGGGTTCAGGTGTTTCTTTTCTAACGGGTCTGGGATATAAAACAATACTGATAAATGTCACAGGTTTATATTTTAATAACCATCATTACATTTAGTGTTACCTTTGCATCAAAAATACTTCAGAGATCGTTTTTACTTACTGATTTTGTGTGTTTTTTTTATCCATGACTATGATTTTAAATATTCTACCACTAAATTTCTCAAATATTTTTCATCATGCAGGTGTTTCTTTTCTAACAGTGGTCTGAGATACAAAATAGTAATGACAAATGTCATAATATAGTTTTATTTTGGGATAAATATCATTGCATTGGTTAGTTTGGTTTAAATTGTTATCTTTGCTTCCAAAATGCCTCAGAGATGCTTTTTACTTAACTTCTCTCAACATTGTTTTTTTTTTTTTTTTTATGTTTTTTGGGTTGTTGGGTTTTAGGTTGTTTTTTTTTTTTTTGTTTTGTTTTTTTACATCTATGACTATAATTATAAATGTTCTAAAATATTTTCCTGCTCTGGCTATAAATAATAATTTTCTACCACAACTAACCATCTACTATCTTAACTTCTCACTGAGGAAGAAAAATCTCCCCTTAAACTTTTAGGAAATATTAATGTTTTTATTCCAAATCAGCATAAACAGAACATTTTACAGGTGTAGACATGACGTGTCCCAATATTTTTGTCCATATAGTTTATAAACATTGATTTAACCAATATAATGCAATGATATTTATCCCACTATAAAACTATATTATGACATTGGTCGTTATTGTTTTGTATCCCAGACCACTGTTAGAAAAGAAACACCTTTTTTCAGTTTGATGTTCTCCAGCTGCAGAACACTGCCTGTTAAACTGTCTGACTAAAGCCTTTTTTAATGTTAAAGAACTTATATTTCATTTTATAACAGGATGGATATAGGAAAAACCCAGTTTATTTAGATACACTATGTGGACAAAAGTATTAGGACATGTTGAGTTCAGGTGTTTCTTTGTTAACAAGGGTCTGGGATACAAAACAATAATGACAAATATTATAATATACTTTTATATTGGGATAAACATCATTACAATAGTTAGTTTTATTTAAATCATGTTTTTGCTTTTTTCATTTTGATGTTCTTTGGCTGCAGAACACTGCCCGTTAAAACGCCTCACTAGAGCCTTTTTTAATGTTAATGTAATTTTACTTGCAAGAACTTATCTGTAAAAAAGAAGAAATGATCAAATGACATGTGAAATATGTTTATATGTTATAAAAGGGTGGATATAGGAAAAAGCCACTGATATTTAGATACTATATATATATATATATATATATATATATATATATATATATATATATATATATATATATATATATATATATATATATATATATATACACTACCAGGCAAAAGTTTGGACTCACCTGGTTTTTCTTTATTTTTATGACTATTTCCATTGTAGATTCTCACTGAAGGCATCGAAACTATGAATGAACACATGGAATTATGTAGTTTAAAAAGGTGTGACAAAACTCAAAGCATGTTTTATATTTTACATTCTTCAAAATAGCCACATTTTGCTTTTATTACTGCTTTGTGCATTCTTGGCATTCTTTTGATGAGCTTCATGAGGTAATCACCTGAAATGTTTTCCAAAAGTCTGGAAGGAGTTCCAAATGATGCTGAGCTCTTGTTGGCCATCTGTGGTCCATCTCATGTCATTTAAATAAGAAGGTGAGTCCAAACTTTTGCCTGGTAGTCTACATATATATATATATATATATATATATATATATATATATATATATATATATATTTATTTTTTTTTTTTTTTTTTTTTCTTCTTCCCAAATTACAGCAATAATTCTCAAATATAGGTGCATATGCTTTTTAATGTATATGCAATGCTTTTTTGAACATAAAGGAAGGACATTTAGATACACTATATGGACAAAAGTATTGGGACACATTGAATTCAGGTGTTTCTTTTCTAACAGGGGTCTGGGATACAAAACAACAATAACACACGTCATAATATCGTTTTATATTGTGATAAATATCATTGCATTAGTTAGATTTATTTAAATTATCTTTTTTTTTTTTTTTTTCATTTTGATGTTCTTTGGCTGAAGAACACTGCCCGTTAAAACGTCTCACTAGGGCCTTTTTAAATGTTAATCTAATTTTGTTTGCAAGAACTTATCTGTGAAAAAGACGAAATTATCAAATGACGTGATATATGTTGTTATTTTATAAAAGGTGGATATAGGAAAAAGCCACTTTGATATTTAGATGTATTATATAGACAAAAGTATTGGGTTCAGGCGTTTCTTTTCTAACAGAGGTCTGGGATACAAAACAATAATAACACACGTCATCATATAGTTTTATATTGGGATAAACACCATTACATTAGTTAGTTTCATTTAAATTATCTTTTTTCATTATAGTGTTCTCCGGCTGCAGCACACTGCCCATTAAAATGCCTCACTAGGGCCTTTTTTTTTAATGTTAATCTTATTTTGCTTGCAAGAACTTCTGTGTAAAAAAAAGAAGAAATCATCAAATGACATGTGAAATATGTTTGCAGCAGATGGCTGGTGGCAGTATTCGGTCCAGAATGCACAAAGACAGGAGCCAGTTTGCAGATCGTATGCTTGTGCTTAAACAGAGCAGCTTTCAAGGCTTGTGTAAAGAGATATTACAGGAGGCACAAGTTCAGGTCAGGGGACAATAGAAGGTCTCTTCATCTTGGCGGCAGACAGTTCCTGAAAGCGTTTGTTCTTTGCTTTTTTTCAGAGGAATCGCCCAAAGACTTTTCCTCCCCCCCTCCCCCTTTTCCTCTTGTTCTATCTCAAATGCCACCTGGTGTGACATCCTCTGCCTGCCATTCTTAGCCAGCTCCCTCACACCTGACCCTAACTAATGCTCCTTGTCGACACACATGGACAGAGACTTTGCCAAAGGTGGTTCGACACTTATTTCCCTCGGCAGCCGGCCCTGTAAGGTCACACTTCAAAGTGACACCGACTGCAAGGTCACTGTCAATGGGAGCTGTTGGTATATCAGCGCTCGTGTCCTGGACAGCCTCTTCTCTGTTACTGTATCCTAAAAGGGCCACAGTGCCACCAGCAGTCACTGAGCACTTCTCAACTACACAAGACGACACACACCAAGCCTTTGAGCTGCTGCGCCTTATTTCTGTGGCCAAACCTTTGTCTGCTGCACATGTGAGACACACACTGAGTGAACCTTTCTTTTAGTGGTTCTATTCAACATAAAAATAGCAAAAAAAGACAAAAAGAAACACATGTAAACCCATCATACACTATGTAGACAAAAGTATTGGGACACATGGAGTCTTTAACTGCCTTTAACCCAGTTTGACTCATGTTTAACTTCCTGTTTTTGAAGGATAGTTATGTGGGGGGAAAAAAAAGGCGTTTAACCCTTTCATGCATACTGGTCACTCCAGTGGACAGCTATTCTTTAGCTGTTCTCTTGTATATTCATGGATTTTGTTGTTCTTTTTGTTGTTGTTTTTTGTTTGTTTGTTTTTTTTACACATATCTTTATTAAAGTTTTAAGACACTACACGTCTTTTCTGACATGAATTGGTAACAATTTGTAGATCTCTCCTGAGCATAAACCCCCAGAATCACAAGCCCTCCCCATAGTTTTCACACAATTTATCAGTAAATTCATGTTCATGTGCATCAAAAATTAAACATGTGGTGTCCAGCTGAGTGGACATTTTTGCAACATAATGAAAAATAGGTTCATAAGAATTTTTGTTTTTCATTATTATGATTTTCATGTATTTTTGAATTTTTTTGAATTTTGTTTTTATTATTTTAATTTATTTTTCAGAAGAAATCTTTCAATCGCATTGTTTTTTTCATACGTAAAGAGGAATAAAAACACTCAGGAAAAAAATTTGATTAAGGTTCTCATAATTCGTGCATGAAAGGGTTAATTTATATATTTTATAAAAGGTGGATATAGGAAAAAGCCACTTTGATATTTAGATACACTATATGGACAAAAGTATTGGGACACATTGAATTCAGGTGTTTCTTTTCTAACAGAGGCCTGGGATACAAAACAATAACAACACATGTCATAATATAGTTTTATTTTGAGATAAATATCATTGTATTTGTTAGTTTGGTTTAAATCATTAACTTTGCTTCCAAAATGCCTCAGAGATGGTTTTTATTTAATTTCTCTCGACATTGTTTTTAAATCAATGACTATGATTTTAAATGTTCTAAAATATTTTCCTGCCCCGGCTGTAAATAATAATTTTCTACCAAAACTATCCATCTACTTTCTTCACGTTACTGAGGAATAAAAATCTCCTATTAAAATTTACGGAAATATTGATGTTTATAAACTATACGGACAAAAGTATTGGGACACATCGAGTTACTGCCTTTAACCCAGTTTGACTCATGTTTAACTTCCTGTTTTTGAAGGATAGTTATGTGGGGGAAAAAAGCATTTAATTTATATATTTTATAAAAGGTAGATAGAGGGAAAAGCCCTTTTTATGTGAAGATACACTATATGGACAAAAGTATTGGGACACATTGAATTCAGGTGTTTCTTTTCTAACAGAGGTCTGGGATACAAAACAATAATAACACATGTCATAATATAGTTTTATTTTGGGATAAATATCATTGTATTGGTTAGTTTGGTTTAAATTATTAACTTTGCTTCCAAAATGCCTCACAGATGGTTTTTATTTAATTTCTCTCAACATTGTTGTTTTTTTTTTTTGTTTTGTTTTGTTTTGAAATCAATGACTATGATTTTAAATGTTCTAAAATATTTTCCTGCTCCGACTATAAATAATAATTTTCTACCAAAACTATCCATCTACTTTCTTCACATCTTACTGAGGAATAAAAAATCTCCTATTAAACTTTACGGAAATATTGATATTTATAAACTATATGGACAAAAGTAAGTTCAGGTGTTTTCTTTTCTAACAGGTGTCTGGGATACAAAACAATAATGACAAATATAATATCATTTTATATTGTGATAAATATCATTTCATTATTTAGTTTGGTTTAAATCATCTTTGCTTCGAAAATGACTCAGATTTCTTTCAACAATGATTCTGTTTTTTTTTTTTTTTAAATCCGTGAGTATGATGATTTTAAACATACCTCTAAATTTCTAAACTATTTTTAATGCTCTGACTAATAATTTTCACCCACAACTAAACCATCTACTTTTTTCACACCTCACTCAGAAAGAAAACTCTCCCATTAAACTTTCAGCAAATATTGATGTTTACAAACTATATAACACATCATGTCTACAGTTTGTAAGATGTCTTGTTCATGCTGATTTAAGATAAAAACATCAACATTTCCTTCAACGTGTCCAAATACTTTTGTCCTCATAGTGTATGTACAGGTTGGAAAATGTGGACTATTGTTTACTTCATCAGCCATTGCCAAAATATCACAATAATATAATCCAAATTTATGCAAAAATGTAGAATTTCTACTCAGATTACAATAAGAAAAGCCATCACACACAGTCTAAGCCTCTAGAAAACCTATAGTTTAGCCTATATGGACAAAAGTATTGGGACACACCATGCCTACAGCTGTAAGATGTCCTGCTTATGCTGATTTCCTTGAAGTTCAATGGGAGACTTTTTCCTGACTTCAACATGTCCGAATACTTTTGGCCATATCCCATAAAGACCCAAACATCCATTGGTGACCAAAAGCATTTACCGATGTCAATGTTTAATACCTGTTGATTCACTAATCCTATCAATCCATGTAAATAATTGGTGTAAAATACAGTTTGTCATCTTTTCATGGTCATCAGATATGACCCATATGGATGTTCGGAGGCTCCATAGTTACCATGGAAACACCGTCATCTTCTATAACATTGATTCACCAGTTAAACCCGTGGAGTTGGATCAATGACAGTGGATGGAGACACTTGTTTTATGTTCAATTAGTGATGTATTTTGTTGAAAAAGTCACTTTTTCGTCAGTTTTCTCCGTTTCTGACATAATAAAACAACTTTAATCTGAGCTTTTATTAACACTTACATGATCAGTAAAATAAATATAAGAAAATGTATGATTTACACTGAAAAAACACAAAATAAAGAGGATAATAGTTCAGTAAACAGTGATAAATCAATGAAGAGTGATTAAATAGACAGAATAATTCATTTGGGATCTGCCACAGAGGAAGCACTGGGTCTTTATGGGATATACTATTTATTATACATATGTGTTTTGTAAAAATATTCAGTAAATAATTTATTGCATTCACTGCTATAGTACAAGCAGAATGAGCCCAGTAGTTGATGTCTTTACTCAAAAGGTCTCTTTCCGTGTCATTTCGGAAACCATCTTTCAATAAATGAACGCAAGCTAAAATTAAAATGCAATTTTTTTTTTTTTCCCTGTAAAGTGCAGTCTATTAAAACATAATTCTTTTCTCCTCCGTCGACCATGATGAGTAAGCATATTCCATAAATGACCCAGCTGTTGGAGCATATTGTGTTTCGCCTCATCAGGGATTCAAAGGGGCTGACAACAGATCAGCCACATCCGTTCACGGCTTGGTCTCCAGATGACCAGACCTCCATTTAAAAGAAGGTCTTGTGTTTGTCTCAGCCAGCTGGTGGTGTATACGCTACAGATGTGTGCCTCGTGATAGCTAGCATGAGTATGTTAATGTGTTTCTAAGTGACAGCAAGAATTAAACACATATTACCCCATGATGTGAAGGTTTATGGAGATGCAAAGCTGTGCACTGAAAACAGGCTGGAATACAGAGAGAAAGTGAATATGTTTAACCCATAAAGACCCAAACAGCCACTGGTGACCAAAACTACCTACTGATCTAAACTGTTTAATACCTGCTGATCCACTTATCCTATCGATACATGTAAATAACTGGTGTAAAATGCAGTTTGTCGTCTTTTCATGGTCATCGGATATGATTCAGAGGCTCCGTAGTTACCATGGAAACACCATCATCTTCTACAACGTCGATTCTCCAGTAAAACTAACGGAGTTGGATCGATAACGACTGATGGAGACGCTTTAGTGACCTCCGCCAAGGAGGTTATGTTTTTGCCAGGGTTTGTTTGTTTGTTTGTTTGTTTGTTTATCTGTTTGTTTGTCTGTCCGTTAGTGTGCAACATAACTCAAAAAGTTATGGACAGATTTGGATGAAATTTTCAGGGTTTGTTGGAAATGGGATAAGGAAGAAATGATTAAATTTTGGTGGTGATCGGGGGTGGGGGGGCCCACGGGGGGGCCCATTTCCAACAAACCCTGAAAATTTCATCCAAATCTGTCCATAACTTTTTGAGTTATGCTGCACACTAACGGACAGACAAACAGACAGACAAACAAACAAACCCTGGCAAAAACATAACCTCCTTGGCGTGGGGGGGGCCCACAGGGGGGGCCACTGATCAGCCTTGACGGAGGTCTGCGCTCTCCGAGTGCTTCTAGTTTATGATATATTTTACAAGAAAAGTCGCTTTTTCTTAAGTTTTCTCTGTTTTTGATATAATAACCCTCAAATGTAATATCAATATGATGATTAAAGTATATGATCAGTAAATTAAATATTGGAAAATGTCTGGTTTTCACTGACAAAAATGCAAAATACCGAGGATAATATTATAATAAATGACAGTGGTTGGAGACACTGAGTTTATGTTCAGTTAATGATAGATTTTACTGAAAAAGTCATATTTTGTTCAGTTTTCTCTCCTTTGATATAACAACCTTTGAATTTACTGAGTTTTCATAAACATTTAAATTAAATAAAAGAAGTTAAATATAAGAAAATACCTGATTTACAGTGAAAAATGCTAAATTCAGAGGATTATATTGTAATACAGGTTGGGGAAGCAAAATTTACAATATTTTGAGGCAGGGATTGAAAGACAGTGTATGACCAATTAGTTTATTGAAAGTCATGAGAATTTATATCTTCAAATCATATTTTACTGCATTTCTAACGGTCTTGTTGTCTACCTCAAGTTCAATTGCCATTTTTCTCATGGATTTGGTTGGATCCTTTAGGATTTTGGATTTGAGAGCTTTAATAAAAGCTTTGGTATGTTTTTTGTTGCTTCCTCCACTTCCAGACTTTCTCGTAATAGTTTTGCTCATAGTCATTCTCTTCTTTACATTCTAAACAGTCTTTATGGACACTCCAACTATTTTTGAAATCTCCTTTGGTGTGACGAGTGCATTCAGCAAATCACGCACTCTTTGACGTTTCCTTTCCTGATTACTCATATGGGCAAAAGTTTCTGAAAAGGTATGGATAATAGTGTTAGGTATGATTATGACATCAATATATGTTTGGTTTCAAAACAACTGACGTAGTGTCTGCTGAGAAAAAACAACTAAATGTTCATTGTAAATTTTGCTTCCCCACCCTGTAAATTGTGATAAATCACTTTAAAAAGTTAAACTAGAGCGAAAAAAAAAAAAAAAAAAACATTTGGGAACGGATACAAAAGTAGCACTGGGTCTGTTTGGATTAAAGTTGCAAAAATCTCTGTCCAATAAATATACAGGAAAGGGAAAAAGACAAACTTAGACAAACTTAGATTGCTGACATCAATCAAAAATTGGTGAAATGCTGTCATCAGGGTGTTTGCACTTTATCCTAATAACACTTCCAGAGTTTTTCAAAACTGCTACCCCCCCCCCCCCTCCCCAAGACCTTGATGTTGTGTAATTTTATAGTTCATAAAACCCATGGAGTTGGATCAATGACAGTGGACGGACACTGCCGTTGTAGTCAAGACCGGCTAGACCAAGACCAAGACACTGCAGAGACCAAAGGGTATCGAGACCAATGGAAGACCAAGACCGAAGGGTATTAAAACCCAAGACAAGACCGAGACCAAAGGGTATCAAGACCAAAAGAAGACCAAATGAGTTGAGTCCATGACAAGACCGAGACCACAAAAAATTGGTTTTGAGAACTACATCACTAGTGGACTGTGAGGGGCTGGCGTTGTTCATTCAGAAAATGTGTGCAATGTAATACACTTCTGGCTGCATTTGAAGAGGGCGCATAATAAATAATGATACTATTCTGTGATGATCCAGATTTTGTACAAATCCCATCGAAACCCCAATGTCCGAGACCAAGAGAAGACCAAGACCAGACCGAGACCAGAGAGTCGAGACCAAGACAAGACCGAGACCAAAGAGAGTCAAGACCAAGACAAGACCGAGACCAAAGAGAGTTGAGACCAAGACCGAGACCAAAGACAGTCAAGACCAAGACAAGACCGAGACCAAGATGAGACCGAGACCAAAGAGAGTCGAGACCAAGACCGAGACCAAAGAGAGTCAAGACCAAGACAAGACCGAGACCAAGATGAGACCGAGACCAAAGAGAGTCGAGACCAAGACAAGACCGAGACCAAGATGAGACCGAGACCAAAGACAGTCGAGACCAAGACAAGACCGAGACCGAGACCAAAGAGAGTCGAGACCAAGACAAGACTGAGACCAAGATGAGACCGAGACCAAAGACAGTCGAGACCAAGACAAGACCGAGACCAAAGAGAGTCGAAACCAAGACAAGACTGAGACCAAAGACAGTCGAGACCAAGACAAGACCGAGACCAAAGAGAGTCGAAACCAAGACAAGACTGAGACCAAAGACAGTCGAGACCAAGACAAGACCGAGACCAAGACAAGACCGAGACCGAGACCAAAGAGAGTCGAGACCAAGACAAGACCGAGACCAAGACAAGACCGAGACCAAAGAGAGTCGAGACCAAGACAAGACCGAGACCAAAGACAGTCAAGACCAAGACAAGACCGAGACCAAGATGAGACCGAGACCAAAGAGAGTCGAGACCAAGACCGAGACCAAAGAGAGTCGAGACCAAGACAAGACCGAGACCAAGATGAGACCGAGACCAAAGACAGTCGAGACCAAGACAAGACCGAGACCGAGACCAAAGAGAGTCGAGACCAAGACAAGACTGAGACCAAGATGAGACCGAGACCAAAGAGAGTCGAAACCAAGACAAGACTGAGACCAAAGAGAGTCGAAACCAAGACAAGACTGAGACCAAAGACAGTCGAGACCAAGACAAGACTGAGACCAAGATGAGACTGAGACCAAAGAGAGTCGAGACCAAGACAAGACCGAGACCAAGACAAGACTGAGACCGAGACCAAAGAGAGTTGAGACCAAGACAAGACCGAGACCAAAGACAGTCGAGACCAAGACAAGACCGAGACCAAATGACTTGAGTCCACGACAAGACCGAGACCACAAAAACTCCATCCCTAATGGACACACTTGTTCAGTTAATGACAGATTTTGAGAAAAAGTCACATTTTCTTCATTTTTCTGTGTTTCTTATATTATGACACATCAACTTTGATCTGAGCCTCTATGAACATCTATTAAACATTGGAAAATACCTGATTTTCACTGGAAAACATGCTAAATACAGAGGACAATATTATAATAAATGGTGATAAATCACTTAAAAAAGGTTAAATAGAGAGAAAAATTCATTTGGGAAGTGACACAAAAGTAACACATGGGTCTTAATGGGTTAAACTATGAATAAATAAAATACATTAATGAAGTTTTACCATCAAGTCTTCAATTATACTAATGGAAAACACAACAAAAGCCTTTTGTTCATTCATACTCTAACGACTCTTTCGCTGACCAAGTCTGAATCTAATATTCACAAAGTCCATATTCCCAACTGCATCCAAAGGTCATAAAGAGAAGCAAAATTGTTTCAGTGTCTCAGTGTTTCAGTCTGTGATCATTGATTTTTCCCCCATGTCCTTAATGGACAGGCTAAAAATAAGCCGCTGTGCTTCTGGGTACTGTTCTTTTTTTTCTTTTATGACACAGCTCTGTCCTCTAACCAAAAATTTAAGCATTGAAAACTCAATTGCGACCCTAAATAGGTATAACTTTCACAGTTATTGCATTAGACATCATATAATGTATTATTAAGTGAGTTTAGCTAACTGTTAGCATTTGTAGATTACTGCAGTTCCTTATGTGAGGTTATTGATGATTGCTGTTTGTGTATTCAAACCAACTGCATATGTTTCACTGGACTGAAAACGTGTTCATGGATGCTTTAGACCAGGGGTGTCAGACTCATTTTAGGGGCCACATTAAGCCAAATTTGATCTGAAGTGGGCCGGACCAGTGAAATAATAACATAATAATATATAAATAATGTCAACTCCAAACTTTTCTCTATGTTTTAGAGCGAAAAAAGCTAAATTATGGGAGGAAAATATTTACATCTACCAAGTATCCTTTAAAGCAATGTGAATAACATGAAGAAACTGAAATTTCTTAAGAAAACTAAGTGTAATTTCAACAATATTCTGCCTCAGTTTATCATTTACACATGTGTATGACAACTTACAGATCACAGTGGATCTACAAATACACAAAAGATTTAATAACAGGCAGAATATCTAAGAAAATCAAGCGTCTTTGAGTACCTAGAAAAGCGCTTTATAAAGCTGATGTATAACACTGGGTTACAAAAAAATGTTTTTTGCAAGTTGTCTAGGTTTTTTCAACTGAATTAGGACCATTTTGCACCGCTAAATCCAAAAATGACATCTGTTTTTCTCAATCAGGTCAGGTTTCTTTTTGCTAATTTGATTTTTGAAAAATTTGATCTTCTCACAAAATATAATAATTAATACCAAAATAAGATTGGTAAGCACACTTTATGAAACTTGTGACTTGATTCCTGTTAGGTACAATGGTGTATTCACCGCAGATGGAGCAGAATACATCAGGCTTATTTTTTGCAAGATCTTCTAGTCGAAGCCATTTCATTCACCTGTAATATTAAAAAAAAAACATTAATCATAAATTGGCAAAAGTAAAATCTTCAGAACTCGTTTATTGCAAGAAATATGAAAGAATTTTGTATCATATGATGTGAAAATGCCCATAAATGTAAGCAAAAATGTTAAAAAGCCAATATGTAGCATAGTTCAGAAAGTTGACCTGATTGAGCAAAATGAATGTGATTTTTGGATTCAGCACACCAAAATGATCCTAAATCAGCTCAAAAAACTTAAACAACAAATTTGTTGTTGACCAGGTTCAACTGGACTAGTTTTGCTCTTTTGAAACAAAACTAGTCCAGTTGAAGGTCGAAGAACTAGTAAGTAAATAATCACCTGGGCAAATGAGAAATTGAATGAGAAATTGTTCTTATTTTAGTTCCAAACTCCAATATCAATTTTAACAATATTTTGCTTGTTACATTGTGTGTCATGCACATGTATAAATGATAAGCTGAGACATAATATTGTTAAAACTGCACTTACTTTTCATACAAATTTCCATTTTTTCAGGTTATTCACGTTTGTTGTTAAAGGATAGTTTGTAAATGTAAATATTTTCATAATTTAATGTTTTTTATTGCACTAAAATAAAGAGAAAAAGTTGTCATTATTTATAGGTTATAATGCTATTACCGTACTGGTCCGGCCCAATAAATTTGTTGTTGACCAGTGTAATTATTATCTATATTGGTAGACATTTCAAAATGTTCCTATTTGTTCAGGTTATTCGCGTTTTTGTGAAATTAAAATCTGTTTCAGTGTAAATACAGTAAAATGACATGAAAATATTTACATTTACAAAGAGAAAAATTTGGAGTTGTGAGTATTTATAGGTTATCATGATAGTACTTTACTGATCTGACCCACTTGAGTTTAAATTGGTCTGTATGTGGAACCGGAACTAAAATGATTAATATCTTCAGTGTAATTTTTGCATTTCACAAATTCATCCCATGGGCCAGACTGGACCCTTTGGCGGGGTGTGTATTGGGAAGAATCTGGCGATACGATACAAATCACAATACTAGGATCGCGACACGATATATCATGATACTGTTAAAAAGGTAATTTTTGGTTTGTTTGTTTTTTTTTTAAATGATTATTTCCTTTGAAGAATTGAATTAAACCAAAAATATGCACAAATACTAAACACATTTTTATTCGATGACAACAGGATCTGATGCTATATCACAAAATGTTCCTGTGTTAAAACTTAAATTATATTTTACAGATATTACAGTTTAAGATCCTATTCAAATGTTCATATTCTATTAGTTCATAACGAACATCATAACATTATTTTTGTGCAATCCCAACAAAGGAACTAACATTATTTAATAAAAGAGTGTTAAATAACAATTAGAATATAAACAAAAACAACTCAAAAATGAACCTCCACAATATCTGCAATTAAATAAATACCTAAAAGTATCGATACAGTACTTTTTAATAACGATACAGTTTTGTGAAATGAAATATCACAATATATTGCAGAACCGATATTTTCTTACACCCCTAACCCTTTGGCGGGCTGGTTTTGGCCCCCGGACCACATGTTTTGAGACCTCTGCTTTAAAATAATGAAATAAATAAAAATGAACCATCTTTACTGTTAATCAATACTTCATCTTTTAATCAAACTTGACTGTATTAATAGAACTCCACCATATGAATGTTCAGTACATATTACAACCAGTCCAGTGGAAAATAAGCAATAGGTAGGGCTTCGAATACACGTGTAAAGAATCACAAAAATGATGAAATTTCGCTGAGGGCCAAACTTAAAAAATTCATAAATAAAAAATTAGTGGGAGCAGAGCTGTAGCCTGCAGGAGGCAAGTCTCCTCATGATATTTTCAAGTAAATTCATGCCCTGAGCTGGACGGTCCTTGGTGAGATGGTATCGAATGAGCTCATACACACCTGAAAATGTGTGGATTCTATGTACGTCGGGTGAAAACACATAACCCTTTTTCTAAAGCTAATGAATGGAATCAAACTCATACATATTTTGAACATAACATACGCAATTTGGAATTTATTGTCAATTTAATCATTTTATATGGAAAATTTCACATCCACAAAAGTAAATATGCCAAAACATGCCCAAATTTTACAGTCTTTATGACTGAATTTGAAAAATATATTAAATAACTGGAATTTATTTTTAAAAAGAAAAGCACAAGCATTCTGACAATTTATAAAGAATTCTTTAAAATGGACTGAATTTACTCTGATGTTTTTTTTTTTTCTTGGATACTTATATTTTAAGTTATTATTATTATTATTATTATTATTATTATTATTATTATTATTATTATTATTATTATTATTAATTCTTCTTTGCGTCTGTAAGCCTTTGCATTATGTTAATTTATTTGTTTGGATGATTTTTTCTTTTAACATCTTGCTGTTTGTTCAAAATTTCTCCATGTTTTGTATGCACATATTTTCAATAAAGTTGGGGAAAAAAATAGAACTTGAGAATATATCTGTATGATCTGACATGGACTGAAACAGGACAATACCTAAGCTAACGCAACCCTCTTATGATAGGATAATATTGTGACTCATTGACTACGAGTGTGTATTGGCAAGAATCTGACGATACAATACAAATCACAATAAGATATATCGTGATATATCACGATACAGTTAATGAGGCGATTTTTTTTGTTTTGTTTCTTTTTTTAAAAGATTATTTTCTGGAAAAACTTATTGTGCAGCATTTGGATGAATAAAGTTTAACATGCAGCTTTACCAGTAAAAAAAAAAACAAAAACCACATAAATAAATAAATAAATAAAGTTTTGCAGACACTACAGTTTAAGATCCTGCTTAAACGTTCATATTCTATTGTGAAAAGAATTACACAGTGTTCAGTCCCTGAATCATCCAACATCAGAACATTATTTATATGCCTTTTCAATAAAAAAAAAACCAAACATTTGCCTCTTTCAGACAGTAAAAAGTGCTTTTAGGGTGCTTGAACTATGCATTATTTAACAAAACAGTGTTATCAATTTCAAAAAAATCTACATTTATGACCTGCAATATCATAATACTACTTTTACAGTATACAAACAACAGAACAAAATACCTATGTGAATATGGAAATAAAAGAGCTTGAAAAACAAAAAAACAAAAATGAACCTCCGTCATGTCAGCATTTGAATAAATACCTAAAAACATCGATACAGTATCGTGAAGTGAAATATTGTGATATATTCCAGTACCGATATTTTCTTACACCTGTCATTGACCCACTTTGTTACCGTTTGATACTTCCTTTTCTGTGCTTGTTGATGCTCTTCTTGTGTCTTTGCATTTTTGTTTTATCGTTTGTTAAAAAATTTAAAATCTGGCTAAAGAAACAGTGCAACATAATTGTCTATGACTATCCTGATCACCTGTTTATATCTGTAAATTATATTCATTTTCATCTAAACACATGTATTTGTTTTTATTTGTGGTTTTCGCATTTTGAGATCCAGGTTGGGTTGGTATGGGGAGGGGGCGTATACTTTGTGTGTCACAAAATCTTGTATCATAAAATATGAATTTCTTTCTTTTTTTTGGTTTTTGTATTGTACTTTTGGAGATGCACAACAAAAATAAATACAAAACTGATCAAATCTTTTGTTAATATGATTAGCAGGGGCAAAAAAAAAAAAAACAACAACTCGAAAACGGTTGTGCGAAGATCCCCCAAAACTTCTGGACTGAACATCTGTTGTGAATGAAATTTATGACATGGAAAGGCTGACCTTCTCATTCAGCCTCACTGCTGATAAATGTCAAAAATATTGGGTAAAATGGACTGTGTATGTTAATCACAGAAATCCTTAAACTTGTATAATCTTATCCCAATTTGTCCTGAACCTGTTTGTATTTTGTTTGTCTGGAGATTGAACTTGGATGCTATAATTGTAGTGGTCTGTCTTTTTTTTTTTTTTTTTTTGTTTATTTTGTCTATTTTTATGTCCATATTTTACAATAAAGTATTAAAACAATTGATTAAAAAAAAAAAAAAGTAAAATCCGTCAAAAATAAAGTATAAAAAAACCCCCAAAACAATCAGCTCAGCATTACAAACACATGAACGATTATCTCCTGTACAGTGTAGTTATGACAACCCCTAAGACATTTTATTATCTTTAATGAAGTGATCTGTTCGGATTTTTAATAAATGTTTTGACATAATTGATTCCTTTCCTTAACGACGATGCTTTAATTTAATTTAATTATTTATTTATTTAATTTTTATTTATGCGCCGTAGCAGCTGAAAATGACCATCTCCGACACACACACTCAAAATATCTTTTCATTTCTTTCCTACTTTGCCCGTTTTATAATCATATTCCATGCCCTTGAAGCGGTTGTAAATGAGATATGACATATTTAACAAAACATATCAATGGAATGCATCTGTGCTGGGGATGCAAACCCCTGTGGGAAATAACGGAGATGACCTGTTTTTGCAACTGGTCCGGTTTGTCCTGGAGCTAGATGCATCAAAATGCAACCATTTCTAGATATTCACAAGTTATGCTAATCACACAATGCACACAAGTACAAAGAATACACACTGCTTCACTGGTGCACGGGGTAATTAATAATATCGATGGAGCATCCATTTTAATGAACCCTTACATGGCTTCAATCACAATGAGCCAAAAACACTAACGACACCATTTGAAGAAATAAAGGTGATTTGCCAGCTCTAATTGATATTTCGCTGATACCGAACTGAAACGGCACATATGATTATAAATGATTTATTACACATGGAAGCAGGTGTGTCAAATTTCAGCTGCCCACTGGTGTGTGTGTGTGTGTGTGTATGTGTGTGTGTGCATAGTAATTCAGTCTGCTCCTTCAAGTAATAAATCAAAAACCCAACATCTTTGCCATCAAAATCTGTTTCCTGTGATTCCTTCATCATGTCAACATATTGTCAGTGCCCCAGAAAAATACATTTATTCGATTCTAATCTGTCAGAAATGTGCTTCAGATGTGTTCCTTTCTACACTGGGTACGTAAATTAAGCCTTTCTGGCATGATAGGATCACAGGGGTTAATGTTCCAGTGGATCCTGGGGAACTTCACAAATATTCACAACTCAAATTTATGGAAGCTGCCCTTGTTTTCTTCAATTTCTTGTTCATGTTAATGCCTGGTACAACTAAAGGTACATTTGTTTGGAGAAAAATAATGATAATAACAAAAATAGCTCCTAAAAGTTTCATTTCAGAGCTGATATCTAGGTTTGGAGGCTGGTGCACACCTAAAGAGTCTACAGGGGATAGGTGGGTGGGAACATGAGGTACGAGTGCAGTAAAAAAAAAAAACAGGTATCCCGCACACTGTCCGTTCAACATGCAAAAAACTTTAATATAGAATAGCAACGTTTCGGTTCTCAAATATCGGGTCCAAAAATAGGACCAAAATTGGGACAGGAAAAACTACCTAGGTATCAGTGCATTTGATCTGAAAACATGTCTGTGTTAAATTTGATGATCCTAGTGGTTTTTCTAATCCAGAAATGTGAGTTTTTCATGAATCTCAGTCTCGTTCCAGGTTTTGTATGTAACCCATCGTGTCCACTTGTGTTACATGCGAAACCTGCCCATTTAAACGCACATAAATCGCAAATGGTTTTGCAACAGCGGTCATTTTTGTGAAACACTCTGCCTTGCATATTTACTTCGATTCTCAAAATGTACCTGTGAGAGAATAAAAACATATTCGAAAAAATAGTAGTGCATAATTTTTGTGTCCTTTTTAACGTGTTACGTGCAAATTTTTATATGCGCGTCAAATGAAAATGTTGCATCTGAAAAATTGTTTGTCTTTTATCTCAGTAGTTATTTATTTTCAACCCTATAATGCCAAATGTATCATATTTGATACATGAGTTTTGAAGCCCTCTACATGATTAGTGTGATGTACCTGTGAGAGAATAAAGATAATCAAAAAAATGGTATTGTGTACTTTTCATGTCCTTTTGACAGTGTTATTATTTTTATTATTTCACAATCTTTATTTAACCAGGAAAAAAAGATCACTGAGATTAAAAATCTCTTTTTCAAGAGTGTCATGGCCATGACAGCGGCAGAAGTTCTACAAAATGGAAATCACAGCCGTACATCCACATTAATATACATAAACACAATGAAAGTCAGGACTAAAAACAAACTTAAAACTGATAAGAACATACATATAAAAAACATCGCCATTATTTTAAAAGTATAATAATGTTACTGAAATGTTCTTCTATACCGCTATAAATAAAGACAGTTAAATTTGATGATCCTAGTGGTTTTTCTAATCCAGACATGTGAGTTTTTCATGAATCTCAGTCTCGTTCCAGGTTTTGTATGTAACCCATCGTGTCCACTTGTGTTACATGCGAAACCTGCCCATTTAAACGCACATAAATCGCAAATGGTTTTGCAACAGCGGTCATTTTTGTGAAACACTCTGCCTTGCATATTTACTTCGATTCTCAAAATGTACCTGTGAGAGAATAAAAGCATATTCGAAAAAATAGTAGTGCATAATTTTTGTGTCCTTTTTAACCTGTTACATGCTAATTTTTATATGCACGTCAAATGAAAATGTTATATCTGAAAAACTGTTTGTCTTTTATCTCAGTAATGATTTATTTTCAACCCTATAATGCCAAATGTATCATATTTGATACATGAGTTTTGAAGCCCTCTACATGATTAGTGTGATGTACCTGTGAGAGAATAAAGATAATCAAACAAATAGTAGTGTGTAATTTTCATGTCCTTTTGACAGTGTTATTTTTATTATTTCACAACCTTTATTTAACCAGGAAAAAAAGCTCATTGAGATTAAAAATCTCTTTTTCAAGAGTGTCGTGGCCATGACAGCGGCAGAAGTTCTACAAAATGGAAATCACAGCCGTACATCCACACTAATATATAATAAACACAATGAAAGTCAGGACTAAAAACAAACTTAAAACTGATAAGAACATACATATAAAAAACATCACCATTATTTTAAAAGTATAATAACAATGTTCTTCTATAGCACTATAAATGAAGACACTGTTAAATTTGATGATCCTAGTTGTTTTTCTAATCCAGACATGTGGGTTTTTCATGAATCTCAATCTCATTCCAGGTTTTGTGTGGAACCCATCGTGTCCACTTGTGTTACATGCGGAACCTGCCCATTTAAATGCACATAAATTGCAAATGGTTTTGCAACAGCGGTCATTTTTGTGAAACACTCTGCCTTGCATATTTACTTCAAATCCCAAAATGTACCTGTGAGAGAAAAAATAGATATTAAAAAAAAAAATTGTAGTGCGTAATTTTCGTGTCCTTTTGACTGTGTTACATGCAGACTTTTATATTAAGTATAATGTAAAATAATATAAAAATGTCTCATCTGAAGAAGAGTTTCTCTTTTCTCTCAGTAAATAGACCTAAAGTGCTTCCAAACTTGCTTCATAACATGAGTCTTGATCTGGTTTGAATTTTTAGCCCCCGTGTCCTGTTTTTAGGGTCCAGTTTCATGGAAGCGCCCATAAACATATTGTCAATAGGACTGAATAAGAGCCCCCTCTGTTCTGTCCATCCGGTGATTCAGCGGTGAAGCCACTGAAAATGGAGGGCCTGCTCTTTGAATCCTGTGGCTTCATCAGAAAATGGAAAACAGGCTACATACTGTATATTCCTTTTTGCACGGAGATAAGGGGATTATAAAAACACAAACAGGCCCTTGCACCTGAACATCCACACATACTGCCGGTGCATAAAGCCCACATGTACACTCCACAAACACACACACACACACACAACATCTCACATCAATGCACGTACACAGCCTGATCCAAATCATTTACCATATCCAAAGGCTTGAAAGAGGCAGACTCAGCATTGCTAATTCAGAGTTAAAGGAAATACAAGGAAAAGCAAAGCATGTCTTAGTGCTCTCCTTTAACCATGCTACCCCATATCAGAGGGAATGCGTCAGTCCTACCATGGTGAACACTCAATAAAACATCAAAAGGGATGAAGCTCAGAGCTCTGGACAAATACACACCCACGCAGATACCAGATACACTCAGAAACTCCCTTTCAATTTCTCATGCTCTCTTACACATATATGTACATATCCGTAATCATATATGACAAACACACACATTACACACACAGTGAACGCAGCTCATTAGAGTGAACGAACACTGTGGGCAGATGAGAGGTTTGCATCTGTTTAAAGGGGAAGCAAACACGTTGCGTAGCTTGAATGCTAAATTAAACTTCAACAGACCGTTTGTGCACAAACATCCCCTCGCTGTATCATCCGCAATGTGGAACCGATGCCCCGTTTGAGCCACCTATAAGCCGGTCGACAACAGACACACAGGAGCTGTCAACAACTTCCTATCAGGCTCCACTTCCCCCCAGTGGATGTTCTGCACGAGGAGAGACACTTCTTTTTTTTTTTTTTTTTTTTTTTTTTTAAATTTCATGTCCACAGGCAAAAGGCATTTAAATGGTGACTATTTTGCATGTTACATGAGGAGGTGACGGTATATAATCTGCTCGGGTTTCGAACAGCTTAGGGGACGGCTATTTATATTTAAATATTTTTAAATATTTTAGAGGCGATGGACAGGATGCGCATGCAGTCATAAATATTTCAACCTTTCCTTTACAAAAAAAACAAAAAAAAAAAGGAGGTAGCCTCGCACTTGTCTAGTATCGATCAAGAGAGCAGCAGATACACTCGTCCCCAAAGAAATTTAACAAATAAGCTTTTTTAATCCAGTTATAATTCCTGTCTGCAAAACCAAACTTGGCAAGCCAGAGTCATATGAGAATTACTGTACTGCATTTTTTACTGTATCAGCATTCGGAGAGGAAGGACACAAAATAAAGACAGAAAAAAAAAAAGAGAGAGAGAGGGAGAGATGCATTGCCGGTCTTGAATTTCCCAGTCAAACTTACATATAGAGGGAAATTGAAGATGAAGGTATAATGTAGGACACTGAACATAGTGTAATCCTGGACACAATCAGTTCTCTGTGAGCCGGGATAAAACGCACACACAAGCTCCTTTCAAATGCAAAGAGCCACTCACCATTATGAATAAAATGTGACTACAGTATAAAAGTAATTCCACGCGCTCACAGATAGTAGCTGTTGCAAAGACGTGGACAAACAGCCACTGCAATTATGCCCCTTCCACGAGCAGCCTCCCCTGGTGATAACCGCTATGTAGCAAAGAAACAGAGAGATGAATTGCTTTGCAGACAGGCATCTCTCCTCTCAGCGAACACACACACACACACACACACACACACACACACACATACAAGTATGCAGATACATTACATACATTCCACTCCACCTTCACATAAACACAAAAAAACACACAAAAAAAAGAATAACAATGCATTAGATGTGGCTGGAAAATCCTAAACCGCACATCCCAACTTTGCCGTCTGTAAAACTGCCTAAATACTGGACATTTTTTCCATCTCCCTCTCACACTTTTCCTCCTTGGCTGTATCTTTTGATGCGAGGGATTTTTGCAGTCTACTCTCCCGAAAGCCTGAAATGTGCTATTAATATATCCAAAAGCCTGTGGATGCGTTCTTACCTTGAAATAACATCCAGGACCGTATAGTCCACAAGATAATCTTGTCTGAAGCTTTGTGCTGTTCCACAACAAAGAAACAAAGCGGAAATCCTCCAAGTCTGTCCGATTTAAAACCCAATTCAAAGCCTTCTCTGATTAGAACTTACTTTGTTCACAAAAAAAAAAACACGCAAAAAAAAAAGAAAAAAACCTCCTTCATTGATTCTGTACATAATCCATGCTACTCTCCTTCCCTGGTTTGGTTTGGGAGAATTTCCTTGTGGGCTGCGTCCAGCTGATATTCCACCTTGGCACAGTGAAATAACGTTATGTATTCTACTGAAAAATGCGTGCCAGAGAGAGAAACAGGCACTGTAGGATCTCTTGTGGTGCGCACTACCAGCCCTCCACTGCAAGTGAATCCAGCCGGTGCTCTCACTCCTCTCCTCCTGCCTTCAGGAATGAAATTCAGCATCCACTGTTCATCCCCACAACGAGGGGAGGGTGTCCTCCCCCGGATGGAAACTTTCAGACACCTCTGCTAAACCTACTAGAGATGATAGCAGATGCCAGTAAGCCCTGATTAGGTGTTATTTTCCTTGATGCGCTCCCTCTTCAGTGGATTTTTTCCCTTTAGCTCCTCCAATTTGCCTGTTATATAGCTCTCTCCTCTCCGGAATAGGGTCTCAGAATGGATGCTGAGAAAGCAGCGGAATGAGGCGAGCCGCTCGTTCACCAGCTCCGTCTCCCTCGCTCTCTCTCTCCCTCTCTCTCTCTCTCTGACATGCTCCCTCCCTTCCTCCTACTGCACCTCCCCACCCTTTTCGTTTTCTCTCTCCTCCTCTCCTTCCCTCTCAAACACACACAGATATGCACTTCTCTAGCACTGGCTTTTGACAATTACTGCTGTGCCATTTCCAGCCATGTCAGACAGAAAGGTTCACCGCCCATCCTCCTCAGAGAAACAAATAACGCCTGATAAATATGTAAAATTAAATACACTCTGAGAAAAAAGGAGCGGGGAGTATATGGAAAACAGCACCGAGCCAAGACACAATCTAATCTGCTTCATTCATCCTCGTTAACTGAACACTGTGAACGTCTATGGAGTTGTGTTGTTGTTGGGGGTTTTTTTGCATCTTTTTCGCCTCTTTTGTCCTAACTTCTTTGTTTAATGCAGTCGCATGACCGGCTGTCAGGAGTGAATGAAGAGGAGGACAAAAATAGCAAAAAAAAAAAAGAAGAGAACGCCAGCATATGACACAGAAACAAGCCCATTACATACAGTATTCTATATCAGCGGCAGATAACCATATTATAATTATATGCCCAAATTTGTTATCGTCATGTGTACATACTGGATGTAGATAGTGATCATTAGCCCTGAGGAAAAGCATAATGATATAATGTGAATAACACTGAGAAACAGGAAGGAAAAAGCCTGAAAAAGCCTCCCACTCCAACGGTATCTCAGTGTGCTCCATTTGTCATGTGCTGAGAACAGTATGGCAACAATACATGCTGTTTTCACACATTTACTGTGAATATGGAACAAGCAATTACAGTGTTTAAGCCTGGACTCTAAATAAGCTGTTTACCTTCTCTTTCATTGCCATGTGTTATCCTTTACACCATCACAAGTTGTACAGTTCGATGATTGAACCTCTAAGTCACTAACTCTGAGTGAAGGAAATAGGTGTTAAGATTACAAAGCGCTTTCTTTTTTACTTGGCCTTGGCGACAGGGCAATGACCTTGATATTATCAAGGCAAGGTTGCATCTCATCAACACCTTGTCAGTAAGGCTCTAAGCCCCATGTAGAAACGCCTTTGGCAGGGTCACTTGCCCACTGTATTCAATCCATCATGCACGTCCGCCCCGAGGAGGCATGTCAACAATGTCATCACGTTTTTAGCAGAAAAGTGTTTCGGAGCAAAACAAGCCGTCTTACAGTGAGGTAGCGTCAGGGAAATGGATGGTTACACTGGTCGACAACAAATTTATTTTTTAAGTTTTTTGAGCTGATTTAGGATCATTTTGGTGTGCTGAATCCAAAAATCACATTAATTTTGCTCAGTCAGGTCAACTTTTTGAACTATGCTACATATTGGCTTTTTAACATTTTTGCTTACATTTATGGGCATTTTCACATCATATGATACAAAATTCTTTCCTATTTCTTGCAATAAACGAGTTCTGAAGATTTTACTTTTGCCAATTTACGATTAATGTTTTTTTTTTTAATATTACAGGTGAATGAAATGGCTTCGACTAGAACAGGGGTGTCAAACTCATTTTAGTTCAGGGGCCACATTCAGCCCAATTAGATCTCAAGTGGGCCGGACCAGTAAAATGATAACTGTGAAAAAAAGTACAATTATATTATGATCAGGTTTATATCTACAAAGTTTCCTTAAAAATCCGGATAACAGGAACAATTTCAATTGTCTTAAGAAAAATAAGTGCAATTTTAACAATATTCTGCCTCGGTTTATCAGTTTATCATTTACACATGTGCATTACAATCGCACAAAACATTTAGTGACAGGCAGAATGTTGGTAAAATTGCATTTACTTTTCTTAAGACATTTCCATTTGTTCATATTTGTTCAGATTATTCACATTTTTTGTGAAAGTATAGTTTGGTAATGTAAACATTTTCATGTAATTTTACTTTTCTCCACCAAAAAAATAAAGAGAAAATTTGGAGGTGTCATTATTTATAGGTTATTATGATAATATTTTACTGCTCTGACCCACTTGAAATCTAATTGGACTGTATGGGTCTGTATGTGGAACCTAAATTAAAATGATTTTGACACCATTGATTGTTAATATCTTCAGTGTCATTTTTGCATTTCACAAAATCATCCCGCGGGCCAGATTGGACCCTTCGGCGGGCCAGATTTGGCCCCCGGGCCACGTGTTTGACACCTGTGGACTAGAAGATCTTGCAAAAATAAGCCTGACGTATTCTGCTACATCTGCGGTGAATACACCATTGTACCTAACAGGAATCAAGTCACAAGTTTCATAAAGTGTGCTTACCAGTCTTATTTTGGTATTAATTATTATATTTTGCGAGACGATCAAATTTTTCAAAATCAAATTAGCAAAAAAAAACCTGACCTGATTGAGAAAAACAGATGTCATTTTTGGATTTAGCGGTGCAAAATGGTCCTAATTCAGTTGAAAAAACCTAGACAACTTACAAAAAACATTTTTTTGTAACCCAGTGTTATCTTTTACAGTTTCTGCAAAAATGTGGGAGTCAATGTGGAAACCGATGTAATGTGTGCCACTTTGGATTAACACGTCCACATATGAAACTGGTCCCTAAAAGCAGGAGAAAGGGGCTAAAAGTTCAAACGACATGTAGACCAATGTTATGAAGCAAGTTTGGAAGCACTTTGGGTCTATTTTAAGAGATACACTGTAAACCCGCACTTTGTATTTACTAAAATGCTTTAATTACAATGCACTTAAATGATTTAAGTTTTATGATGTTACTATAAAATGTTCAGTATATTCTACTAATTTGTAGACATAGTTGAAAGTACGAAAAAGTTTAAGTTGAATGGAATTAAATCACTCAGTTTTAGTCATGACCACACCTTTTTATCTTCGCATTGCATTGTGGGTATTGCGCAGGTTGTTGAAAATGTGTTCTTTTTCTGTGCAGGGGTTCAGCAGGGTTGCGGTGTTAGTGTTAATTTGGATTTAATATGTGTATGGCAGTGTTTATTGGCCTTTTTGTGTTTGTTTTTGTATTTTTTGTACAGCTGCACCATGAGTCAGAGCCAGAGGAAGAACTATGGCTTTACTGTTCATCTAAGAATGTTATTGTACAATGGAAATCCTAATATCATGCCAAATTAAAAGCTCTTCCTGTACTGGCAAATGACATTGCGCTAACTCACATTCATGCTACAACATATTAAGTTGAATAATTTCACAACTATTTTGGTCAGGAATAGGATTTTGAGTTTGATTATCTTAAAAAAAGTTGTTTAATCAATGATAAATTAATCTGGCTTCAACTGAGAAAATTAGTCAGTGTAACCTAAAATGCTGAGTTGAATGGTTGGATAGTGGGGTTGAATTTACGACAGATTTAAAGTACAAATAACTTGTCTTTTAGTGTTTTCTACTTAATAGTTTAAGTTCAATACTTTTAGCATTAAAGTTGAACCTACTTAAACCAATTGATTAGTCGATCATTACTCAAATCATTTAAGTGCAATCACTTGCCTCAAATTTTTTGAGTAAACTCTACTTATCCGGGCTTACAGTGTAAAAGAGAAACTATTTTTCAGATAAAACACATTTTTAAAATTATTTTACATTATATTTAATTCAAAAATCTATTTTAACCCTGAACCATTAAATCATTGACAGAAAATTCCCCCTCTTTGAAACTGGAGCCTTTATTGGTCCTGAACAACCAAAACTTTTTTATTTTTTATTTTTTTTCAAATATCAATTTCCATGCATGAGTTTCAATTTTGTATCATATTTGATACATCAGGTCTCAATGCTCAAATAGTATTATTTTTGAACAAACAAAAACATAATATAACACAAACATGTCTAACAAATTGGTAATTCCTTTTCAAAACTGTCAAAGTTCTTCCTCCTTCCTCATTAATGGCAGTCTTGTAGTGTCACTGGAAAGGCCTCCAGTGAACACATTCCTCCCCCTGGTGGATTATCTGTGTATTGTATGTATCTAATTGTGTACATCAGGTTTTTCAAGAAAAAAATATCACTAATCATGTAGAGGGCTTCAAAACTCATGTATCAAATATGATACATTTGGTGTTATACGGTTAAAAATAAATATTTACTGAGATAAAAGACAAACAATTTTTCAGATATAACATTTTTATTTCACGCGCACATACAAAAATCGGCATGTAACATGGTAAAAATTACACAAAAATTACGCAGTACTATTTTTTCGAATATCTTTATTCTCTCACAGGTCATTTTGGGAATCAAAGTAAGTATGCAATGGAGAGTGTTTCACAAAAATGACTGCTGTTGCAAAAACAGTTACGATTTATTTGTGTTTAACCCTTTCATGCATAGGTCACTCCAGTGGACAGTTCTTCTCCAGCTGTTCTCTTGTATATTCATGGGTTTTGATGTTTTAGCTCCACATCAGCCAACACAGTGGACACTTACGCATCATCCCATACACTGACATTCAGACCATTACTGTAACTGTGCTGTTCTTGATAAACCTGATCTGCACTAACATGTTTGAGTGTAAATCAATTGTTATTTGTCAGACAAGAAGGTTTTTTTTTTTTTGCATATTATCTCCATGAAGTGAGTAATTACTAGCATTAGACTATGTTAAAATGTGAGAAGACATCAGATTAGCAGCATTAAAAATGTTTTTATTTTATTGTTTTCATATCCCTTTCTGATATTGGGTTTTAAACACGTTTCTTTCCTTAAAAAAATTAAATACATGGATATTTTTTTTAACTCCATAGAAAAAAAAACTCGATCGCATTGTTGTTTTTCATGCCTAAGGAGGAATAAAAACACTGAAGAAAAACATTTTGACTAAGGTTCTCACAATTCATGCATGAAAGGGTTAAATGGGCAGGTTCTGCATGTAACACAAGTGGACACAATGGGTTACACATGAAAGCTTGAATGAGACCGAGATTCATGAAAAACCCACATGTCTGGATTGGAAAAAACACTAGGATTGTCAAATTTAACAGTGTCTTTATTTATAGTCCGTATAAGACCATTAACAGCCATGTTTTCAGACCAAATGCACTGACACCTAGGTGGCTTTTCCTGTCCCAATTTTGGTCCTATTTGTAGCCCCAATATTTTATAAAAAAAAAAAAAAAAAATTCCTTAATTTTGGGATGGTTCAGAGCAGGAGTATAATTTTTTTTGCATTTATCTGAGGTCATCATTAGGTACATCCTGGGTGGGTGGGTAGGTATGTACGTAGGTAGGTAGCTAGCTAGCTCGATCTAAAATCAGTTCGCCACCCTTGACTCTTAATACAGGGTGAGTCAGAAAAAACGCTCTTTTCATTTAAAGAAATTGTACCACTGAAATGGAAATGCTTATTTTTCTTTTGATTATACAATCATATTGATGTGGTTATTGAGCATGTCTGGCGATTGAATCATTGATTTATGGCATAGCATAACAGAGGGAATGTCCATTGTTTATTGTGCACCGAAATATCTGCCAACACAGTTTATGCCACCGTGAATGAAATTGAAATTGTCAACCATTACATCATGTTTACTCGCCATCAAAATGTTTTGTCTCAACGAAGTCGCCCGGCACGACCTTCAACCTGGCTACCATTCAGATTGATGCAAATCTGTGCTCGTTGTCGCATCTCTAACACAGCTCTTCTCGCCATTCGTGTTCGTCGTAGGGCTTGGATTTCAGCCGTGATGCGATTTCGGAGTTCCTGAAGAGTGTGTGGAACAGTCTGATACACACGGTTTTTAAGATACCCCCACAAGAAAAAATCAAGGGGGGTCAAGTCCGGGGATCTAGGTGGCCACTCTCTCTCCTGACCCAAACAGACAACTCGATGAGGAAATAATACCTGCAATCGCTGTGGTCTTGCCATGATGAAAACTCCCTGGGCACTGTCATGTAGGCCTATGTCCTGAGTGTGAAAGCAAAGCCCCGACTCCTGTAATTGCTGTCAATTTCAACTTTGTTCACTGTGGCATACATTGTGTTGGCAGGTATTTCAGTGCCCAATAAACAATGGACCTTCTCTCTCTTATGCAATGCAATAAATCTATGACTACATCACCAGACATGCTCAATAACCACATCAATATGACTGTATGGTCAAAAGAAAAATCAGTGTTTCCATTTTAGCAGTACAATTTCTTTAAATGGAAAGAGCGTTTTTTCTGACTCACCCTGTATCTTCAGAGTAATTTTTGCATTTCATAAATTCAGTCCATGGGCCAGATTGGAACCTGTGGTGGACCAGTTTTGGTTCTACTGCCCTGGTCCTCATTCTGGTCCTCCAGAGCAACTATCCAGCATGTTTTAGATGTTTCCCTCTTCCAGCACACCTGACCGTCCTTATCAGTCTTCTGCAGAGCTGGATGATCATTTGAATCATTTGTGTTGGAAGAGGGATACATCTAAAACATGCAGGATAGTGGCTCTGGAGGACCAGGAATGAGGACCAGGGCTCTACTGTATAGTTTTCATTTGGAAAACAGAGCAGAGCGTCGCTTCATTCTCACACCATCTATGTTCACACAAGCTCATCTGGAGCTTCAGAATAACATTAACTCAGTATTTTCCAGTATTGACTGAATGTTTTGGGTTTTTTTTCCTGGTGATGGAAAACTGTAAAGACTGTCAGTCATGTTGACAGATCAGAACACTCAGGGCCATCTACTGTATTATTATATTCACACACAGCACTGGCCTTCACATGTCTTCTATTCAGCTGTTGACCGTGCACTGAGGACCTAAATACTGGTGCATGTCCAGGTTCACTATGGTTCACCAGGACCCGTCATGGCTCTAGTGCAGGCGGACCACATGCTGCAGGTTCAGGTCCCACATGCCAGCCTCTGAATACTCCCCTGGTGGTAATGCTTCCTGGATTCTAACCTATGATTATGATTATGATTAAACTGATGCAGGTGATTCCATTCTCAGATAAGGCAGCAAATCACAGGTTCAGAACAAAAAAAAAAAAAAAAAAAAATTGCCAGAAGTTCTCTGTCCAAGGGAATAGATGTAAAAGCAAATGATAATCACCTAATTGTCCAATTCTTCAAAAATGCATTATTGAATTTGAAAAAACAGAATTGCTGTGGTGTTTTAATGCCCTTTTCTGTCGGTGAAACAAAAAAAATGATCATGTGGCGGTGTCCCTGAACCTTTTTCTCTCTTAGACGTATGAATACATGATCTGTAAATCCTTTGTATTAGGATGCTTCTATGAAACTGGGTTTATTTTGATACCTGGCACTTTACTAGCTTTTCAGACCCAATAATAAAAGAGAAATGTAGACATATTTCCCCCCAGGATGTACCTTATGATGACCTCAGATAAATGCAAAAAAAAATTATGCTGTTGCTCTGAGTCGTCCCAAGATTAATGCATTTTTAATTAAATATTGGGGCCAAAAATAGGAGCAAAATTGGGACAGGAAAAACTACCTAGGCGTCAGTGCATTTTATCCTGAAAACATGGCTGTAAATGGTCTTATATAGACTATAAAAAAGACACTGTGTTAAATTTGTCGACCTTAGTGGTTTTTCTAATCCAGACATATGGGTTTTTCATGAATCTCAGTTTCATTCCAGGTTTCGTGTGTAACCCATCGTGTCCACTTGCGTTACATGCAGAACCTGCCCATGTAAACACAAATAAATCGTGACTGATTTTGCAACAGTGGTCATTTTTGTTAAACACTCTGCCTTGTATAATTAGTCTAATTCCCAAAATGTACCTGTGAGAGAATAAAGAGATATTAAAAAAAAAAATAGTAGCTCATAATTTTCGTGTCCTTTTAACAGTGTTCCATGCAGATTTTTGTATTAAATATAATATAAAATAATACAAAAATATGTTTTATCTGAAACAGAGTTTCTCTTTTATCTCAGTAAGTATTTATTTTAAAAATAGACCCAAAGTGCTTCTAAACTTGCTTCATAACATTAGTCTACATCTGGTTTGAATTTTTAGCCCCTCTGTCCTGTTGCTCAGGGACCAGTTTCAGAGAAGCACCCATTAGTTATTACTGTGATTAAGTTATTTTTTTTAAGAATAAAAATCAAATGTCAGCTAATGCTAGATTGTGATCTAAACTATAAATCCTGTGAGAAAAACCAAATCAGTCCTGTCAGGAAAAGTAATAATTCTATCATACTCTATCCAGGAACAAGCAAAAAACTGGTCAGAGTAGCTTCATTTCTTAAGTGTCCAGTCAAAAAAAATTATCAGACCATCAAAAGTCATCAAAAACAATGGTTATGCAATCAAGCGCTAACTCCTGTGTGTATCATGTGACTAAAACAGACAGAAAAGAAAACATGGAATGTCTAAAAGCACTGTTTTTGTCAGTACAATGCCATTGATACTGATGTAAGAACTGAAGTGATTTTGGTTATTATCAAGAAAACATGGAAAATGGATAGATATCAGCTCTGAAATTAAACTACTATGAGCTTATTGTGTTGTTATCATTATATTTGTCCAAACAAATGGACCTCTACTTGTACCAGGCATTAAAATGAACAAGAAATTGAAGAAAACAAGGGTGGTCTAATAATTCCTTTCCGCAACTGTATCCTACAAACACTGGGCAATTTTAACCCTTTCATGCAATTATGAGAACCTTGGTCACAATATTTGTGTGTTTTTATTGTTCTTTAGGCATGAAAAAAACATATGATTTAGTTGTTGTTTTTTTTTCTTAAGGACTTACAAAACTGTCCACTCAGCCGTACCCAACGCATTTAATTTTTCAAGCAAAGAAACATGTATTTATAACCTAATATCAGAAAGTGATATGGAAAAGTATGCAATAAAAACATTTTTAATGCTGCTAATCAGATGTTTTCCCACATTTTAACATACTCTAATACCAGTTATTATTCATTTCACGGAGATAATATGCAAAAAACCCCTGTTTTGTTTGTTGATTTACACTAAAACATGTCACTGCAGATCAGGTTTATCAAGAACAGCATAGTTACAGTAACGGTATGAAATGCACTGTATGGGATGATGCATAAGTGTCCACTGTGTTGGCTGATATGGAACTAAAACAATAAAACCCATGAATATACAAGAGAACAGCTGGAGAATAGCTGTCCACTGGAGTGACCACTGTGCATGAAAGGGTTAATCATGATAATTTTTTTTTTTATATCCGTCAATATCTGTAATTATCAAAATAAATCAAACAGGATGGAAATCAGCCAAATATTTGTTAGAAATGACAAATACCTTGTCAGAAAAACAAATACAGCAGTTGGTAGAGGAGGTAGAATAAAAACAAATAGAGTGGGAAAATGTTCAAAATGAAATGTAACAGGAAAATTAAGTAAAATGAAAATGAATAAAACACTGAATCAAGGGTTTTGGCTAAAAATGTAAATAAAATAAACCCTAAAGACAAAAGAACAGTGTATATTATAATATTTGTCATTACCAGGATATAAAGTTGTGTTATATTACATGAAATTAGAAGATTATAGAATTGCACGACTCAAGTTTTTGTTTTATGGCTCAGTTCTAGTGCTTTTATCGTCAGTCGATAGGGTTTTCCTATATTTCTATTTAACAAAAAAGCAACAAAACAACACTTACCAGGACTATTCCACACAATATGTATAAAATATATGTATATTCTGAACAGCAGAATACACAACAGTTACTAATACACAGGCAACACTGAAAAAAAGTGTGTTGATAATGAAACACATCCAAAATAATTCCATATGAGCGTCTCCACAGGAATGAAACGCTGCCTGAAGGATCACAAACCTTCTGAGATTTTCACAGTTTATATAGCAACTTCAAAACAAGTACAATAAACACCTAAACCCAGTTTTCTTGTACCTTTTATTGTCAGTAAACTTAACGAACGTCACAAAATTCACAGATTTCTGTGACAAGTATGCACACAAACACACCTCCTACATTTTTAGAACTGCAACTTTTTTACAATTGATGATGATGATGATTATTATTATTATTATTACTATTATCTTGATTATTGACAGATTTTTCTGTCTAAAACTTAAAGAAAAATAATTTGTGCTTATTGTATAATATTATTGTATATTTTATTATATTACTGCATATAGAGCTAATGTTTGGCACTTTGCAGCATACACAGAACAAAAACAAGACAATCGATAAATTCCCATCCTGGGATTAATACAATATTTCTAAGAAAATACAATAAAATGATCATTCTGTCTGTAAAAGTTTCAATATCTTCCTGTATTTTGCTTTTATGGCCCAAAATAACATCCTCCACTTCCATAAGTTGTGACTCATTTAAGGAAAAGACAACTGAAAAAACTGAAAATCATCGCATTTTTCAAGCAAGTATCTTTTATATTTGCTTAAAAAAATTCCTGAAACAATCGACTATGAAAATAGTTGCTGATTTTCCCTTTTGACCTGCTGTTTTTTTGTTTTTGTTTTTTTTTTTTTAATCTTTGAGTTGTTGCAGTTCAAATCTCTTTTACACTTTTAGAACTACAACTTTTTTTTGTTATTATTGACTGATTTGACGTCTGTCTAAAACTTCAAGAAAAACAATCTGTGCTTATTGTATTATATACTGTATACTGTATTATATTACTGCACATAGGGCTGATGTTTGGCATGCTGCAGTCTCTATAAAAGTTTCAATATCTTCCTGTATTTTGCTCATATGGCCTAAAATAACATCCTCCACTTCCATAAGTTGTGACTCATCTAAGTAAAAAACAGACAACTGTGAAAAAAACTGAAAATCATCACATTTTTAAAGCAAATATTTGTCCTATTTGCTTTAAAAAAAATCCCTGAAACGATTAATCGACTATGAAAATAGTTGCTGATTTTCCCCTTTGACCTGCTGTTGTTTTTTTTAATCTGTGAGTTGTTACAGTTCAAATCTTTTTTTAGAACCACAACTTTTTTTTATTATAGACTGATTTGATTTCTGTCTTGATTACTGACTGATTTTTCTGTCTAAATTTTCAAGAAACACAATCTGTGCTTATTGTATTACATTACTGCACATAGGGCTGATGTTTGGCATGTTGCAGTCTCTATAAAAGTTTCAATATCTTCCTGTATTTTGCTCATACGGCCTAAAATAACATCCTCCACTTCCATAAGTTGTGACTCATCTAAGTAAAAAACAGACAACTGTGAAAAAAACTGAAAATCATCACATTTTTCAAGCAAATATTTGTCCCATTTGCTTCAAAAAAAAAATCCCTAAAATGATTAATCGACTATAAAAATAGTTGCTGATTTTCCCCTCGACCTGCTGCTTTTTTAATCTGGGAGTTGTTGCAGTTCTCCCAGCCTCCTGTCATTCTCCTCCACTCACTCTCTCTCTTTCAGGCGGCGGTACAGCTTGCAGATAAGCCTGGGTAAGCCCTCTGGCTGAGGCAGCAGCACGGCTCTTCCTGAATCTAATTATTGAGAAAGCACAGTTTCCAACCAACTGTCCACAGTCCAGACCCCCGTTCCAACTGCCACAAACTACAACCCATTTACATTCACCGCAACTGAGTCCACCGCCAGCTTCTCAGACAGTCTGTCCAACTTACAGGATTGATATATGCACACGACTCGTGTCTTTATTCCTATTTATGAACTACAAAATCCACAAGCAAATGGAAGAAACGGGAACAAGTCGGATCCTATTCAAATATTCTAATGTTCAGTTCCATACGTTCACAATTAGAAACAGAGCGATTCATCAGTTTGGGCGACAGGACGTTTTATTAACGATTATCAACAGATGATTAAGCTGCAAAAAAAAGCCTGTACTAAAACAAGAAAATTGAACTTATTGGGTTAAATGTCTTATTTCTTTCTTTTTTTTTTTTTTTCTTTTTTAATTTAAAGAGCACTTACAAATATATAATAAACTTTATTGCAGACACAGGTCCATAAACCATAAGCACACAACATACAGAATAAATAAAATAAAAATAAAAAGAATAAAAAAAGAATAAAAAGGAGATTAAAAAAAAAAAAAAAAAAATTAAACACATCATAAAATATACAAACTATTGCAAATGACAACTAATAAATGACAATGCCACAATCTGTTACATTCTTCCTCGCACACATTTATTTATTTATACCATAACATTTACATATGAACAGTCACAGATCATCTGAGTATTTCTCCATGTAGCTCTTTCAGATGTTTTTAGACCTTTAGGTAAACATTGGTGAGAACTATTTTCAACAAGAACATTGGAAACTTTCACATTGGAAGGTTTTTCAAAGACAAAATTCCTGTGTAGCAGTATAATGAAATAAAAAAGGTTCAGGTTAAAGGTCATAGGCAAACGAGAGAAAATAAAAAAACAAATGTCTAGATCAGTAAGACACTGTTCCCTGAACCTTTTCCAATAATTTAAGACAAGTCTGGTCTTATGGGTTTGACATACTCAGCCCATTTACTCCAGATTTTGTGGGTTAAATGTCTTATTTCAAGTACAATTATCTGTCAGTGCAGTAAGAAAATTGCACTTATCAAGTTTTCTTAAAATAAGAAAATATTATCTCAGGAGTATAGAATGCTAAAATTTATATTTTAAGTGGAATATACTTGTTTCAAGTCTTCATAGTAAGATTTTTTTTGTGACTCAGTACATACGTATAAGCAAAACTGCATAAAACAGAACCAAAAAAAATTCTTGAGGGTAAACAGTTACTGTGTCCGTCATACTCATCCTCCAACAATAGAACTGGTTTTGTTAGAAATGTTGCTTAAAACTAGTTGTAATATCTAAGTGGGGTAGCTCAAGATGAAAATTCTTGGAACAAATCAAATCATCTTAACAAGATTAAGTCTTAATAAGTAAATGAAGCTAAAATATATATATACAGGGTGGGGAAGCAAAATTTACAATATTTTGAGGCAGGGATTGAAAGACAGTGTATGACCAGTTAGTTTATTGAAAGTCATGAGAATTTATTTGCCACAAGAAAATGTACATAATAGAAAATGTTTTTATTCTATGTGTCCTCCTTCTTTCTCAATAACTGCCTTCACACGCTTCCTGAAACTTGTGCAAGTGTTCCTCAAATATTCGGGTGACAACTTCTCCCATTCTTCTTTAATAGTATCTTTAAGAAAGTCGACATTGCTGTGTGATGTTCTATTGGTAGCATGTTCTAAAACGCCCCAAATAGCAGAATCCAGAGGGTTTAGATCTGGGCTAGAAGGCGGCCATAAACATGATTCCAAAAATTGCTAAAGTTGGATTTGTTGCTGTTGTCAACAAGTGTTTTGGTGTTCTTGTGTAAGAGTTTAACTTCAAATCATATTTTACTGCATTACTAACGCTCTTGTTGTCTACCTCAAGTTCAATTGCCATTTTTCTCATGGATTTGGTTGGATCCTTTAGGATTTTGGATTTGAGAGCTTTAATAAAAGCTTTGGTAGGTTTTTTGTTGCTTCCTCCACTTCCAGACTTTCTGGTAATAGTTTTGCTCATAGTCATTCTCTTCTTTCCATTATAAACAGTCTTTATGGACACTCCAACTATTTTTGAAATCTCCTTTGGTGTGACGAGTGCATTCAGCAAATCACACACTCTTTGACGTTTGCTTTCCTGATTACTCATATGAGCAAAAGTTTCTGAAAAGGTATGGATAATAGTGTTAGGTATGATTATGACATCAATATATGTTTGGTTTCCAAACAACTGACGTAGTGCCTGCTGAGAAAAAACAACTAAATGTTCATTGTAAATTTTGCTTCCCCACCCTGTATATATATATATATAGATATATATATATATCTTTCATGACAAATATTCCAAATTCAAGTCAGTTTCAGTGTTTTTACAGTAAAAATCAGGTATTTTTCGATATTTGATTCACTGATCATGTAGATGTTCATAAAAGCTCAGATTAAAGACGCAGACGGATATGGATGGAGTGTTCTGTCCGTCCTCTGCGTACATTCCCCAGGTTCCTACAAGTTCAATTTAAGACCTTTATAAGACTATTTAGAACAGGATTTAAAGCCCATTTCACAGCAGTTTCCCTCCACTCATGTCAACCAGGTCAAGAATGATCTTTTCTCCAACAGGCATTATTAAATTTCCCCTTCCCCATGGTTACTTTTCGCTTGCGAGCCGTGCCTTAAAGTTCCCATAGTCAGCTTTCTCGGGCGACTAACAGCTACACGTGTTAGCCTGAATGTTCTGTGATCATTTCAAACTTACCAATAACTGCTTCCTGGTTTCAGTACAGACTGCCAGGTTGGAACAGGTGGAACTGAGTCGACTAACAGTACTTTCTTTGCAGCTTAGACATTTCACAGACATATTTAAACACCATACAGCCAACAAGTTTAAGACAGCATAACTTCAGACCTATCATATCAAATTTAATACCTTTTAAAGACTTTTGAAAGGTACTAAATGAAGACTTGTAAATTCAATTTAATTTAATACCCAGAGGGAACCCTGATTCTGTACACAATTCTGTCTGTTTTCTGGGACCTTGCAGATGCATACTCAGACGGAGAATACAGAGCAGTATCACCGGGAACTGTGGAGGCAGTGTTGAAATTAGAGGAGAATAATTACCATAAATAGTGGAACTTTTCAAAGAGCGTCTGTGTGAGTTACGGCGGCCATACACTGTGCGATTATTTCGATCGTTGCACGCAGCTCCATCTCAAATTGTGTGAATCAATTGTAAAGTCAGGCTCACGATCCATGTTCTCACACTGTACGGACCGATGCTGGTATGCGACCTGACTGCTCACACTGTAGGACCATACACCAGAGGACGCACCACACCTTCCAGTCTAGTATCCGGAAATACAACGTTAAAATACCAAGGAATCCGAAAGTGCATAGACGATTGTGTATTGGCGTGAGTCATGAAATGGTAGTGCTAAACAACAAGCAACGAGCTGCTTTGGCAATATGTGCCATTATCTGCAGGGAATCAAAAAAGAAGAAAAGACGACGACGTGTTTGGTGCAGGAATTGGTTGTCCAGATGTGGACAGTATGGGCTGTCAGTCCTACAGCAAAGGGAACTAGAGGTAAGCTGCAAAAGCTAAACTGCACTAGAGCAATAGTCAGCTACTGTTAGCTTAGAATTAGCTAACAGTAGCTGACTATTATTGTATTCACGCATGCACAGTGTGAGAATTTGAGGCCCATGGGCTCGTGGCACTGCTTTGACAGTGCCATACCCTCACCAGGAGCGAGCAGGATTTCAAACAACTCCGTTTTCCTTGCAAACACACGATTGCTGGTCATGAGGTGTTACTCGGTTCTCCTTACCCCATGTACACTGCACCAAGCACCACACAGGATTAGAGGCACATCTGACCCCATCCTAGAAAGAGTCGCACAAGTGAGAAATCGTCTCTAAAATCACACAGTGTATGGCCGCCTTTAGTGAAAAATTACAGACATATTTACAATTATTAACCTTCTCAGTGTCAACATTAGTATCCCAGTAAGTCATCAAAATGTTTCTTCTTCTTCTTCTTCTAGTATGGTAATTAAGAGCAGTGCCCTCTGGTGGATTGATTGAAAAACACTCATTCCAAAGTACAGGATGTATGACAATGTTAGGGTGTATTCACACCTGAAAAGTCCTTTGGTCCACTTATTTGATTCAGATCAAATGCGGACTTTATTTTTTTCATTTGGGTTGGATCGCATTCACATTGCACTTTTTGCAAGTGGACATACATGCGTGAACAGAAGCATGCATGTGACGAACTACGCTAGCATTGGACAGAAAAGTCAGGGGCGGGGTCAATCAGAGACGGTCGGTGTTGATGAAAATAGACATGGTGCTCCTACATACAGTTAACATCTTCAGAATATAAATTGTATTTTTACAGACACAAATTTACAAAAATAATGTGAACACTCAAGAAAAGCTCAGTCGGAGTCAGTTTCATAATACGTGCATCTGACCAAATGTCAGTGACACATTCAGTTTCCTCGTTGCTCCACGTCTGTCCACAGCTCACAGCTGCTATTAGCTCTGACCACCCGTAAACCTCGGCTACTTCCAGCCGCTACAGTGGCTCGTCAAGCACAAAAAGGCGCAAGATTCCTTGGTTTGGTTCGATTCGAGGTCGGTTCTATTCACACCGGAAGTGAACCGGCCCAGAGTCCGTTTGGAAGTAAGTAAGTACATTTTACTTATAGAGCACTTTTCACAGACAGAGTCACAAAGTGCTTTATCAATTCAAATCAGAATCAAATTAAGTTTACAGAAACCCAACAGAATCCTTCAGGAGCAAACACTTGTGATTGGTGACAGTGGCGAGGAAAAACTTCCCTTTAACGGGCAGAAACCTCGAGCAGACCCAGACTCCTGAAGGATGGCCGTCTGCCTTGACCAGTTGGGGTTAAAGAGAGAGAGAGAGAGAGTAAAGGAGGAGAGAAGAGAGAGCGATAGAGAAATAGAGAGACTGGGGGGGGGGTGCAAAGCGCTTGTTTGGTTCGAATCAGAGTTCACATGTTTGTATTCACACCTAAAAAAACATCCGGACTTTCTGGGGAAACCAACTCTGGTCCGTTTTAAAGGGACCAAACGTGGTAGGTGTGAATGCACCCTCAGAAACAGACGTACCTATCCCCGTACATAAAGTGAATGTAAATGAGCCTTAAAGCCTCTGCGTCTGTTCCATCCAGTATGATCCACAGTGTCCACCAGTTGGACGACAACAACTATAATTTGTCTGAAACTTTGGACCAGTTTGGAATCATGTTGTTCTCACGGACCAGTCGATTTCCATTTACCTGGATTTTCACTAAAATGTGCTCAGATTCCCAGAATCCTTTCGTTGTATGATCCTGCAGACTCAGTCCAGTCCTTCTAAGGTTTCAGAAAGTGTGAAAATCTTTCTTAATCTTTTTTTGGACAATCCTACGACACATGTACAAGGCCCGTAACAAGTTAAGACGTATGTGTGTATGTAACGCTTGGATATGCAATTTTATTTATATTTACTGTGCCGTATTATACAGGGGTTGGACAAAATAATGGAAACACCTTCACCTCAAGATGATAATGCCCCAATCCATACAGCTAGAATTGTTAAAGAATGGCATGAGGAACATTCTAATGAAGTTGAGCATCTCGTATGGCCGGCACAGTCCCCAGACCTCAACATTATTGAGCATTTATGGTCAGTTTTAGAGATTCAAGTAAGACGTCCATTTCCACCGCCATCGTCTCTAAAAGAGTTGGAGGGTATTCTAACTGAAGAATGGCTTAAAATTCCTTTGGAAACAATTCACAATTTGTATGAATCAATACCTCGGAGAATTGAGGCTGTAATTGCCGCAAAAGGCGGACCTACACCATATTAAATTATATTTTGTTGATTTTTTTAAGGTGTTTCCATTATTTTGTCCAACCCCTGTATATGCATATAGATCTGATGACAGCAAGGGGTTTGGGAGGGTTAAGTGGGTTTTGTTTGATTTTGTTTCCTTTTTTTTTTCATGTGTGTGAATACCTGTGTGTATTCTGTATTTTGAAATGTAATAAACATATCTAAACAGAGTCCAGTCCTAAGCCAAATGCTACAGCTCATAAAAGCACCAAAAATATGATGTTCCCAGTTTTGAGTTGCACCCACAACAGCACAGACATATTTTATCCAATTCTAAGTGAAGATAAGAACTCCAACTAAATTGAGATTCTGTTTCATCAGGAAAATAAATATAGTGTTGTCAGAAGTTCTTCATCCTGATAGCACCACAGGAGTATTCTAACACTCAGAGATTTGAATGGAGATGTGATAAACAAATAAATTCAACTTCTTTTTAATGCACTATAGTGTCTACACAAGAGACAAAGGCATCAGCCTGGTAATTCAGAAAAAAAAAAAAAAAAAAAACTGCAATAGAAGAGATGCTTTTGACTGCACTGCAGGAAACACACTATTATTAGTCCAAGCCTTTCATCCATTTTTCTGGACCACATCTGCCAATGAATCCAAAACATTCCCTGGACATCACACACTGAATGAAAAACTAAAAACATGTCATTGTAATGGACGAACTTTCATCCACATTTAATGACAAAACTGTGTTAATAAATTGGTCTGCTTTGAATTAATTACTTATTCTATTACATTAACTATTGATCCTCCTCCAGTGAGCGGATGTAAACATACAGGATTAATACAGACGACACACAGTCCTGCGCAAAAGTCCTGGTTCTACATTACAGTCATGGAAAAAATTATTAGTCCACCCTTGTTTTCTTCAATTTCTTGTTCATTTAATGCCTGGTACAACTAAAGGTACATTTGTTTGGACAAATATAATGAATAACAACAAAAATAACTCATAGTAGTTTAATTTCACAGCTGATATCTATCCATTTTCCGTGTTTTCTTGAAAATAACTAAAATCACTTCAGTTCTATGGCATTGTACTGACAAAAACAGTGCTTTTAGGCATTCCACGTTGTCTTTTCTGTCTGTTTTAGTCACATGATACACACAGGAGTTAGTACTGGATTGTATAACCATTGTTTTTGATGAGTTTTGATGGTCTGATAATTTTTTTGACTGGACACTTAAGAAATGAAGCGACTCTGACCATTTTTTGCTTGTTCCTGATTAGAATATGACAGAATTATTACTTTTCCTGACAGGACTGATTTGGTTTTTACACATGATTTTTATAGTTTCACAATCTATCCTTACTTGACATTAGATTTTTATTCTGAAAAAATAACTTATCTACTGATGACAAAAGCACTAGAACCGGGCCACAAGGTTGTAATAGTTTAGTTTTATTTAGTTTTGACTTTTTTTTTCTCTAATTCAGTTAGTTTTAATTCGTTTTTAGACCAGATTTGCTAGTTTTTATTAGTTTAAATTTTTTTCTAAATGCTTAGTTTTAGTTTAGTCATATCTTTTCTCTTCTTCTGCGTCATATTCAAATAAATCCCAGACAGGACTCTGCTGCTTTCTCCCAACTTTAGTCTCCATGTTTCCAGGTAAGTGGGGACCAGAAGACGACTGGAAACCACAAGTGACAGACTGTAAAATATCGTATGGTGCCAGCAGCTAAAATTGCTTGAGGGAAATTAATCGATTTCGTATCAATCCGAAATTGACAAAGACGAAAACGAAGGGAATTTTATCCAGAATTTTTATATGTTTTAGTTAGTTTTGTAAGCACATAATACAGTTTCAGTTAGTTATTGTTGTTTTCTTTTAATTATAGTTTTTATTTATTTCAGTTAACAAAAATGTTTTTACAATTCTAGTTTTCATCATTTCGTTAGTTTTCGTTAACGATAATAACCTTGCTGGGCCACAAAACTGTAACTGGACTCTAATTCTATATAATCTCATAATTTCATGTAAAATAATAGAACTTAATATCCTGATAATGACAAATATTATGATATATGTCACTCTTTTGTCTTTAGGGTTTATTTTAGTTTCATTTTTAGCCAAAACCCTTGTTTCAGTGTTTTATTATTTTCCTTTTTTTTTTTTTTTTTTTTTTTTTTTTTTTTATTAGTGATAGTTAACAAGACAATGTGGACAGAAAAACAACAACAACAACACATAAACAAAGGGAAACTCAAACAAATAAACAAACCAAAAACAACAAGAATGACAGAGTATTGACAAACAACAACAACGTCATATTACAATGAAAAAGATCATAAATGTAAATAGCAACTAAACCATATAGCTTGGTTAGGGGTGATAGGGGAAAGGGGAAGAGGGGGGTGTAAATGAAAGTGAGAAAGAGAGAGGGGGGAGTGAGGGGGAAAATAATAATTGTTGTGATAATAATACAAAAATATTTAATAATACCAGTAGCCTAATTTGCTAGAATTATTGTGGCAGCGGTAGCAGTGGAGGCAGTCACAATACTACTAGTTAAATAATTTAATATTTGTAACAATGTATTTGTATCAGTTACTATCTGTTTTGAGTTTATATGAATCAATTTAAGTGAATATGGCGTTTCTTATTTTACTTAATTTTACTGATACATGTACTTTTGTGGCAGTTCCCAAATTAATTTTTCTCTGTATTTAACCTTTCTTAAGATTTATCGCCATTTATTGTAATATTACCTTCTTTATTTTGCATTTTTCAGTGTAAATCGTGTATTTACCTATATTTTACAGGGTGGGGAAGCAAAATTTACAATATTTTGAGGCAGGGATTGAAAGACAGTGTATGACCAATTAGTTTATTGAAAGTCATGAGAATTTATTTGCCACAAGAAAATGTACATAATAGAAAATGTTTTTATTCTATGTGTCCTCCTTCTTTCTCAATAACTGCCTTCACACGCTTCCTGAAACTTGCGCAAGTGTTCCTCAAATATTGGGGTGACAACTTCTCCCATTCTTCTTTAATAGTATCTTCCAGACTTTCTGGTAATAGTTTTGCTCATAGTCATTCTCTTCTTTCCATTATAAACAGTCTTTATGGACACTCCAACTATTTTTGAAATCTCCTTTGGTGTGACGAGTGCATTCAGCAAATCACACACTCTTTGACGTTTGCTTTCCTGATTACTCATATGGGCAAAAGTTTCTGAAAAGGTATGGATAATAGTGTTAGGTATGATTATGACATCAATATATGTTTGGTTTCAAAACAACTGACGTAGTGCCTGCTGAGAAAAAACAACTAAATGTTCATTGTAAATTTTGCTTCCCCACCCTGTATTTCCTACATTTGATTTCTATGTTCATGAACACTCAGAGTAAATTCAAAGATTATATCAAAACAAACAAAACTGAAGAAAAAGTGACTTTTTCAGTCAAATCTCTCATTAACTGAACATAAACCGTGCATTTCCATCCACTGTTATTGATCCGACTCCACGGGTTTTACTGGTGAATCAATGTTGTAGAAGATGACAGTGTTTCCACAGTAACTACGGAGCCTCTGAACGTCCAAATGGGTCATATCTGATGACCATGAAAAGACGACAAACTATGTTTTACACCAATTATTGACATGTATTAATAGGATTAGTGGATCAGCAGGTATTAAACATTATAGATGAGCAGATGCTTTTAGTCGCCGGTGGCTGTTTGGGTCTTTATGGGTTAAAAGTAATGAAGCAAACATCAGTATTCCAACCAAGTTACGTGACTTCTGTTCACTATTACATAAGAAACACAGTAATTCTATGGATAAAAATGTAAAGCACATAAAGAAGTCATTAACACCTACATGAGTCTGACTGTGCTTCCTTCTTTTTTTTTTTTTTTAATTAAACTGATGACACATTCTTTTCACATTTGCAATTTCAGGAATATGAACATCTGGATTCCTGTAATCGTCGCTGTGATCTCAGCATTTCTGTCACAGTATCATCATTGTCAGCATAATCACAATCATTATCAATTCTTCCTTTAGCTGAAAAGCTGTTGACTGACCGCTGGCAGCTATTTTTTTTATTTTATTTTTTTTTCCCACTCGCAGGTTTTATCCTCCTGAATAGTCTTTGCCGTTTTAAATATCAAAGCTCACCCACGGGGCCAAACTGTAACCAGAGTAGGGGAGCTGCCTTCTGTTCTCAGGAACAACACTCCATTATTCTGACATGCATGTCCCAGACGTTTACCCTCAGACAGACATGCATTCCTGATGCTACACTATGAATATCAACTATATAGAATTACCTGCATTTTGAGGTTTAGCCTTTGAATTAAAACCTCAGTGAACAAGATATTTATAGCCATCTGTTTACATAATTCTGGCTTCAAGCACAAGTATTCTAAATAAAGACGCCCGTGTCGTTTATTTCACTCATTTGCACAATAAAAAAGAAAAAATCAAAGATCAAAATACAACAAAACGTGCAAGTACGATACACATGGGTTAGTTTATATCACTTAAATATGTGTAATCAAGACAATAATATTGCCTCAGGAAACAGCTAAACAGACACCACGTTACCATGGAAACCATTAGCCGACATCATGTTACAAGTTCGTTAAAATGTGAGGAGAGATACAAAATGCAAACATGAATCTTACGACAAGTGAGCAATGACATGTTTTAGTGTATGAACTAATGATGAAAGTCTAATTAATCACAAAACATGTCCTGAAATATTTTGCACACACACTTATTAGTGACGCTAATAACACTGGGTTACAAAAAATATTTTTTGCAAGTTGTCTAGGTTTTTTCAACTGAATTAGGACCATTTTGCACCACTAAATCCAAAAATGACATCTGTTTTTCTCAATCAGGTCAGGGTTTTTTTTTGCTAGTTTGGTTTTGAAAAATTTGATCTTCTCCCAAAATTGATGATATTTTTGTAAACTGTATCTCGGTCACCAAGTTTAATACCAAAATAAGATTGGTAAGCACACTTTATGAAACTTGTGACTTGATTCCTGTTAGGTACAATGGTGTATTCACTGCAGATGTAGCAGAATACGACAGGCTTATTTTTGCAAGATCTTCTAGTCGAAGCCATTTCATTCACCTGTAATATTAAAAAAAAAACATTAATCATAAACTGGCAAAAGTCAAATATTCAGAACTGGTTTATTGCAAGAAATATGAAAGAATTTTGTGTCATATGATGTGAAAATGCCCATAAATGTAAGCAAAAATGTTAAAAAGCCAATATGTAGCATAGTTCAGAAAGTTGACCTGATTGAGCAAAATGAATGTGATTTTTGGATTCAGCACACCAAAATTATCCTAAATCAGCTCAAAAAACTGAAACAATAAATTTGTTGTTGACCAGTGTAATCATACATTTGCACCTGAACACGTAATGTGTTCTAAACTTTCATGCAAAATTTGATTAAATAGGAAATATCTGTAAAGCCATCAGGCTGATTAATGATCCTTGGACTGTAGTATCAATCAGGTCAACTTTCTGAACTATGCTACATATTGGCTTTTTAACATTTTTGCTTACATTTATGGGCATTTTCACATCATATGATACAAAATTCTTTCATATTTCTTGCGATAAACGAGTTCTGAATATTTGACTTTTGCCAATTTATGATTAATGTTTTTTTTAATATTACAGGTGAATGAAATGGCTTCGACTAGAAGATCTTGCAAAAATAAGCCTGATGTATTCGGCTACATCTGCGGCGAATACACCATTTTTTTTTCTCTTAAAACCTATTTTGGGTGAGAACTATATAAAAAAATCAACTGATAAAGTCACAAAAATGTAATCAATTTTGTGAGAAGATCAAATTTTTCAAAATCAAACGAGCAAAAAAACCTGACCTGATAGAGAAAAACAGATGTCATTTTGGGATTTAGCGGTGCAAAATGGTCCTAATTCAGTTGAAAAAACCTAGACAACTTGCAAAAAACATTTTTTTGTAACCCAGTGTAATATGCATCCTGCCCTGTTTGCCTTAAGTGCAGCTGTTTTTTTTTGTTTTTTTTTGTAAATTCTTTTTATTAAATTTTACAGTTGTTATAAAACAGAACAGAACAACTCAAACACCCACCACACCAGTGTATTATAAAATACATATTAAAATATATTACATGACATATCGCAAAAAGACATACAGTCATAGTCATTAAAAGATCTTGTTGGTATCAACACTTTTAAACAACAATACAAAGTTCAATAAAAATAAAAAATAAAAATAAATAAATAAAAATTGAAGGCAAGTACAAAAACACGTTACAAAATCACAGTATATAATAAAAGGCTTTTACAAACAATTAAGGAACCATAGCATTAAAGTCCATTTGTTCAACAAACTGAAGGGTCGATTGCCAAATTTTAAAAAATTTTTGAGTATTGCCATGTATGGAATAACGAATATGCTCCAGAGTCAAATGTTGCATCAAGTCGTTGATCCAATGCTTAAATGTGGGCAGGGACTTATCCTTCCATTTTGTAAGAATTAGCCGTCTAGCTAAGAGAGTAGCAAACGCTACCATTGTTTTACTTGCAATGTTGAGACCCAATTCCGGCGATGTCACGCCAAAAATTGTGGTAATTGGAGATGGCTCAATGGTAGTTTTTAACACCTTAGAGAAAAAGGCATAAATTGACTTCCAAAATTCTCTTAGCTGTGGACAGCTCCAAAACATATGTGAAAGAGTACCAGATTCTGTGCGACAACGGTCACACACATCATCAACATTAGGTTGTATTAGAGAAAGTTTGACCTTAGACCAATGTAAACAGTGAACTACTTTAAACTGAATAAAGTGCAGCTGGTTTGACACTATCACAGCAGTGGAATGGGTGAAAGGAGTCCAACACAGCCTGGCCAAAGAGGAAAAAAAAACAACAAAAAAAAACTCCCCACCTGGATTTAACTGCGCTGATAGTCCAGATCCTCCCATTGGATAATTACTGCTGTGATTAATACGTTTCAGCTGCACCGTGTTCTTTAACCCAAACTAATGCAGTAAGCAGCTCTTCATTCTGAAACAATCACAGGTTTGTAGAGAGAATAAAGACTGGACTGTGTCTGAGTGGAAAAGGGTCATGTGGTCTGATGAGTCCAGACCCACCCGGGTGTTACCATCTGGGGTCGTTTCAGTCAGTCAGGTCTCGGTTCAGCAACATTATATGTCCAAAATAATTAGGAAATAAATGTCATGATTTCATGTATAAGTTTATAAAATTGATGCCACATGCTGTTATCAAATTAAAGGCAAATACTAACAAATACTTAAAGGGCTCATATTTAGCTAAACCCACTTTGATTAGTCTTTGGTTCATTTATTTGTGTATTTGGACCCTAATAGTTCATAAAGTTTGAATTTGTACCTTTATCTTTATATTCATTCCGGCAAAAATCCAGTGGATTTCTACAACCCGTTTCAGTTCCTGCTTAATTTGTTACGTTTTATAACTATAGGTCACGACATTTGCACATATAAGGTCAAGACTTCCGACGAACATTTGTACCAGTACAATAATCACAACAAACATAAAAGCCAAAAAAGGAATAGGCTAGAAGCAAAAGCTTATTTTTAGCCGATCCTTTTCACCTAATACCCTGCTTACATTAAATTAAATGTGTACAGCATCCAGCATTCACACCAGAATAAAAAAAAAACATATCTACCATTTCAATTCAATATTCCTGAATAATTTAAACATTAGGCTTTTTTTTTTTTACTTTACCAAAGGAGAGGATAACTTAAATTCATCATCAGGTCCATTCCAAATACAAACCAATACTTAAAAATATAATTGACACAACTTTCAACTGCAAACTATGCAATCACTAAAATAATTCAAGCAAAAAAATATGACTGACCACACAATTCTGTTTTCACTCACAAATTTGGATGTGTCTGCCTCACTGCACTACAACTTATGTGGACTAAGGGCTAAACTGAGCATGTGCAGAGTGAATTAGGTGAGTCCTAAATTGTTCCTGATTGGAGTAATTGCAAGAGTTACAACTGACCTGTGTTACAAATGTCCCCGGTCTCCCCTACACTATTAACACCCAAGCATGTCTGCAGAATGAAACTGTGAGGGAGACAGGAAGTGCACGGACATGTGTGTGTGTGTGTGTGTGGGGGGTGGATACTTCATAAGATGAGCGGTCCATGATTTTCACCGGGGGGGGGGGGGGGGGTAGCTCCGTGATTATGTGATTGTGTGTGTGGGGTGATAGCATCATTGTCCGAGCAGGAGTGAAAGTGAAACTAACTCACTTTAAAGTTCCTCTTATTCTCAGGGCAGCACACACACACACACACACACACCCTCACACACACACACTCACACTCACACACATCTCCGCACAGCAAAAAAAAGTTAGTATATCGGCTACATATTGGCCGATGTTGATTTACTGGTGATACGCTATAATCCGATTAATCGGCCGGCCAATTAATCGGTCGGGCTCTACTAAAAACTAGGGCTGGGCAAGTTAACGCGTTATTACCGCGTTAACACATTCATTAAATAACGCTGACATTTTTTAAAATCTCCCGTTAATGCCGTTCTGCCTTTCAAGCAAGTCTTAGTTCATTTATACATACGGACTCTTATTTTGAAACTCATGCTTTTATTTTGGCGCTCCACACGCACCAAGCGCCAGTGCTGTGTGTGAACTGCACGTAGCTGAGAGGAGAAAGCGAACTTTCCGAGTAATGCTGAATCAAACTTTGTGTAACTCCTGCAGTTCAACACCTGTATGTATCAGTCGTTCTGTCGTTTGCTGAATAATTTCACATGCAAATGTGCCGTTAGAAACATGTTTATGACGTTATTTTGGATGTGTTTATTACAGTTTGTTATTAACATGTTTAAGCTAATTCGTTTATGCTAGCAGTCGGAGATGGGTTACTCATTCTTTATGCAGGCTCATGTTAAGTTTATGTAAATTCATTGGTTGTGTTTAGGTATAATATGCCAGCGTTTGAGCTAACCTTTACTTATTATGATGTGATTAGCTCGATGCTAACTTGAATGGGAAAATCCATAGACACACAAACGATTAGCATTTACAGATTAACTAAAGATTTACAACGTCTTTTTATCCAGCAACAAAGGTTCACATCAGAGATATTTTATACTATTCATTCTGACAACAACTGAACATAAAATACTCACAGGCAAACGTTTTTGGGATCATACAAACAGAGTGAAAGAAACGTGTCTGTTAGTTCCTTCTTATGTCTGAACTGACTATGGGAACACCGAAAGAACAAAACATACGTTACTGCACCTTATTCCCACCACTAGAGGGCCCCCTTTGCTTTGAACAACTGAAGATCTCATATTATTGGTCTTATTAGTATTATAAGTTATTAGTGGGCTTAAGACTCCTGTCAATCACTCACAAGCGGAAATAAACAGGTGTGGACATAAACATGGAGAAAAGTAGCGGTCTGTTCCAAGGACATTTTCATTTTAAATGTCTTCAGATGATGGGGTTGAGAAGGACAAAGTTGTTTGGAAGCACTGACATGTGGAATTATTTTTATCACCGGAGTACTTCAAACCTGAAATATCACTTAAAGGCAATGCCCCCCCCCCCCCCATATAACTTTGTGATTAATTGCGATTAATCGCAGAAATCCACGTGATTAATTGCGATTAAAAATTTTAATCGCTGCCCAGCACTACTAAAAACACAAAACACACTTAACAAAAAAGACTGTACAGGGTGGGGAAGCAAAATTTACAATATTTTGAGGCAGGGATTGAAAGACAGTGTATGACCAATTAGTTTATTGAAAGTCATGAGAATTTATTTGCCACAAGAAAATGTACATAATAGAAAATGTTTTTATTCTATGTGTCCTCCTTCTTTCTCAATAACTGCCTTCACACGCTTCCTGAAACTTGCGCAAGTGTTCCTCAAATATTGGGGTGACAACTTCTCCCATTCTTCTTTAATAGTATCTTCCAGACTTTGTCGTAATAGTTTTGCTCATAGTCATTCTCTTCTTTCCATTATAAACAGTCTTTATGGACACTCCAACTATTTTTGAAATCTCCTTTGGTGTGACGAGTGCATTCAGCAAATCACACACTCTTTGACGTTTGCTTTCCTGATTACTCATATGGGCAAAAGTTTCTGAAAAGGTATGGATAATAGTGTTAGGTATGATTATGACATCAAGATATGTTTGGTTTCAAAACAATTGACGTAGTGTCTGCTGAGAAAAAACAACTAAATGTTCATTGTAAATTTTGCTTCCCCACCCTGTAAATCCAGTGCTTTTCATTTTTTTCTTTTTCCAATCACATGGATTACATCTTCAGACTTTATAATGTTAGATGTTTACCACATTTCTTCTGTGAGTTCAATCAGTTCGTCTCCAGTATTTCTGCTGCACTCTGACATGCACTTCTACTGTTATCATTTTGTTTCCTCTGTGGCTCCAATTTGCTGTGGTTAAGTCACAGCTTTTTTCACATTTAACTACAGCAGACGTCTGCGATTTCATCTTTAATTGACTATGAATTCCCTCACAGTTGATTCATGTTCTGGTTGCAGACCCTTATTAGACTGCCAGGATAGACTCACAGTCCACTTACAGACTTTTTACTCCACTCTGCTACACTTTATCCAACAGCTGTATTTTATTTCCTTCACATTCTGCAGGGGTGGAGGAAGTATTCAAAGGTTGCATCAATAATTTAGCAATTATAGCGGCATAGATGGAAAATGCAGGTAATACAACCAACTAGGTAAGGGTACTTAAATAAACAGACTTCCCTTCGATTACCTTGGATTTGGATCTTTTCTACAGACCTTCATCTGCAGTGGAGCTCCAGCCTGTGTTTTTTTTTTTTTTTTTTTCCAGTCCCCGGATGAACAGCCCTCACTTGCCTTCCGTTTTCATCCTACAAAACCCTATTTTTCCAATTTGAAGGTGTCAGTGGAGGACGGCCCTGGGCATGTTTCATCTGTTTGGTCTTAACACATATTGCAGGTCAGATCTGTGCATTTTGTTTTCTGATGATCTGGTTGAAGGAGCAGAGGCCTTAGCCGTCATCCACAGACTCGTTTCTACTTATTAATTACACTGGTCAACAACAAATTTATTGTTTAAGTTTTTGGAGCTGATTTAGGATCGTTTTGGTGTGCTGAATCCAAAAATCACATTCATTTTGCTCAATCAGGTCAACTTTCTGAACTATGCTACATATTGGCTTTTTAACATTTTTGCTTACATTTATGGGCATTTTCACATCATATGATACAAAATTCTTTCATATTTCTTGCAATAAACCAGTTCTGAAGATTTTACTTTTGCCAATTTATGATTAATGTTTTTTTTTAATATTACAGGTGAATGAAATGGCTTTGACTAGAAGATCTTGCAAAAATAAGCCTGACGTATTCGGCTACATCTGCGGTGAATACATAATAAATACTAAATACATCGTGTTAGAAAATGATTTTTTTTTTTTTTCTCTTAAAACCTATTTTGGGTGAGAACTATTATAAAAAATCAACTGATAAAGTCACAAAAATGTAATAAATTTTGTGAGAAGATCAAATTTTTCCAAATCAAATTAGCAAAAAAACCTGACCTGATTGAGAAAAACAGATGTCATTTTTGGATTTAGTGCTGCAAAATGGTCCTAATTCAGTTGAAAAAACCTAGACAACTTGAAAAAAACATTTTTTTGTAACCCAGTGTTATCATGTCTGCCTCCGAAGTCATGTGATCAATGCAGTGTGTTTTACAAATTATGCCAAAACTACTGCACAGATTTTCATCAGATTTTGGAGGTCGGACCTATGATTTTTTATTTTATTTTTATTTTTTGTATCTTAGAGGAGTCATATTTTACTAAACCCACTTTTATTCATCTTTGATTCATTTATTTGTGTATTTGGGGACTCTAATAGTTCTAGTAAAGTAACACTATGGGTTAAGCTGGTCAGAACAATAAAACCATAGCAGAATAAACTATATTAATAACTATTCCAAATTTTTCTCCTTGCTTTATAGGGGTCATATTTAGCTAAACCCACTTTTATTAGTCTTGGGTTCATTTATTTGTGTATTTGGACCCTAAAAGTTCATAAAGTTTGAATTTGAACCCTCCAGGTGATACAAAACTATCTTTACATTCATTCCGGCAAAAATCGAGTGGATTTCTACAACCTGTTTTAATTTGTTACATCTATAACCAATTTGCACATATAAGGTCAAGACTTCCGATAAACATTTCTCAGAGTACGACATAAATTAAATTAGATGAGAACACGTTGAGTTCTCATGCGTCCTACATCACTGCACCTGCGATGTGACTATTGCGCACACGTACATTGCGATGACAATGCACAAATGATATATTGTGCAGCTCTAATCCACATTCTCCTGCTGAACATCATTCCTTACATTAGTACCATTACTTCATGGTACCTAACAAAGCAGGTCCACTCACTGTTCATGCAGAGGTGGACCTTACAGACCCTGGAGACCACATTGGATCTGACATTGTTGACTCACTGTCCTCACTGGAACTTGTCTTGTAATGTATGTGGAAATAACCAAAAATAGTCACTCGCCCAGTAAAGAGTTAAATAAAACAACATACAGGCTACAAAAGAAAAAAAGTGACAATGTATGATATTTGGCAGTGTAATAAATCATGCCGGGTAAAATGGATTTCCTAATCCATGGAGCATGATGATGGGTTTTGTGTCGTTTTAGTGTTTTATCTTTACAAAAATGAGGACGTGCGTTAGATGTGTATTCGAACAGGTCACACCAACAGAAAATCAGAGATTTTTGCCGTCGCATCGGTTTGGATATGATGGGAATTATCATAATGACTCTAAGAAAAAAAAGCCTTTCAGCAGCATTTCAATGGTTTTAATTTTACAAGTCAAATATCATGAGCTGTATCCCACTGTGCCAATCCCAGCTAAATACTGAGTCATTCTAAGATCTGAATCTGACGTGCCATCCTGATATACACAGGTATTAACAATATCAACCAAATGAGACGCCGTTCTATTCAGTTGGAAACACTTTAAGCAGATCAAAGTTACAAATTATTATAAACACTCCAGTGGATTGAGTCAAACCCAACAATAGCACATTTGCTGCAATCGACCTTTCATGGGCACAGTGGGAAATTAAACGATTTGTCTGGTCTGACACATTCTCCCAAAAGCGTGGATGGAAGAGGTTCTTCACTTAGTACCTGAAAGCATGAATCTAATTACAGTAGAAACAGAAGAAAGACAGTTTTATGTTTGTCTTTGTTTTTGGCAGCAAAAACACTACAAGGATTTTTCTGAAATAACAATTATCATTCATGTTCCAAAACTACCATCAATGGTACAGGTGTCAAATATGCGACCCGCGGGTCAAAACCGGCCCCCCAAAGAGTCCAATCCGGCCCACTGCATGAATTAGCAAAGTGCGAAAATTACACTGATATTAATGATCAAGGATGTTGAACTGGTTTTAGTTCAGAGACCACATAGAGACTAATATGAACGAAAATAAAATAATAACATAATAACGCTTGAACAATAAAATGTGAACAAAATGAAAATTAAAAGAGAAAGAGTCCAAATTGTCCAATCTGGCCAAAGGTATAAATTTACTAAGAGCAAAAACTAATTGATTGATGTATGTATTTTGAATATGAATGTCAAAAAAGAAGAACAAATCATTTTAACATAAGACATTTGAAAAAGAGTGAAAAGAAGTATAACTTCTAAAATTACACTGATATTAACAATGAAGGATGTTGAACTGGTTTTAGTTCAGGAGCCACATACAGACTAATATGATCAAAAGTAAAATAATGACATAATAACACTTTAACAATAAAATGTGAACAAAATGAAAATTACGTGTAATATTAACAATAATCTTCCAGTTCCTAAGTGTTTTCTGCATTTGTAGATCCACTGTGATCTGTAAGTGTGTTAGTAATAAGCTGACACTAAATATTGTTGAAACTGTTCATAGTTTAGTTCCAAATTCCAAACTTTAAAATTGTAATAATATTACGCCTGTCACCAAATGTTTGTGTAACATTGTGTGTAATGTGTGTACATGTATAAATGACAAAATGAGGCATATTATTGTTAAAACTGCACTGATTTTTCTTAAGAAATTTTAGTTTTTTCAGCTTATTTACATCTTTTTTGTTTGGATAGTTTGTAAATGTAAATATTTTCAGAATCTTACGTTTTTTATTGTGATAAAACCAAAAGAAAAGCTTGGAGTTGTCATTATATTATAGAAATTGTTCGTAGTTGAGGTCCAGATTCCAAACTTGTTCCCAAATGTTTGTGTGTTAATGTGTGTACATGCATAAGTGATAAGTTAAGGCATAATATTGTTAAAATTGCCATTTCTTTTTGGCAGCAAAAACATTACAAGGATTTTTCTGAAATAACAATTATCATTCATGTTCCAAAACTACCATCTATGGTACAGGTGTCAAATATGCGACCCGCGGGTCAAAACCGGCCCCCCAAAGAGTCCAGTCCGGCTTTCGGCATGAATTAGCAAAGTGCAAAAATTACACTGATATTAATGATCAAGGATGTTGAACTGGTTTTAGTTCAGAGACCACATAGAGACTAATACAGTGGTTCTTAACCTTGTTGGCGGTACTGAACCCCACCAGTTTCATATTGCGCATTCACCGAACCCTTCTTTATTAAAAAAATACGATATGATTTTTTTCAAATTCAAGACACAGGTATATGTTTTACTGGTGCACAAAATGAACCGTGCATTAACATCACTGTGTTCAAAGAACAAAACCAATACAGTGCATGAACTCACAACAAATGACATACCTTTTCACAAAGACATGACCTTTTTTAATATTACCACACTGAAACGGTTTTAATTTTTAACCTTATGTATTCCAATAATGAACTTACTATATTTATGCTATTTATCATTTTTAACATTTTAACACACACCCATCACCTAATTTCCATCAGGCTACAATTATAATGAATATTTACTACAAATCAAGTGTGACTTCTGCTGTTGTGTACATGTATGTGTAGGCCGTCAGGTCAACCCGGTTTTCGTTTCATCTCGCTCCGAACTTTCCGAACCACGCAATTTTGACATAAAAAAAGATAATTGCATGTAGTGTATCAAAAAAAAAAGTTCTCGTTACTCCTTCAGTATTTTTGTGATCGTTGTTTTATTACGGCACTAGCTCGGCTTTAGCGTAATACAATTTCTCCATCCGCGACGGTGCGTCGGTTGTCACATGATTGTAACTGACCAATGCGGTGACCGAAAAATGTAAACAAACGCTACACATGGCTGCCTCCGTGGCTAGCAGGAAGTAGCAAAAGTCATAACAACGATGTGGAAAATACTCAAATAATTCATCGTCAGACGAGTGGAAGAGATTATAAACACTTCCGGATGTGTTGTAGTGCTATAAGCAACAATAATACACCGTGTATATTAGATGTCAATCAGAGAAAGAGTCTCCGAAGCCATTTGTTTACATACACAGACCTAGCCCGACACACACACACGACTAATGAGTCGAGTGTGTGTCTTGACCTCCACCGAACCCCTGAGACTGACTCACCGAACCCCTAGGGTTCGATCGAACCCAGGTTAAGAACCACTGGACTAATATGAACGAAAATAAAATAACATAATAACACTTTAACGATAAAATGTGAACAAAATGAAAATTACGTGTAATATGAACAGTATTCTTCCAGTTCCTAAGTGTTTTCTGCATTTGTAGATCCACTGTGATCTGTAAGTGTGTTAGTAATAAGCTGACACTAAATATTGTTGAAACTGTTCATAGTTTAGTTCCAAATTCCAAACTTTAAAATTGTAATAATATTATGCCTGTCACCAAATGTTTGTGTAACATTGTGTGTAATGTTTGTACATGTATAAATGATAAGATGAGGCATATTATTGTTAAAATTGCACTAATTTTTCTTAAGAAATTTTAGTTTTTTCAGCTTATTTACATCTTTTTTGTTTGGGTAGTTTGTAAATGTAAATATTTTCAGAATCTTACGTTTTTTTATTGTGATAAAACCAAAAGAAAAGCTTGGAGTTGTCATTATATTATAGAAATTGTTCGTAGTTGAGGTCCAGATTCCAAACTTGTTCCCAAATGTTTGTGTGTTAATGTGTGTACATGCATAAGTGATAAGTTAAGGCATAATATTGTTAAAATTGCAATTTCTTTTTGGCAGCAAAAACATTACAAGGATTTTTCTGAAATAATTATCATTCATGTTCCAAAACTACCATCTATGGTACAGGTGTCAAATATGCGACCCGCGGGTCAAAACCAGTCCTCCAAAGAGTCCAATCCGGCTTTCGGCATGAATTAGCAAAGTGCAAAAATTACACCGATATTAATGATCAAGGATGTTGAACTGGTTTTAGTTCAGAGACCACATAGAGACTAATATGAACGAAAATAAAATAACATAATAACACTTTAACGATAAAATGTGAACAAAATGAAAATTACGTGTAATATTAACAATATTCTTCCAGTTCCTAAGTGTTTTCTGCATTTGTAGATCCACTGTGATCTGTAAGTGTGTTAGTAATAAGCTGGCACTAAATATTGTTGAAACTGTTCATAGTTTAGTTCCAAATTCCAAACTTAAAAATTGTAATAATATTATGCCTGTCACCAAATGTTTGTGTAACATTGTGTGTAATGTGTGTACATGTATAAATGATAAGATGAGGCATATTATTGTTAAAATTGCACTAATTTTTCTTAAGAAATTTTAGTTTTTTCAGCTTCTTTACATCTTTTTTGTTTGGGTAGTTTGTAAATGTAAATATTTTCAGAATCTTATGTTTTTTTATTGTGATAAAACCAAAAGAAAAGCTTGGAGTTGTCATTATTTACAGGTTATTATGTTGTTATTTTAATGGTTTGGCCCACTGGAGATCAAATTGGGCTGAATGTGGCCCCTGAACTAAAATGAGTTTGACCCTCCTGATCTAAAAGGACCGTTGTTGATCGCTCAGATATATTAACAACAAATATATATGAACAATATTCTTCCTGTTACTAGATGTTTTCTGCATTTGTAGATCCGCTCTGATCTGTAAGGTGTGTTAATAAAAAGATGACACTAAATATTGCTGAAATTGTTCATTTAGTTCCAAATTCCAAACTTAAAAAACGTAATAATATTACGCCTGTTACTAAATGTTTGTTTAACATTGTGTGTTGTGTGCATATATATAAATGATAAGTTCAAGCATAATATTGTTAAAATTTCACTTAATTTTCTTAAGAAATTTTTATTTTTTCAGGGTATTTAGCTATTTTTTTTTTGTTTGGATAGTTTGTAAATAAATATTTTCATAATATAATGTTTTTTATTGTGATAAAACAAAGAGAAAAGCTTGGAGTTGTCATTATTTATAGGTTATTATGCTGTTTTTTAATGGTTCAGCCCACTGGAGATCAAATTGGGCTGAATGTGGCCCCTGAACTAAAATGAGTTTGACCCTCCTGATCTAAAAGGACCGTTGTTGATCGCTCAGATATATTAACAACAAATATATATGAACAATATTCTTCCTGTTACTAGATGTTTTCTGCATTTGTAGATCCGCTCTGATCTGTAAGGTGTGTTAATAAAAAGATGACACTAAATATTGCTGAAATTGTTCATTTAGTTCCAAATTCCAAACTTAAAAAACGTAATAATATTACGCCTGTTACTAAATGTTTGTTTAACATTGTGTGTTGTGTGCATATATATAAATGATAAGTTCAAGCATAATATTGTTAAAATTTCACTTAATTTTCTTAAGAAATTTTTATTTTTTCAGGGTATTTAGCTATTTTTTTTTTGTTTGGATAGTTTGTAAATAAATATTTTCATAATATAATGTTTTTTATTGTGATAAAACAAAGAGAAAAGCTTGGAGTTGTCATTATTTATAGGTTATTATGCTGTTTTTTAATGGTTCAGCCCACTGGAGATCAAATTGGGCTGAATGTGGCCCCTGAACTAAAATGAGTTTGACCCTCCTGATCTAAAAGGACCGTTGTCAATCGCTCAGATATATTAACAACAAATATATATGAACAATGATGCAGTCGCTGTACCGGTCGGTTGTGGTAAAGAAGGAGCTGAGCCGAGAGGCGAAGCTCTCGATTTACCGGTCAATCTACGTTCCTACCCTCACCTATGGTCATGAGCTTTGGGTCATGACCGAAAGGACAAGATCCCGGATACAAGCGGTCGAAATGAGTTTCCTCCGTCGGGTGGCTGGGCGCACCCTTAGGGATAGGGTGAGGAGCTCAGTCACCAGGGAGGAGCTCGGAGTAGAGCCGCTGCTCCTCCGCGTCGAGAGGGGCCAGCTGAGGTGGCTCGGGCATCTGTTTCGGATGCCTCCTGGACGCCTCCCTGGGGAGGTGTTCTGGGCATGTCCCACCGGGAGGAGACCTCGGGGAAGACCCAGGACACGTTGGAGAGACTATGTCTCTCGGCTGGCCTGGGAACGCCTCGGGATCCCCCCGGAAGAGCTGGAGGAGGTGTCTGGGGAGAGGGAAGTCTGGGCATCCCTGCTTAGACTGTTACCCCCGCGACCCGGCCCCAGATAAGCGGAAGAGAATGGATGGATGGATATATGAACAATATTCTTCCTGTTACTAGATGTTTTCTGCATTTGTAGATCCGCTCTGATCTGTAAGGTGTGTTAATAAAAAGATGACACTAAATATTGCTGAAATTGTTCATTTAGTTCCAAATTCCAAACTTAAAAAACGTAATAATATTACGCCTGTTACTAAATGTTTAACATTGTGTGTTGTGTGCATATATATAAATGATAAGTTCAAGCATAATATTGTTAAAATGTCACTTAATTTTCTTAAGAAATTTTTATTTTTTCAGGGTATTTAGCAATTTTTTTTTGTTTGGATAGTTTGTAAATGTAAATATTTTCATAATATAATGTTTTTTATTGTGATAAAACAAAGAGAAAAGCTTGGAGTTGTCATTATTTATAGGTTATTATGCTGTTTTTTAATGGTTCAGCCCACTGGAGATCAAATTGGGATGAATGTGGCCCCTGAACTAAAATGTGGTTGACCCCTCCGATCTATGGCTACCTTAATAATAATAATAATAATAATAATAATAATCAATAAGAATAAGAAGAATAAGAAACATACCAAATCTATGTCTCTGTGGTGCTGATTAATTCCTTGTATATGTTTATACCATCAAGAATAATCCAATCGTCTAATTATTACCCACATTCCCTCAGACGTGAATAGCCACAGATACAGATGCTATATTTTTTTTCATCTTTTGCCAGATAAGTGTTGAAATTGGCTCACAGATTGGCAGGTCAGTTGTTTGTTCTTGAGTCTTTATGAGGAGGAGGGGAAAATGTCCTTTTGTGGGAGTAAAATGTGTCAGGATGGAGATATCTAAATCAACTGGAGATTTATTATCATATTATGGGTTGGCTAAAACTTCTGCATTACAGTAATGTGCTGGATGTCTTTCTGATCTTTATTCTAATGAGGCTTAATGAGGTATGCACCACCTCTAATTAATTCTGCCTTAACGTGTCAGAGTCTCAATTCCACTGTTGATCAATGGGGTGGAGACGAGTCATTTCATTTACCTCAAGGCTAAATGTGTCAGACAACATTTTGTGGGAATCCCAAGGTTTAATGAATCCAAACAGTAGGACTGGTGCAGACGGAGTTACAGGAACCACAAGACAGAGACTGAAAACAGACTTTGTATCCTGAACGATGCGTGAACGGAGGAGCCGAGTCGCGTTCATGTCAGTTTAATCCACATAAATACCTTTTGTTGAGTTGAAGAACACTCGCAGACCTTCGCCGAGGCCATAGTCGGTTCTTTCGTGTCCCCTACGTTTGTGACCTTTTGTCAGGCGTTCACACTAGTATTTAACCGACTGTTATTGAATATTGAATACAGAGTGAAAGAGACAGAGCTTTTTTCAATCCAACATGACAGAGAACTTGTGTAACTGCTGCATGGAACGAATAATTAGATTTTAGTCTTTGGTACCGAACTGCTAGAAGGTTCTGTATTCATGTCTAAGCCAGACCAAGGGCTTTCTATGCAGGGGTTCATCCTACAAAAAAGTATGTAGGTTCATTCTGTCAAGTGCCCTAACGTACGCTGTAGGGGTTGGCACTTTCACTTCACAGCTACATGGTTCTCTCTTCTCACATATGGGTTTCCTCTGGTTTACCTTGCCCATAAAACCAGGTACATTATAGGTTAATTCTCCTATGAGTGCCACTGACCATGGTAGCAGTGAAGATCTGTTGTTGGTCCCTGAGTGCCTTCAACGGCAGCTCAATGCTCCTTATGTGCTTATGCTAATGCTAATGCTAGGTGCTAGTATAATGAGCCAGATTCATGTCGGTTTCATCCACATAAATACCTTTTGTTGAGTTGAAGAACACTCGCAGACCTTCACCGAGGCCAGTAGTCAGTTCTTCTGTGTCCCCTACATATGTGAGCTTTTTGTCAGGTGTTCACGCTAGTATTTAACCGACTATTATTGAATACACAGTGAAAAAGACAGAGCTTCTTCAATCCAACATGACAGAGAACTCGTGTAACTGCTGCATGATAATGCCACAGTGGAACGCACAGTCTTCGGTACCGCACTTCTAGAAGGTTCTGTGTTCATGTCTAAGCCAGATCAGGGGCTTTCTGTGCTGGGTTCACCCTGCAAAAATGGGATATACAGGTTCACGTCATAGCGGTTAGCACTTTCACTTCAAAGCACCATGATTCTGGGTTCGATTCGTAGTCGGACTGAAACCTCTCTGTTGGTTAGCCTGTTCTCTCTTCTCAAATTTGGGTTTCCTCTGGTTTACCCTGCCCATAAAACCAGGTACATTATAGGTTAATTCTCCTATGAGTGCCACTGACCATGGTAGTAATGACAATCTGTAGATGGTCCCTGAGTGCCTTCAACGGCAGCTCAATGCTTCTTATGTGCTTATGCTAATGCTAGTGTAATGAGCCAGATTCATGTCAGTTTAATCCACACAAATACCTTCTGTTGAGTTGAAGAACACTCGCAGACCTTCGCTGACATTCACACTAGTATTTACATGACTATTATTGAATATTGAGTACCGAGTGGAAGAGACAGAGCTTTTTCAATCCAACATGACAGAGAACTCGTGTAACTGCTGCATGATGCCATAGTGGAACAAATAATTAGATTTCAGTCTTCGTTACCGCACTACTAGAAGGTTCTGTATTCATGTCTAAGTCAAACCAGGGGCTTTCTATGCGGGGTTCACACTGATAAAATGGAATATACAGGTTCATTCTCTAATGTGCTAATGCTAATGGTAGGTGCTAATGCTAATAGTAGGTGCTAGTGTAATGGGTAAGACTGGAGAGAACAAATTTCCCTATGGAGATAATAATGGAACTTTTACAACTTTTAATCTCTATTATCATGGCAACAAATGTCTTCATGTAACCGGTGGTGTCGGACTCTGCGTTGTGTTTAAGGACGAGACCCACACGTACAACTTTGGAGGCAGTGTTCGTTTATTCTTTTCAGCTCCCAACAAAAGCAGCACAAATACGAAAACCTCCGGTCAGCGAACCCCACAAAGCATGCCCCTACACAGACCAACTGACACGGAAATGTGTTTCAGCACATCGTAAGCACCTCATACAAAGTTTGAACTAGCCAGTTCACTTAAAAAGTTGAATTAGCAGAGGCTAAAACAGAAATTTCCATCGACTGCACGGCGGCTTATGTCTCCAATAGAGATCAGAAACAATAGGGAAGAGGTAAAGATGCGAAAACGCTAGTTATAGTTGGCAGTGTCACACTATAAAGTACTCGTTAGGGAACTGACTCAAATTAAAAGCTCCACATATTGAATCGGAGGCCCAACCTGTCAGGCATTAACCAAAACAAATGAAAAGACAATGAACAGATTTTGTGTAATTATGCTGCGTTTTTGAGCCCGTAAGTCACGACTTCAAACCACGACTCATGACTTTGTAACGTTCCAGGCAAGTCACGCCAAACTGATGTAAAAGCTAGATGTAAACAAACCAGCATGGTGGACTGTACGTTATTCTCATTTACAATCATTTCTATCGCCAAAGATGTTTGTTCTTTACGTATTTGAGGGAAACAGAGGAGGAAAAACGGTGCATAAGGCAAGAGAAGCTGTTCTACCTTTTATGTAATGTTCTTCATATACAGGGTGGGGAAGCAAAATTTACAATATTTTGAGGCAGGGATTGAAAGACAGTGTATGACCAATTAGTTTATTGAAAGTCATGAGAATTTATTTGCCATAAGAAAATTGACATAATAGAAAATGTTTTTATACTATGTGTCCTCCTTCTTTCTCAATAACTGCCTTCACACGCTTCCTGAAACTTGTGCAAGTGTTCCTCAAATATTGGGGTGACAACTTCTCCCATTCTTCTTTAATAGTATCTTCCAGACTTTCTCGTAATAGTTTTGCTCATAGTCATTCTCTTCTTTACATTATAAACAGTCTTTATGGACACTCCAACTATTTTTGAAATCTCCTTTGGTGTGACGAGTGCATTCAGCAAATCACACACTCTGATGTTTGCTTTCCTGATTACTCATATGGGCAAAAGTTTCTGAAAAGGTATGGATAATAGTGTTAGGTATGATTATGACATCAATATATGTTTGGGTTCAAAACAATTGACGTAGTGCCTGCTGAGAAAAAACAACTAAATACTCATTGTAAATTTTGCTTCCCCACCCTGTATATTTGGATGGGTATTTGGTATTAATTTATTCCTGTACTCAATGGACTGAGAAATAGCTAATGCTAGAGTAGCTGCTGATTATGCAGAACATCTGTGGATAAATAACATTAGAGCAATACCTTGTTTTAATGGACAATTTGCATAAACACTGCATCCATGGGGGCCGCCATTGTTGTTTCACGGGCTACATGACATCAGAGCTCGGAAATGGGAGTGCATCGATCTAGTTCGAGTTCACGGGTGGGAAGTCACGGGTTTGACTGACATTCCGGTGCATTTTCACCGGTAGAAGTTTGGAAAAACACAAGTATACAGTTTGCCTGGAACGCAGCATTATAACAACAACCAATACACAATACCATCTGCAGAGCCGCATCGCTGCAAAATAATTGACCATTACATTCAGTCGAATTTGTCAGTTGCTTTAATATTTGATTATTTTGATAACAGTCTAAGGTTTACGTTAGCCTTCAGATTTAAGTGAACCTTAAGGAAATGACTGATGAAGTTGCAGCTCATCCACAAATGCTTCTGCTTTTGCTGAAATCCACTGTCGCCCCATGTTCCTTCACTTCCTTTTTGTGAGTGTGTGCATTGTTGTGTGGCGTTTATGTTTAAGGTGAACATGAAAAAACATTTTGGGTGCTCGCAACAAGATAAATGCGCCCATGATAGAAGCGCATAAAGTAGACGGCAGACGTTTTGCTTTCAAAGGCTTGACGAATATAAAAATAAGGGCAGGTGAAAAACTGCAGGAGACTGAAGCGGTTTTAAATGCAAATAGATAGCGGGCGAACTGGCACGCTCTGCTCTTACCAGTTGACTGTGATGGGTGTGAGAAAGAAAAGTCGAGTGATGAATGACCTTCCTCTGTGTGTGTGTGTGTGTGTGTGTGTGTGTGTGTGTGTGTGTGTGTGTGTGTGGTGTTTAATTTATTCATGAAAAGAGGGAGACGGCGTCGACATCCTGAACACACAGCAAAATGTGGACCTGTCATCAGAAACTTTTCTCTCTGATAAGCTTTTTTCTTTTTTTTTCCGTTTGCTTTTGAGGCCTTTGTGCGATGACAGACAAGTGCATTTACTAATTTTTGAAGCAAAGTGAACACGCCGCAGTACGATAAAGAAAAGCATCTGCATTAATCTATGCTTTTCTTATTTACACTGACAAAATTTAGACATGCGTTCCCTTTTGCTTTTGCAAAAAAAAAAAAAAAAAAAAAAAATCCCAAGATGTTGACAATTTGGCAGAGGTGGTGAGTGACTAAATACAACTACTTTGCTACTGTACATAAAGCTGCAGTGTTTGGGTAAAAATAATTACCTTTCAAGTGGTTTGAGAGAAAACAAGAAGCTCACCAGTGATTTGTAGGCTTTAGAAAATGTACCCCAGGATGCAGACTTTGGCTAAACATGAGTGTTTCTATACAGGTGGGTGGGTTAAATACATGACTGACAGTTGTACTGACCAATCCCTGTTGATATTTCTCTCTCCTCCTGAATCCACTTTTCCAGTCTTTCGTATCCAGGTTGTATCTGACAGCATCTGATAATTTACAGCTGTTCATACACACACAGAGCTGCAGCTATTGATTACACTGGTCAACAACAAATTTATTCTTTCAGTTTTTTGAGCTGATTTAGGATAATTTTGGTGTGCTGAATCCAAAAATCACATTCATTTTGCTCAATCAGGTCAACTTTCTGAACTATGCTACATATTGGCTTTTTAACATTTTTGCTTACATTTATGGGCATTTTCACATATGATACAAAATTCTTTCATATTTCTCACAATAAATGAGTTCTGAAGATTTTACTTTTGCCAATTTATGATTAATGTTTTTTTTAATATTACAGGTGAATGAAATGGTTTCGACTAGAAGATCTTGCAAAAATAAGCCTGACGTATTCTGCTACATCTGCGGTGAATACACCATTGTACCTAACAGGAATCCTGTTAGAAAATGATTTTTTTTCTCTCTAAAACCTATTTTGCGTGAGAACTATATAAAAAATCAACTGATAAAGTCACAAAAATGTAATAAATTTTGTGAGAAGATCAAATTTTTCCAAATCAAATTAGCAAAAAAACCTGACCTGATTGAGAAAAACAGATGTCATTTTTGGATTTAGCGGTGCAGAATGGTCAGAATTCAGTTGAAAAAACCTAGACAACTTGCAAAAAACATTTTTTGTAACCCAGTGTTATTTTTGAAATCCATTAAAGGTGCAGGAAACTTTCATCACCAATTTTTCATCCTATCTGTAAAACCCCAGTCACAGCCTCCGCTTCCCACAATACACATTGTGACACAATTCCGAGGATGCCCGAGTTACCTCCCGGCTCTGTTTGTAAACACGTTTTTCTTTTTTTTTATGGTGGATGGCATTTCCAAATTGTTCATCGAGAGGGAAGAGATTTAGGTGAGTAATCACAGAAAGACTTACAAATTTGTGATACTGAGGATATGACTGGGGTTTTACAGATTTGATAAAAAATTGGTGACCAAAGTCTCCTGCAGATTTAATCTATCAATCATTTTCGTTGATTGTATAAATGACTGTTTGATTCGGCAAAAAAAATAGTAAAAATGTGAAAAAGACATGTTTGAAAAAGACAACTTGTCCTTTATTCCAGAACCAACTGAAATATCTATCTATCTATCTATCTATCTATCTATCTATCTATCTATCTATCTATCTATCTATCTATCTATCTATCTATCTATCTATCTATCTATCTATCTATCTATCTATCTATCTATCTATCTATCTATCTATCTATCCATCCATCCATCCATCCATCCATCCATCCATCCATCCATCCATCCATCCATCCATCCATCCATCCATCCATCCAATTTGTATATAACTAACTTACAATCAACTTAAGATGAAACTAACATACAACTTGGGGCGGCCATGGCTCAGGTGGTAGAGCGGGTCGTCCAATAACCGAAGGGTTGGTGGTTCGAATCCCGCTCTGTCCTAGTCAGTCCGTTATGTCCTTGGGCAAGACACTTCACCTTCCTTGCCTCCAGTGCCACCCACACTGGTGTATGAATGTTTGGTGGTGGTCGGAGGGGCCGTAGGCGCAAAATGGCAGCCACGCTTCTGTCAGTCTGCCCCAGGACAGCTGTGGATACAGATGTAGTTTACCACCACCAGAGGGAGAATGTGAGAGTGAATGAATAATGGATCAATAATGTAAAGCACTTTGGGTGTCTAGAAAAGTGCTATATAAATCCAATCCATTATTACTATTATTATTATTAACTTCATGGTATGTGTGTGCTGATGTCAGCATATCAACTGCCTCTCTCTCTCTCTCTACACACACACACACACATACATATATATATTTATATATGTGCCAAATTTGAAGTAAATTGAAACAAAATTGATGTTTTTATAGACATATGAAATTTCGCCCATTATAAGTAAATGAGGGGGGAAAAAAAAGATTTTAAAAATTCCCCCAAAAATGTAACTTAGACCTATTATTCCCAAAATGTAATGAGATCTATACTGGGTCACTGGCAATCTGTAAACCCAATTTGGTATGAATTCAACCAATATTTTTGCTGCTAGAGTGTTAACAAAGAAACACAGAAACAAACCAAACCAAAAACAATACCCCTTGCCTTACCTTCGAGGGACGGGGTAAAAATAAAATGAACTGCTGCCTCTGCAGCTTTAATAATAATCTAATGATTCTTTACCATCAGCGCAGATGTTGTGAATAATTGTGTTACATGGTTTCACATTATGCCTCAAACTTGGTACATACGGTTCAAGTTCTTCTCTGTTACGACAGGAGTTGAATAACTACAGATAGAAGCCGTCTTCATGGACACACCACTGCATTAAACTTGTTTTGTTTTTTAGCTGCTTTAGATCATTTCAACCTGGAAGAAAGTTGTCAAACCCATATCCACTGAGTTTTAGTGCACAGTAATTGTAGCTCTTGGTAATATCATTGTCAACCCAAGGAACATTTCTATTCTTGTCAAATCGGTGCATCCTTAAAGCAGAGTTCAAAAAAGAACATGTGTAGGCAGCATAACACAACTTCAAGGTGTGCAACCATGAGTCAGATAATGCCTCATTCTCAGACGGGAATGGTTTCTGTCGCAAGAGCTTTAACAAGAAGTTACGTGAGAAATGACCTGCCTGGCAGTGGAAGTACAATCTGTGCCACATCGTTCCACGTCCAGGTTTAACCCATAAAGACCCAAACATCCATCACCGACCAAAACCATCTACTGATCTATAATGTTTAATACCTATTGATCCGCTAATCCTATCAATACATGAAATAATTGGTGTAAAATGCAGTTTGTCATCTTTTCATGGTCATCAGATATGACCCATTTGGATGTTCAGAGGCTCCGAAGTTACCGTGGCAACACTGTCATCTTCTGCAACGTTGATTCACCAGTAAAACCCATGGAGTTGGATCAACGACAGTGGATGGAAATGCTTGGTTTATGTTCAGTTAATCATATATTTCACAGAAAAAGTCACCTTTTCTGCTGTTTTTTCTTATGGGTTATTATGTCAGAAACAGAAAAAAACAGCAGAAAAAGTAACTTTTTCTGTAAAATATAGGATTAACTGAACATAAAACAAGCATTTTCATCCACTGTCATTGATCCAACTCCATGGGTTTTACTGGTGAATCAATGTTGTAGAAAATGAAAGTATTTCCATGGTAACTATGAAGCCTCGGAACGTCCAAATGGGTCATATCAGATGACCATGAAAAGATGACAAACTGTATTTTACACCAATTATTTCCATGTATTGATAGGATTAGTGGATCTATATGGTCGGTGATGGATGTTTGGGTCTTTATGGGTTAATCTGAGCTTTTATGCACATCCTCATGATGAGTGAATTAAATACAGGAAAATACATGATTTATACCGATGAAATACAAAGTACAGAGGATAACAGTATAAATAAATGGTGATACATCACATAAGAAAGGAAAGATTTAATTTAGGAACTGACATAACAGTAGCTGTGGGTGTTTATGAGTTAATCTGAGCTTTCATGAACTTCTTCATAATCAGTGAATTAAATATACAAAAACACATGATTTATACAAAATACAGAGGATAATAGCATAAATAAATGGTGATAAATCAATTAAGAAAGGTTAGATATAGAGAAGATTTAATTGAGGAACTGACATAACAGTAGCTGTGGGTGTTTATGAGTTAATCTGAACTTTTACGAACATCCTCATAATCAGTGAATTAAATATACAAAAACACATGATTTATACAAAATACAGAGGATAATAGTATAAATAAATGGTGATACATCACTTAAAAAAGGAAAGATTAAATTTAGGAACTGACATAACAGTAGCTGTGGGTGTTTATGAGTTAATCTGAGTCTTTATGAACATCCTCATAATCAGTGAATTAAATATACAAAAACACGATTTTTAGAAAATACAGAGGATAATAGTATAAATAAATGGTGATAAATCAATTAAGAAAGGTTAGATATGGAGAAGATTTAATTTAGGAACTGACATAACAGTAGCTGTGGGTCTGTACGGGTTAAATTAATCTTAACAGGTAACGTCACATTCAGCGAAGCCGTGAAATTAACTTAAAATGAGAAATGGATGTTTTGAAGCAGTTGCATTTAATTAACTTGACTTAATGAACAATAATACTTTAGTGTAACTGCGAAGATAAATCCCATGATCGCTTGGAAGGAAAGCACATTATTTAATAGCGCCTGTCTCAGCTTCACTGTATTAATGGTGTATGTTGCTGTAATTAAATAGATTAGCATTTTAACACAACAACTTATCAGCAGTTCTCCGTGGCAACAGTAGATGCATTTAAACGCTTGGGGCCATCAGTTTACTACGTGCTGAATATTCATAGAGTGTAGTATTTAACGTCATTGTGCTCGTTTCGCTTCAGCCCACAGTCAACATGACCCCGGCGTGACCCCCCGCATTAGCAACCTGCAATGGTTGGATTCATCCCAACTGCTTGACTTAGTGTATAATAATCTATAATTATCTCTAAAACCTTGAAAGAGGTTGTCTTACTCTCTTGTGTATAAGATACCGCCCAAAGTGCTGCGTTAGGCTGTCAACAATTGCTGAATAAGTGCATGCTGAATCTCTACTCTTCTGGGTGCTTTGATGTTGTACAGTAAGTATGTTTCTTTAATCAAGACTTATCCGAGAAGATAATGGCTTCATAGATAATAAAAAAGAATATAATGTGCTGGTCATTAAGGATTAAACATTTAAAATTACAAGCGAATGGACAAGTAAGCCCTGAAGACTGTCCTGTCCTTCACAACTCCCCGCTGTCTGCTCACAGCCACACATTAATACTGCAATAATCCTCTTTGACTTTTTGCCATTTAATACATACAGTGTATTAGGGGTATGCATAAATTCATCTCAAAACTGTGATAGCAAAGTCCCTTTATGGCTAGAATTAAGACCATTAACCACTTTCAATTCTGCATCGGGTTTATTAGCAGTGACTCAGTGATAATGTTGCAGTTTTGCAGAAATTTGCTTGCGTTTTTTCAGCTTTGCAAAGATACCGACGGTGGCGTAGATCTGACGTGACTCCAGGTTTCACACGTAACAGGAAAAGCACATTTACATTCATGTCTTGGTTGGAGATTAGGTTAGTAAATCATATTCTGTTTGATTGAGGATGAATTAATGAATTAAACTAGAAGCACTCGAAGAGCGCAGACCTCCGCCAAGGCTGATCAGTGGCCCCCCCTGTGGGCCCCCCCCACGCCAAGGAGGTTATGTTTTTGCCAGGGTTTGTTTGTTTGTTTGTTTGTTTGTTTGTCTGTCTGTTTGTCTGTCCGTTAGTGTGCAACATAACTCAAAAAGTTATGGACAGATTTTGATGAAATTTTCAGGGTTTGTTGGAAATGGCCCCCCCGTGGGCCCCCCCACCCCCGATCACCACCAAAATTTAATCATTTCTTCCTTATCCCATTTCCAACAAACCCTGAAAATTTCATCCAAATCTGTCCATAACTTTTTGAGTTATGTTGCACACTAACGGACAGACAAACAAACAAACAAACAAACAGACAAACAAACAAACAAACCCTGGCAAAAACATAACCTCCTTGGCGGAGGTAATTAAGGACATTACTGTTCAATTGAACACTGCAGAGGGTTACTGTTTACATCAGGGGTCTCAAACATGCGGCCCGGGGGCCAAAACCGGCCCACCAAAAGGTCCAATCTGGCCCGTGGGATGAATCTGTAAAGTGCAAAAATTACACAGAAGATATTAATAATCAAAGGTGTGAAACTCATTTTAGTTCAGGTTCCACATACAGACCAATATGATCTCCAAACTCAGGTCTATGGTGTCCATCAATGAGCTCGAGATGATCGTTCACGCTTTTGTGTCTTCTGGCTTAGACTACTGTAACAGCCTGTTCACATGCTTAAACAAGAAGGAGCTGGCCCTGTCTACAGTTTGTCCAGAACTCTGCTGCCAGGCTTCTGACCCGCACAAACAGGAGAACCCACATCACTCCCATTCTTAAATCTCTCCACTGGCTCCCTGTTCTACAGGGTGTTTCAAAAAAAAAAGTATACACTCAGAAAAATGCCTAAAAAATGAAAGTTCCATAAGTTTCAGAAAATATCTATATGGTTATTGATAGACCAAGGTCTCATGCTTTCATTACCACAATGGCAGGTATCAGCCATACCACGTGAGTGAGCATGGTCCTTGTACTTAATTGGGATAGAAAATGGCTTGCGCACAGATATGAGAGGGTTAAAACAAGATCAGACACCACAATTGGAAAGCTTAGGCAGGTGCTTTAATGCTGTGTAATTTACAAGACAATTCAGTTAACCCTTTGTCTTCCAGAAGCCTCCAAACTTTGCACCCAGGCTGTGCCTTCCTTCACTCAAACAGCAAGTACTTGCACGTCTGGTTCTGATCGTAGTCCATGCCAAAGAACGCAAATTTTTAAGGCCATAATTCATTGATTTGTCAAAGAAGACACAGCCACAGTCCATTTCAATCTGCCCTTAGCTCTCCACAGGCCTAAAATGGACTGTGGTCTGACAAATGTAAACAGTGCTTCGTAGCTTCCGAGAAATTTACGTAGTCATGCCTGAATGGCTCAACCTGGGTGCAAAGTTTGGAGGCTTCTGGAAGACAAAGGGTTAACTGAATTTTCTTGTAAATTACACAGCATTAAAGCACCTGCCTAAGCTTTCCAACTGTGGTGTCTGATCTTGTTTTAACCCTCTCATATCTGTGCGCAAGCCATTTTCTATCCCAATTAAGTACAAGGACCATGCTCACTCACGTGGTATGGCTGATACCTGCCATTGTGGTAATGAAAGCATGAGACCTTGGTCTATCAATAACCGTATAGATATTTTCTGAAACTTATGGAACTTTCATTTTTTAGGCATTTTTCTGAGTGTATACTTTTTTTTTTTAAACACCCTGTATATCGTTTTCATTTCAAAATTCTGGAGCTAACTTTCCGGGCCCTACATGGCCTGGCCCCTGCATACATTGCTTCTCTGATCCAGCCCTACAGCTCGACTCGTAGCTTGAGGTCTTCAGGACAGCACCTACTGATGGTTCCACGCACCTGTTTTAGCACATGCGGTGACAGGTCTTTTAAAGCTGTGGCACCATGTCTATGGAAGGACCTGCCTCTACACCTACGGTCCATGGACTCTGTAGAGAGCTTTAAAAAACACCTCAAAACCCTCCTGTTCAAACAGGCTTTTTAGTTTCCCACCTGACCCAGGGCCACCACAAACTGATTACACTTTATGTATTCATCATAAAGTACTCCATGCCCCCCCCCCCATCCCCCTCTCCCCCAGTCTCTCTATATCTCTATCACTCTCTCTTTTCTCCTCCTTTACTCTCTCTTTAACCCCAACTGGTCAAGGCAGACGTCCATCCTTCAGGAGTCTGCGTCTGCTTGAGGTTTCTGCTGTTAAAGGGAAGTTTTTCCTCGCCACTGTCACAAATCAAGTCAAATAATAGCATAACTAGAAAAGCACTCGGAAAGCGCAGACCTCCGCTGAGGCAGATCACCCCCCCCCCCCCCCCCCCCCCCCCCCAGTTACCATCAAAATTTTATCATTTGTTCTTCGTGCCAGTATCAACATTTCCTGAAAATTTCATCAAAATGTGTCTATAACTTTTTGAGTTATCTTGCTAACAGACAAACAAACAAACCACCATGAAAACATAACCTAAAAGGTTAAAACCTTAAAGGTACATCTGTTTGGACAAATATAATGATAACAACAAAAATAGCTCACAGTAGTTTCATTTCAGAGCTGATATCTAACCATTTAACATGTTTTCTTGATAATAAACAAAATCACTTCAGTTCTTCCATCAACATCTATTTCATTGTACTGACAAAAACAGAGCTTTTAGGCATTCCATGTTTTCTTTTCTGTCTGTTTCAGTCACATGATACACACAGGAGTTAGTACTGGATTGCATAACCATTGTTTTTGATGACTTTGACTGTATATTCCCTTCTTTCTTGAGTCTGTTTGCTCATGCAAAATGAAACGTAATTAATGTAAACTGAAAATGAATGATATTTAATTGTGATTAATTGAAATTAATCCACAGCAGCCCTGTGATTAACCCTTTCATGCATGAATTATGAGAACCTTAATCAAGATTTTTTTCCTGAGTGTTTTTATTCCTATTTAGGCATGAAAAAAACAATGCAATTGAATTTTTTTTATGAATCTATTTTTCATGTTTCAAGTTACAAAAATGTCCACTCAGCTGGACACCATGCATTAAATTTTTGAAGCAAAGACATATATTTAAAACCCATCATCATAAAGTGATATACTGTGTGAAAACTATGAAATAAAAACATTTTTAATGCAGCTAATATGATGTTTTCTCACATTCTGTCATACTCTAATACTAGTTTTTACTCATTTCATGCAGATAATACATAAAAAAAAAAAAAAAAACTTCTTGTTTGAGAAAATTAGCTGTTAAAGTAATGGTCTGAACATCAGTGTAGATGATGCATGAGCGTCCACTGTGTTGGTTGATATCCTCTTGAGATCCAGTAAAGTGAAAATCTTTAGCTTTTTTTTTTACATTAAACAGTCATCTTGATTGGAAACTGCAAAATGCAAGTTTTTTCAGATACATTTTTAAAATTATTTTCATTTATTTATTTATTTTTTTCATGGAATGTCCTTTGCAATGAACAGCATTTTTTAAAAAATTAAAACTGTCAAACTTTTAGTCCCCGACAGAGGACAAAAATGCATTGATGGGTCTCAGGAGGACATGGAATTAAAACAACTAAACCCATGAATATACAGGGTGGGGAAGCAAAATTTACAATGAACATTTAGTTGTTTTTTCTCAGCAGGCACTACGTCAATTGTTTTGAAACCAAACATATATTGATGTCATAATCATACCTAACACTATTATCCATACCTTTTCAGAAACGTTTGCCCATATGAGTAATCAGGAAAGCAAATGTCAAAGAGTGTGTGATTTGCTGAATGCACTCGTCACACCAAAGGAGATTTCAAAAATAGTTGGAGTGTCCATAAAGACTGTTTATAATGGAAAGAAGAGAATGACTATGAGCAAAACTATTACCAGAAAGTCTGGAAGATACTATTAAAGAAGAATAGGAGAAGTTGTCACCCCAATATTTGAGGAACACTCGCGCAAGATTCAGGAAGCGTGTGAAGGCAGTTATTGAGAAAGAAGGAGGACACATAGAATAAAAACATTTTCTATTATGTCAATTTTCTTGTGGCAAATAAATTCTCATGACTTTAAATAAACTAACTGGTCATACACTGTCTTTCAATCCCTGCCTCAAAATATTGTAAATTTTGTTTCCCCACCCTTTACACAAGAACAGCTGGAGAATAGGTGTCCACTGGAGTGACCACTATGCATGAAAGGGTTAATCTGACTTAAAAGTTTTATTGTTTGACAGCACAAGTTTGGATATGATGGGAATTATCATAATGACTCTAAGAAAAAAAAGCCTTTCAGCAGCATTTCAATGGTTTTAATTTTACAAGTCAAATATCATGAGCTGTATCCCACTGTGCCAATCCCAGCTAAATACTGAGTCATTCTAAGATCTGAATCTGACGTGCCATCCTGATATACACAGGTATTAACAATATCAACCAAATGAGACGCCGTTCTATTCAGTTGGAAACACTTTAAGCAGATCAAAGTTACAAATTATTATAAACACTCCAGTGGATTGAGTCAAACCCAACAATAGCACATTTGCTGCAATCGACATTTCATGGGCACAGTGGGAAATTAAACGATTTGTCTGGTCTGACACATTCTCCCAAAAGCGTGGATGGAAGAGGTTCTTCACTTAGTACCTGAAAGCATGAATCTAATTACAGTAGAAACAGAAGAAAGACAGTTTTATGTTTGTCTTTGTTTTTGGCAGCAAAAACACTACAAGGATTTTTCTGAAATAACAATTATCATTCATGTTCCAAAACTACCATCTATGGTACAGGTGTCAAATATGCGACCCGCGGGTCAAACCCCGCCCCCCCCCCCCCCCCAAGGGTCCAATCAAGCCCACTGCATGAATTAGCAAAGTGCAAAAATTACACTGATATTAATGATCAAGGATGTTGAACTGGTTTTAGTTCAGAGACCACATAGAGACTAATATGAACGAAAATAAAATAATAACATAACGCTTTAACAATAAAATGTGAACAAAATTAAAATTAAAAGAGAAAGAGTCCAAAGAGTCCAATTTGGCCAAAGGTATAAATTTACAAAGAGCAAAAACTAATTGACTGATGTATGTATTTTGAATATGAATGTCAAAAAAGAAGAACAAATCATTTAACATAAGACATTTGAAAAAGAGTGAAAAGAAGTATAACTTCTAAAATTACACTGATATTAACAATGAAGGATGTTGAACTGGTTTTAGTTCAGGAGCCACATACAGACTAATATGATCGAAAGTAAAATAATGACATAATAACCTTTTGAAATTGAAAATTACGTGTAATATTAACATTATTCTTCCTGTTACTAAATGTTTTCTTCATTTGTAGATCCACTGTGATCTGTAAGTGTGTTAATAACACTGGTCAACAACAAATTTATTGTTTTAAGTTTTTTGAGCTGATTTAGGATAATTTTGGTGTGCTGAATCCAAAAATCACATTCATTTTGCTCAATCAGGTCAACTTTCTGAACTATGCTACATATTGGCTTTTTAACATTTTTGCTTACATTTATGGGCATTTTCACATCATATGATACAAAATTCTTTCATATTTCTTGCAATAAACGAGTTCTAAAGATTTTACTTTTGCCAATTTATGATTAATGTTTTTTTTAATATTACAGGTGAATGAAATGGCTTCGACTAGAAGATCTTGCAAAAATAAGCCTGACGTATTCTGCTACATCTGCGGTGAATACATAATAAATACTAAATACATCCTGTTAGAAAATGATTTTTTTTCTCTTAAAACCTATTTTGGGTGAGAACTATATAAAAAATCAACTGATAAAGTCACAAAAATGTAATCAATTTTGTGAGATCAAATTTTTCCAAATCAAATTAGCAAAAAAACCTGACCTGATTGAGAAAAACAGATGTCATTTTTGGATTTAGCGGTGCAAAATGGTCCTAATTCAGTTGAAAAAACCTAGACAACTTGCAAAAAACATTTTTCTGTAACCCAGTGTAATAAGCTGACACTAAATATTATTTAAATTGTTCATAGTTGAGGTCCAGATTCCAAACTTGTTCCCAAATGTTTGTGTGTTAATGTGTGTACATGTATAAATGATAAGTTGAGGTATAATATTGTTAAAATTGCACTTCATTTTCTTATGAAATTTTAGTTTTTTCAGGTTATTTACATTTTTTTTTTTTGTTTGGATAGTTTGTAAATGTAAACATTTTCAGAATTAATTTTTTTTTAGTGCGATAAAACAAAGAGAAAAACTTGGTGTCATCATTTACAGATTATTATGCTATTATTGTAATGGTTCAGCTCACTGGAGATCAGATTGGGCTGATATATTGATGTTGATATTTTGATCTGTGAATCGATTCTCGAGTGTCAAGATCTGGTATCAGAGATGTTGATATTTCAGTATCGATCTGCACATCACTAGCTCAAAGCCATATGAACCCTGATGTAAATAATTAGTGTAAAACGCAGTGTGTCATCAGATATGAACCATTTGAGGCTCCGTAGTTACCATGGAAACTCTGTCATCTTCTACAAAATTGATTCACCAGTAAAACCCATGGAGTCGGATCAATGAAAGTGGATGGAGACGTTTGGTTTTATGTTTATTTAATGATATATTTTGCTGAAAAAGTCACCTTTTCTTCATTTTTTTTCTGATTTGATGCAATAACCTTCGACTTTAATCTGAATTTTGATGAACATCTTCATGATCAGTGAATTAAACAAAGGCAAACAGATGATTCTCACTGGAAAAAATGCAAATTTCAGATGATAATATTATAATAAATGTTGATAAATCACTTAAAAAAAAAGGTTAAGTATGGAGAAAAAAATCACTTGGGAAGTACCACAAAAGTCACCCTGGGTCCTTCTGGGTTAATGAGTAATATGAACGAGCACATGAAAAAAATCGGATTTAGCAAAAAAATCCGAATTGTGTATTAAGACCTGCTGTCTGAATGTAGCCTGTTACGTAATCATAGTTTACTGCTCGGGGAAACTTTCCTCCTGCTGGGAAAAAAATGGAAATCTAGAGAAAATGTATGTTTTTTATTTGTTCGTGAGCAATTATACTCATGGGTTTTCCCAAACATATTAAGCTGAAAATCCATTTTACTGCTGCCTTTGTCAGCAGCCACGTTTATCTTATATTGCTTTGAGTCCTGGGATTCGATGAACTAATCTCTCAGGCAGGTCCTAGTTAGTGGTTAGTGCAGCTGTTTGTGCTGAATGAGGGAAATGCAGAGGTGTAGTTTTAATTAACAGTAGGTTGCTTAATTTTTAATTGGTTGCTATAGTTACTAGCAAAGGAGATGAGTACAATGTCCGGAAAACCACTGTAAATAGAGTTTTTCATGAATATTTATTTCACACAAACATTTTTTTTTTCTAATTATTGTTTTTGGAGGAAACAACATATAATAGGTGTGAATGTGGTTTTGGAGCGGATGTGATATGAAGAGAGTAGAAAGAAGGAAACAAAACAGCCCCGACAAAATTAACCCATGAAGGCCCAGTGCTACTTCTGCGTCAGTTCCCAAATGAATTTTACTCTGTATTTAACCTTCCTTAACCCTGTAAAGCCTGAACCATTAAATCATTGACAGAAAATTCCAGTTCTTTGAAACTGGAGCCTTTATTCGTCCTTCTAAACAACGCCCCCACCCCCCACCCCCCCCCTTTTTTTTTTTTTTTTTTTTCAAATATCAATTTCAATGTACGGGTTTCAATTTTGTATCATATTTGATACATCAGGTCTCAATGCTCAAATACTTTTATTTTTAAACAAACAAAAACATAATATAACACAAACATGTCTAAAAAGTTGGTAATTCCTTTTCAAAATCGGTAAAGTTCTGCCTCTTTCCTCATTAATGACAGTCTTGTAGTGTCACTGGAAAGGCTTCTGGTGAATGAATTCCTCCCCCTGGTGGATTATCTGTGTATTGCATGTATCTAATTGTATACATCAGGTTTTTCAAGACAAAAATATCACACTGATCATGGAGAGGGCTTCAAAACTCATGTATCAAATATAATACGTTTGGTGTTAAAGGGCAAAGTGATTTATCATCATTTATTACAATATTATCCTCTTTATTTTGTGTTTTTTCAATTTAAATGAGGTCTTTATTATTATTATTATTATTATTATTATTATTATTATTATTATTATTATTATTATTATTATATATTCATTACTTACTCAGATAAACTCATGTAGAGTAATATATAGTAGAAATGTTCTTAAAATGTTATCAAAGCTTTGGGGGGGGACTCACAGTTTTTAAAAAATATTGAAATGAAATTAGGTCAGAGGTGTCAATTTTATTGTCTGAATGTATTTATTGTGTTTTATATGTCAGCGTTAATTCTCATTATTTATTTGTATTTATTTGTATTCACTACATGATGACTTATTTAATATATTTTCCCCAAAAAAACTTTCAAGCACCCCCATTTGAGTTAGTCTGGTCTATAATATCCAATATCATCCAATATTTATAATACCGTTTACATTACAGTGTGGGGAAGCAAAATTTACAATATTTTGAGGCAGGGATTGAAAGACAGTGTATGACCAATTAGTTTATTGAAAGTCATGAGAATTTATTTGACTGGGGTTTTACAGATTTGATAAAAAATTGGTGACCAAAGTCTCCCGCAGATTTAATCTATCAATCATTTTCTTTGATTGTAGAAATGACTGTTTGATTCGGCAAAAAAAATGGTAAAAATGTGAAAAAGACATGTCTGAAAATGACAACTTGTCCTTTATCCATCCATCCATCCACCCGTCCATCCATCCATCCAACCAACCAATTTGTATATAACTAACTTACAATCAACGTTAGATAAAACTAACATACAACTTCATGGTATATGTGTGCTGATGTCAGCATATCAATTGCTTCTCTCTCTCTCTCTCTCTCTCTATACATATATATATACATATATATATATATATACATATATATATATACATATATATATATATATATATATATATATATACATATATATATATATATATATATATATATATATATATATATATATATATATATAAATTTCATATGTCTATAAAAACATCAATTTTGTTTCAATTTACTTCAGATATATCTATATCTATCTATATATATATATACAGGGTGGGGACGCATAATTTTACAATATTTTGAGGCAGGGATTGAAAGACAGTGTATGACCAGTTAGTTTATTGAAAGTCATGAGAATTTATTTGCCACAAGAAAATTGACATAATTGAAAATGTTTTTATTCTATGTGTCCTCCTTCTTTCTCAATAACTGCCTTCACACGCTTCTTGAAACTTGCGCAAGTGTTCCTCAAATATTCGGGGGACAACTTCTCCCATTCTTCTTTAATAGTATCTTCCAGACTTTCTGGTAATAGTTTTGCTCATAGTCATTCTCTTCTTTCCATTATAAACAGTCTTTATGGACACTCCAACTATTTTTGAAATCTCCTTTGGTGTGACGAGTGCATTCAGCAAATCACACACTCTTTGACGTTTGCTTTCCTGATTACTCATATGGGCAAAAGTTTCTGAAAAGGTATGGATAATAGTGTTAGGTATGATTATGACATCAATATATGTTTGGTTTCAAAACAATTGACGTAGTGCCTGCTGAGAAAAAACAACTAAATGTTCATTGTAAATTTTGCTTCCCCACCCTGTAGTGTATAATCAGTTCATAAAAATAACAACTAGAAGCACTCGGAGAGTGCAGACCTCCGCCAAGGCTGATCAGTGGGCCCCCCCGTGGGCCCTCCCACCCCCGATCGCCACCAAAATTTAATCATTTGTTCCTTGTACCAGTATCAACATTTCCTGAAATTTTTATCCAAATGAAAGGCACAGTAGGCCAAAAAGTAAGGGCACCCCCATTTTTTATATCAATTGAGATAAAATCCGCCTTCTGGATCAGATCCGGATCAGCCTTTGAAATGTGATAGAGGACCCCATTGTCAATTCCTGACTTAAATTTCATGAGTTTTGGTCAATCATTAAGCGAGATATTGGGAAACGAAAATTTTGGCCCCATTTACCACAATGTTAACGAACATTTCAAAGTGATCCAGAATCCAGGATTTCTTCCGGATCACCCCCAAAAGTTAAAAATTTCTTCCTTATCCCATTTCCAACAAACCCTGAAAATTTCATCAAAATCTGTCCGTAACTTTTTGAGTTATGTTGCACACTAACGGACAGACAAACAGACAAACAAACCCTGGCAAAAACATAACCTCCTTGGCGGAGGTAATGAGAACATCCACAGTATCAGACCCTGTATCCAGAGTCCACCTCATACCCTGTTCCTACATGTACTGCCTCTGCTCCTTCTTTTTATCTTCTATAGTGGGTGGTATCACATGTTCAGGTACATGACTGTCATGTCCCATCGCTGGAGGAAAACCTGCATCTCCAGACATCTGACCTGCATTTACACTCATACTGGAGTAGCTACGACCTGCAAACATCTCTGTAGTTTTCCCTACATGGTTCATTTATGACTGTAAACGGCATCGAAAGATTCTGAAAATGTTATTTGTGTGTGTGTGTGTGTGTGTGTGTGTGTGTGTGTGTGTTCCAGTGTAGACTAAAGTTGATATTTGTTGAAGGAAAAGCAGAGGATGGGTGAGTACAGGGGTGTTTGTTGGTCCATGTGACCTGAACACACTGAGCCTTTAACACTATGTTAACTTTAAGTGTTCATTATATAATAAGAGTTTGGGTTGGCACTTTAATATTTAACAAAAACAGGATTCTTACACTTATTATTGGTCTAATTTAGTCTAATTTATGTTATTAACATGGTTCAGTAGGTTTATGGTGAAAATATGAATTACTACTTTGATTTAAGTCAAAGTTAAGTTATTTACAAATATTTTTTACATTGAATTTTCATGGCACGTGTGTGAAAAGCAATATCTATCTATCTATCTATCTACACTGCAATCCATCCATCCATTATCCATCCATCCATCATGCACCAATCCATCCATCCATGCATCCATCCATCCATCCATCCATCATTCATGCACCAATCCATCCACGCATCCATCCATCCATCCATCCATCCATGCAACAATCCATCCATCCACGCACCCATCCACGCATCCATCCATCCATCCATCCATCATGCACCAATCCATCCATCCATGCATCCATCCACCTATCCATCCATCCATCATTCATGCATCCATCCACCTATCCATCCGCCCATCATTCATGTATCCATCCACCTATCCATCCATCCATCCATCCATCCATCCATCCATCCATCCACACACCCATTCACACATCCATCCATGCATCCACACACCCATCCATCCATCCATCCACACACCCATCCACACATCCATCCATCCATTCATGCAACAATCCATCCATCCATCCTCGCACCCATCCACGCATCCATCCATTCACCCATCCATCCATCCATCCATCCATCAATCCATTCATGCAACCATCCATCCATCCACGCACCCATCCATCCATCCATCCACACACCCATCCACACATCCATCCATCCATGCAACAATCCATCCATCCATCCACGCACCCATCCACACATCCATCCATCCATTCATGCAACAATCCATCCATCCACGCACCCATCCACACATCCATCCATCCATCCATCCATCCATGCACCCATCCATCCACCTATCCATCCATCCATCCATCCATCTCTCCCCTTCCTAGTCGATACTGAAATAAACCCAAACGTAAAACAAAATGCTAAATTATCAGTGTTCGCTGCATGTTCAGTTCTTCTGTCAAATCGGTGATAAAAGTTAACACATCTGTAGCTACTTCCATTATAAGACTTTAAGCATATGTGCTAACTCTTCAGTAGAAAAACATTTGAGTGCGTAATGCTTTCCTGTAATTTCCTATTACAGCTGCTCCATTACCACTGAATGTAATAATGTTGAATCCAATGTAATATTTATTCTAAGTGTCCATATGCACAGCTGATTATTGTACATGAGCTCCTCCAGTCAGTGGCATCACTGCAGAAAGTCTGTAAAGAATAGAGATTAAATCCTCGTTGCCTGAGCGTGGAGTGTAGACTTTCCTCTTTTATGGTGTGATTTATTAGAATATGACTTTCTTAGAATTAAGATATGGTAAGGTATATTTTAATGTCACATGGGAGGAACCGAAGAAGAGCATTTTACCACGAGGGAGGAGGGATAATGACTTCCTATCTGTCACAACTGGATGTAGGAGGAACAAACTGATCAGCAGAATGTATTGTTCGCCTAAAAGAAAAAGAGTTTCATTTCAGGGAAGTAAAAATAAGGTAAAGAAAATAATAGTTATCATCTTTGTGTATTTTTGAGCAGTGTGAAGGAATCTGAATGCAGAACAGAATATAAAACCATCCTTGTCTGACACTTTTCCATACGTTCTCTTATCTCTTTTCCATTCTAATGCTTTTTTTTTTTTTTTTTACTGCGTTCTCCATTTAATCTGATTATTGCTTTATTGTTATTACACAACCTACTCAGAATAATCTCCACACTGCTATTGTCTGCAGTGTTGTTTTAGATGGTAATAATTGACTTTATTATCAGCGCTTCCTGACGGTCTTTTATGTGGCTTTTCCAAGGCTGAACCGTCCTCGACCCGACGCTGCAGTTTTTAAATATTTCCATTTACATGAGAGCGAGGATTATCATGTAACATCAGATACTATTTCACGTTTTATCTTTGCCAAAGCTCCGAGTGAGTTAAATAGATAAAAAAAAACAAAAACGTGACGTCGAATTATGCAGATCACAAATTGGATGATCCAGAGTCGTCGCTGCATCAAAACGGGTTAATTTTCCTGTCGGTGCCCCTGTCCATGGTGCCGATGAAGATCTGGAGATGGTCTCAATGGGAGATCACTGCTACTAATAGGCTAATGCTAATGCTAATGGTAGGTACTGTGTGTACAGGGTGGGGAAGCAAAATTTACAATGAATATTTACTTGTTTTTTCTCAGCAGGCACTACGTCAATTGTTTGGAAACCAAACATACGTTGATGTCATAATCATACCTAACACTATTATCCATACCTTTTCAGAAACTTTTGCCCATATGAGTAATCAGGAAAGCAAACGTCAAAGAGTGTGTGATTTGCTGAATGCACTCGTCACACCAAAGGAGATTTCAAAAATAGTTGGAGTGTCCATAAAGACTGTTTATAATGGAAAGAAGAGAATGACTATGAGCAAAACTATTACGAGAAAGTCTGGAAGTGGAGGAAGCAACAAAAAACCTACCAAAGCTTTTATTAAAGCTCTCCAATCCAAAATCCTAAAGGATCCAACCAAATCCATGAGAAAAATGGCAATTGAACTTGAGGTAGACAACAAGACCGTTAGAAATGCAGTAAAATATGATTTGAAGTTAAAATCTTACACAAGAACACCAAAACACTTGTTGACAACAGCTATGAAGGAAAAGAGATTAGAAAGGTGCAAGAAAATTATTACATGGTTCAAGAAAAAGTCCTCCACTGTAACGATCTTTTCAGATGAAAAGATCTTCACTGTCAATGCTGTTCTGAACCGCAGAAATGACAGATTTATCGCAAAATCGAAAGCTGAGGTTAAGGGAACATTCAGAACAAAACATCCTGCTCAAGTTATGGCTTTTGGTGTTGTGGCTTCTGATGGAAAGAAAATGCCTATAAAATTCTACAAAGCTGATGAAAAAAATCAATGTTAATACTTACTACAAGACTCTGAGATACCAGGTATTGCCATGGCAAACTACCCAGATGGAAATTATGTATGGACACAGGATGGTGCTCCAGCCCACACAGCTAGAAAAATACAAGATTTCTGCAAATCCAACTTTAGCAATTTTTGGGAATCATGTTTATGGCCGCCTTCTGTCCCAGATCTAAACCCTCTGGATTCTGCTATTTGGGGCGTTTTAGAACATGCTACTAATAGAACATCACACAGCAATGTCGACTTTCTTAAAGATACTATTAAAGAAGAATGGGAGAAGTTGTCACCTGAATATTTGAGGAACACTTGCGCAAGTTTCAGGAAGCGTGTGAAGGCAGTTATTGAGAAAGAAGAGGACACATAGAATAAAAACATTTTCTATTATGTAAATTTTCTTGTGGCAAATAAATTCTCATGACTTTCAATAAACTAATTGGTCATACACTGTCTTTCAATCCCTGCCTCAAAATATTGTAAAGTTTGCTTCCCCACCCTGTACATAATGTTACCAATTCATGTCAGAAAAGATATGTAGTGTCTTAAAACTTTAATAAAGATATGTGTAAAAAACAAACAAAAAAACACACAAAAAAAAAGAACAACAAAATCCATGAATATACAAGAGAACAGCTGTAGAATAGCTGTCCACTGTGGTGACCAGTATGCATGAAAGGGTTTAGCCAGTGCAACGCAAAATGCATTTAACATATTTTGTGCTATCCCATTTCTGGGCTCGCTCTTAGTTCATTGCCGACCAACGCAATGCAAAATGCGTTTTCCCATTTCTGGGCTAGTTGGTTAAAAGTTCCACGTTACGTTATTAATAACACACTGAAAAAACGTTCATCAAATTAAAGTGTTACTGCCCAAACCTTCAGGTAAATATGTCACTATTAGCAGCATCAGTGTAAGTATTACAAACTATAAAACAGTGTGTAACTTAAGTTTTAAATACTAAGTCGTATTATCAGACTGGCTTAAAAAACCAAATAGCGGATGTATTTTTTAAAGTGTGCAAAGCTCATCAGTTGACACTGTGAGCAACTTCACTTTATGTGTTAATTTGAAAATTACTATGTGCAAACCTGTGAAAAATTTCCAACACAGAAGTGAATGAGAAACCTCATTTAATTGACTGTTTTAACGGGGACCCTGGCACGACCAAAAACACACGACAAACACAACAGCTTATCACCACAAGACAAAACCATGGATGCAGTTGGGAGGTGAAAAATATTATTTGAGAGTAAAAGAAAATCTGACGAAGCAAAACACTTTAACAGATGCTAAATTAAAGAAAGTGTCTGTCAGCAGATGGCTTGAATCTTTTAATCTTCAAAAACAGGTTTTTAAGTCATAACAGTGCTCAGGTTGTGTGTCATCTGTTTGTTGAATTCATTAAAGGCATACGATCATTTAGGCATCGTTCATTACTCTGAACCAGTCTGATAAGTTCTAATGTCCCGGCCACACATCATTTCTTACAGTGTTTTTTCCCTTTCAGTTTGTCCATGACCTTCACTTTACAAAGTATCTTTCCACAACACAATATTTTGTATATATATATATTATTGTATATGTAAGGCTGCAGCAGCTCAGAGAGGTAGGGTGGGGCGAGGCCATTTAAGGATTTACACACCTTTAAAGCTGTGTATAACTTTTAGGCCTGTAACGGTACACAAAATTTTCGGTTTGGCATGTTTTCGGTTTTGAAAGCCACGGTTCGTTTTTTTTCGGTTCGGTACGGGAAGAAAGAAAACCCCTCAAAATGTCATTAATACATTTATGAATTTTTGAACATTTTTGGACACAATAGAATATAGAAAAACAGGAATAATATAATTCTGCTGCTATAAATCAAATAGAAAATAAAATGAATTATTAATATCACTAAATGTATTTTAAACATTAGTATTGCACTTTTCCCTGATAGGTGGTTTTGAACAAACAACAAAAATCTAATCACAGTTCTGTCAGTTCACATTCTGCAGAAAAATATCAACAAAAAATTTCTGCATGAAGTGCAACATTAACAGGAGGGTAAACTGGTATTCTGTTTAAACAAACTGAAGAGAAATATTAACAACAAACTGAACCAAATTATTTATTTTAGGACAGATAAACTGTTCAGGATACTTTGTGTACTTGTGTGTGTGTGCGCGCGCGCAAGGTGCGACTTGTCTGGGGGATGGTTTGTTTGTTGTTTTTTTTTTTTTTTTTTGGTCGGAGCCGGGGGGGTGGGGGGGTGCGGTCCGGTCCATAACTAACGCTGGTGTGAAACGAAAGTGAACCTTTATTTTTATATACTTTCAACGTCCAACTCCGAGTTCTATTCCTCTGTTATACAGCGTGCGTGAGAGAGAGACACAGACTGAGCTAGTGTGTTTTAGAACTACCGTAGTTCCTAGGGGCCAAACAACGTTCGTCTTATCAGCGTCTCTTTCCTCGTTGTTGTCTTTCACTGGGACCTGAACTGATCCAAACTGGACTGGACTGATGGTGGAGGGTCTTCAGTCTCTTCCTTCCAGGTTCACATCATATTTGTTTTGTTTTTTTTAACTTTATATCAGCTGCTATTTCATATTTCGAGTCAATGTGTGTGTCCTTCAATATGTCCGTGTGAAACTTGCGCGTATTTAAAGTTCCGCATCAAACAATGTCTTTCGTTCCTTTTTCTTTTTGTCAACATACTGTGCCGTTTCGGTACAGCTGTGTACTGAACCAAACAGGTGTGTACTGAAACGGTTCGGTTCGGTATGTGTACCGTTACAGGCCTAATAACTTTCATCACCAATTTTTCATCAAATCTCTAAAACCTCAGTCATAGCCTAAGTATCATGAATCCGTTAGTCTTTCTGTGATTACTCACCTGAATCTCTTCCCGCATTATGGCCACAGCGGCAACAAACACAGATACGCCTACATTGCTTCTTGGAACTGCAGCTGCGTGGAGCTCCACTTCCCACAATGCACGTTGTAACAAATTTCCAAAAATGCCTGAGTGACCTACCGGCTCTGTTTGTAAACAAATGGATTGTTTATGGTAGAGTACAGTTTGAAATTGTTCACCGAGACAGAAAAGATTCAGGTGAGTATGATCATGGAAAGACTTATGGATTCATGATACTAAAGCTATGACTCGAGTTTTACAGATTTGATGAAAAATTGGTGACAAAAGTCATACGCAGCTTTAACCTAGACCAGGGGTGTCAAACATGCGGCCCGGGGGCCAAATGCGGCCTGCCAAAGGGTCCAGTTCGGCCCCTGGGATGTTTTTGCCAAGTGCAAAAATTCCAGAGTCTTGAATTGAATTAAGCAAAAAAAAATTTAAAAAAAATTAGCTTGAATTAAGGAAAAAAAAAAAACTTTAATTAAACAAAAAAAAAATCTTCAATCAAGTAAAAAAATCTTGAATTAAGCCAAAAAAAATCTAGAATTAACAACTTGTTTTTTTTTCCTTTGTTTTATTGCAAAAAATAACATTAAATTATGAAAATATTTACATTTACAAACTATCCTGTAACAATAAAAAGTGAATAACCTGAACAAATATGAACCTGAAATGTCTAAAAAAAATTAAGCACAATTTTAGCAAGTTTTGTGCCTTTTCCTCAGTGTTTAGTGTCTTTGCAGGTCTGATCCATAATGCACATGGGCAAATGATAAGATGAGGCAGAATATTGTTAAAATTGCACTAAATTTTCTCAAGTTTTTCAGTTTTGTTTTGTTTTTTTGGATAGTTTATAAAAGTAAGTATTTTCATAATTTAATGGGGTTTTTTTGCACTAAAAACAAGACAAAAATTTGGAGTTGTCATTATTTAGAGGTTATTATGTTATTTTTTTTCTGGTCTGGCCCACTTCAGATCAAATTTAGCTGAATATGGCCCCTGAACTAAAATGAGTTCGACACCCCTGACCTAGACCATCTACTGATCTAAACTGTTTAATATCTGTTGATCCACTAATCCTATCAATCCGTGCAAATAATTGGTGTAAAATACAGTTCGTCATCTTTTCACGGTCATCAGATATGACCCATTTGGACGTTCAGAGGCTGGGTGGTTACCATGGAAACACCGTCATCTTCTACAACACTGAATCACCAGTAAAACCCATGGAGTTGGATCAATGACAGTGGACGGACATACTGGGTTTATGTTCAGTGGATGACAAATTTTTATGGAAAAAGTCATTTTTTCTTCCATTTTCTGTTTTTGATAGAATAACCCTCAACTTTAATTTGAGCTTTTAAAAAAAAGATATGTGATCAGTGAATTAAATAGAGGAAAATACCTGATTGTTATTTTAAAAAGTGCACAATACAAAGCAAAATATTAGAAGAAATGTTGATAAACCACTTAAGAAAGGTTAAAAATACAGAAAAATTCATTTGGGAATGGACACAAAAGTAGCACTGGGAAACATTTTCATGATGTCAATTTTGCACAAACTTGACTTTTTCACTGTTATTATTTTACTGGTCTGGCCCTCTTCAGGTCATATGTGGCCCCTGAACTACAGTATTACTGCATGTGATACCTTCTAAACCCTGAGAACCGGCTCTATGTAGTAAACACCGAATATTTGACACATAGTTCATTTAAATTTTTCCAAGTGCAGCGAATAATCAAAGTGGCATTAATGCAGAGGTGCTCTTTGTGACAGAGATTTATGGGAGGCATAATGTGGAAATCTGTCATTTGAACGTGTTACCTCAAAACAAGAAATGAAAAAAGCCATATGTAGGAAAAAGGTATTCAATTACACACGCTTATAGATATGTGGCTAACCCTGGGTTATAAATATTAATGCATGCCTCATCCATGCCTACCATACTGTGTAATCTGTGAAAATGGATTCTGTACGTCAGCTATTTCAATTTAAGTTGTGCAAAGGAATTCAGACAAAAGTGCAGAGGAACCCACTTCCACTCCAGACACCCAATACTACCTGTGTCAATTCCAAATCGCCTTCATTTAATGTCAGTTATTTTATTTTCATGAATGTTTTAACCCTTATGCATGACTTGGCTCAAATTCAACTCATTTTGACATTTGACAGCAGAGAAAACACTTTATCTGATGTTTTATTTTAGTCTTCATTGATGACTCCCTCACTTTCAGACCCCACATTGAAAACCTGGTAAAGAAGTTAAAGCTTAAACTGGGCTTTTACTTTCGAAATAATTTGTGTTTTTCTTTTGATGTAAAAAAGCGCCTAGTCAATGCCACTTTTTTATCTGTGTTAGACTATGGGGATGTGCTTTATATGAATGCATCATCCAAATATCTTCAGATGGTTGACACAGTTTATCATGCTGCTCTGAGGTTTATTACTAATTCTAAAGCCAGGACACATCTTTGTGAGTTGTACTCCAGAGTGGGTTGGCCTGCCCTGTCCACTAGGAGACTGGGACACTGGTACACTTTTATTTACAAGGCCATACTTGGGCTACTGCCTCCCTACATCTGCAGTTTAATAACAAGAAGAAATATTCAATCTTATTGTCTGAGATCAAACGAACATTTGTTCCTCTTTGTGCCATTCGCCCGTACAGAGCTGGGAAAAAGGGCATTTGTCTACTCTGCTCCTTGCTCATGGAATATGCTGCTAAGAGACTGGAAACTGACTGAACTGATCTCTCTGAATGCTTTTAAATCCAAACTCAGAGTGTTAGAGAATATCTCAATGACATGCATGTGTTTTACATAAGTTGACTGGTCCAGTAAATTACTGTATGTTGTCACTGTATAATGTAACTGTATGTTGTAACTATGTGTTGTGCTGCCTCTTGGCCAGGACTCCCTTGGAAAAGAGGTTCTTAATCTCAATGGGATTTTCTTCCTGGTTAAATAAAGGTTAAATAAATAAAATAAACTAGAAGCACTCGGAGAGCGCAGACCTCCGCCAAGGCTGATCAGTGGGCCCCCCTGTGGGCCCCCCCACCCCCGATCACCACCAAAATTTAATCATTTCTTCCTCATCCCATTTCCAACAAACCCTGAAAATTTCATCCAAATCTGTCCATAACTTTTTGAGTTATGTTGCACACTAACGGACAGACAAACAAACAGACAGACAAACAAACCCTGGCAAAAACATAACCTCCTTGGCGGAGGTAAAAAGTCTGAAATTTAATGACTCCGAACATTTTTTGGTCCCAGTGGGTTTCAGTTTTGATTAAATATATTTAAAGCATTTCTGTCAGTTTTTCTATGTTTTAGATACAACAGGATTGTGATAATAGATGATTTTTTCTCTATCAACAAACAAATATGGCTGTCAATAGTCGCTGTTTTTATTGTTTTTATTTTTATTTTTTTGTTTCTGATTTTTGGTTTATTTATTCTTTTTTCTGTTGTTGTTGGTATTACTATTGTAATTGTTTTGTATTGTGTGCTGTTGCTGATTTTTGGTTTTGTGTTGTTGTGTTGAGTGTATGTACATCCTGTTTGTTGAGTGAGTTGTGGGAAATTGTTGGTGCTTTGTTTTTGTGTTGCTGATGACCCCAGGAAGAGTAGCTGCTGGGGTATGCAGCAGCTAATGGGGATCAAACTAATAAACTAAACTAAAACCTCAAATTGCGCGAATATAACTTGCACATAAAAATTTACCTAACGGAAAAATGACAATTTCACCAAAACTCTGGTTCTCAATTAAAAGCTTTTACGCTGGCAAGAGGTGGTTTTTCAGGCGTAGTGCAAATGGTATAGCAGGTAAAACTGCAATGGAAAGACGTTTTTCTGCAACTAGTCACGTGACTAAAACTGAAGAACTGTCCACTGTAGTGACCACTATGCATGAAAGGGTTAAAATGGGTCATGAGCCAAAAAAAGGTTGGGAACCACTGGGTTAAAGGTAGGAACATACTGTATGTGTGGGTCAGTTTTGTAAATTAGGTGTATTTCTCATTCAAGTACATCGTAGTAAACACTGATTACCACGTTAGGATGTCATGCGTATTCTGCAAAAATAATTTGCATCACAGTAGATTTGAGTCGAGTCACGTCCGCAGGAATTTGCTGTTTGATATTTACAATACGCAGAGAGAGGTCGACATGTTACTTTGCGACGAAGAACACACACACACACATACACACACACACACAGACAGAGCGCCACCGCCGAGGCCACTCGTGATACTCAGCACAAGGTGACGGAGCAGGTTGTGCACGCCACTGTAGACTATGCATATAAATGAGGCATATACATTAAGCATCTGGCCTGTACGGGCAGTCATGAAGCATGCAATACAATATGAGAGCACGTGTAGTGTGTCTCAAGCAGCGTGTTGTAATCTGCCATCAGACGGTCCGCTGTGTGGGATGAAACGCCTTGAAGTAAGTTATGGCCACAATTACTGAAGCTAAAGTGGCGTGGTGCACAAAGGTGTCTCCATTAGTCATTTCTTTTATTTAGTCGGAGCAGTTATGAATGAGCGGCCATCTTGCTATCGGTGTTCACGCCTCCGACTGCACACAGGATCAAGTGCTGTCATAAAGTGTTTGTCTGCTAAACAAGCGAATAATGAAGATTTACATCGACAATTAGCCCCTCGGACGCTAACTGCTCTCCTCACGCCACTCGAGTCGATGGATCAAAGTTTTCGTGCCGGTTCAGCACACCTCCATGAGACGACGGGTCGCTACGCAGAACTCCAGACTATGATCTGGGCCAGGCCAGGGGGGTCGGGCTCATTGTAGTTCAGAGGACACATACAGTCTAATATGATCCCAGCTGGACCAGACCAGTAAAATAATACTAATACATACTGTTTACATAGATGTGCATACTGTTTATATAGGAAAGACATACTGTTAATAGAGATACATACTGTGTTCATAGATACACACCGTGGCTCAGATGGTAGAGTGGGTCGTCCAATCATCATCATCATCTTTATTTGCAGACTTGGGAGTCCATTTAAAAACAAACAAACAAGCAATCAACAAACAGAATACATTTAAAAAATACAGGTTAAAAATACAGGGTGGGGAAGCAAAATTTACAATATTTTGTGGCAGGGACTGAAAGACAGTATATGACCAATTAGTTAATTGAAAGTCATGAGAATTTATTTGCCACAAGAAAATGTATATAATAGAAAATGTTTTTATTCTATGTGTCCTCCTACTTTCTCAGTAACTGCCTTCACACGCTTCCTGAAACTTGCGCAAGTGTTCCTCAAATATCCGGGTGACAACTTCTCCCATTCTTCTTTAATAGTATCTTCCAGACTTTCTCGTAATAGTTTTGCTCATAGTCATTCTCTTCTTTCCATTATAAACAGTCTTTATGGACACTCCAACTATTTTTGAAATCTCCTTTGGTGTGACGAGTGCATTCAGCAAATCACACACTCTTTGACGTTTGCTTTCCTGATTACTCATATGGGCAAAAGTTTCTGAAAGGTATGGATAATAGTGTTAGGTATGATTATGACATCAATATATGTTTGGTTTCAAAACAATTGACGTAGTGCCTGCTGAGAAAAAACAACTAAATGTTCATTGTAAATTTTGCTTCCCCACCCTGTACAAACAACAAATCATCAGTATTATAAAAGACAAGTGTACCAGTGTCGCCACAGGGATGACTGGTATCGCACCGAACTATGACTGGGATTAATCAAAAGCTGAATGATGGAATTCTGACAATCGTTCAGTCGACAGATAAATTTGTACATTAAGTTTCTCATAAGAGCCTGAAAAGTGTTAACTCCTGCATTGCACAATAATTCACTTGCACTAGTCCATCGAGGTTTTTGAAACAGTATTCTCATGGAATCATTAAATGTAACATTGAGCTTCTGTACGCTAGCCTTTTTAAACCTGGACCACAAGAGGGCAGTATAGAGAGGAGTACAATATGCTCTGAAGAGATTCTTCTAGACATTTTCTGTATACATTTAGAATTTTCTTGCCAACACATTAGCCTGGGCATATAACATCCAACATTGTCCGTACATATCATCATCATCGGTCATTTGATCTGTAATAAAGTGACCTAAATACTTTATTTGGCGCCAATAACTGAAGGGTTGGCGGTTCAAATCCCGCTCTGTCCCAGTCATGTGCTCACCCTCCTTGCCTCCAGTGCTGCTACTCACACTAGTGTATGAATGTGTGTGAATGTTCGATGGTGGTGGGAGGGGCTGCGGGCATGGATTGGCAGCCACACTTCCATCATTCTGCCCCAGGGCAGCTGTGGATACAAATGTAGTTTACCACCACCAGAGGGAGAATGTGTGAGTGACTGAATAATGGATCCACTGTACGTGCTTTGAGTATGCATTCATAGAAAAACACTATATAAATCTAATCCATTATTATTATTATTACACATACCATTAATATGGTAAATACTGTAAATTGCACCTTTTCCTATTTTATATACTTTAATTTTTTATTCTACTAAGCTCTATTCTTATGTTACTTTGTTAAATTATACATTATTAGGCCCGAGCCGAGTAATGCCAGCGCAGGGCCCATTGAGTCCACAGTGGGAGCATGTGGACGAAAATGCCCACGGTGCAGTTACCTTTGAACACCGTCACCACTCTCACTCATATTCACATTCACTGCAGTGAGACTTTTTTCCGAACATGTACATGTCATGTACACAAACTGCATATTTACATCTGCTTGGAATGAATGGGAGACAACGGGTGATGACGGTGACGTGGAGGACCTCGAGACCTTTCAAACAAGGTCAAACATGTGGTTGCCATGGAAACGGATATATTGTTTTTGCTCAGAATGTTTTTTTTTTTTTATCAATCATTCTCATTATTTATTTTTCTTTCTCCTGCCATTTGAGCTTAAATTTGACCCCCTAAACATTTAGAAAAACTCATCAAATTTTGACCAAAATTCAGAAATGTGTGGAATTGAAATTACATACAGGTTTTACAGATGTCGGTTAAAAAAAAATTTTAAAAAAGGCTGCGACAGCACCCCCTTGAAAAGTGGAAATACATTACACCAATGGGACCTCGTCCCACGTAAAGTTTGTCGTAGAGCTACGAAAATTGGTACACAGGTTCATCATCAAGAGACAAACAAAAAAAATGTATGGCCACGCCTCTGAACAAACCGGAAGTCAGCCATGATGGATGGAAAATTCTAAAATGCTGAGTCAGCATTTTCGCTGATGTATTTTAGCTGTCTCCTCCTTGGGTGTTTGGCCAAATGAGCTAAAAATATGTGAACATTATCTATTGTCTTTGATTAATGTTATTTTTAGTTAGTTTAGTTTTATTTCGAGCACATAAAATCATCAAATAACAAAGAACAATACGACAAACAGACAGACAAAACTTTCAGCGCTTGAAAAGGAGTGGGAAGAAGTATAACTTACAGACTCCCACCCCCTTTTTACGACCTAACATTTAAATTAATTCCACTTCCTTTGCATTAACACACTTTTTTTTTTTTTTTTTTTTTTTTTACATGTTTATGTATGCACAAAATGAGAAAATAAAATAAAAATCTAAAATGCATCTGCAAATCTGGCAGTATATCCTGCTCAAACACTCACCTGATATTTCCATCGTGGTACCAAACAGAGGCAAACGATCTCACCAAAAGGAAAGACAACAGTATGGTGTGTTCCTTGATGTGGAACATTATTTCCCACAGGCGTTCTTGTTTCCTCTGCACTCTCATCACCCCTGGCACTCAGGACAGCCTATGGGAGACGCTTGCCGTTATTTATTATGGCTTAATAACTGCACGCCTGCCAATTCGGAAAGTGGTCAATAAGAAAAAGTGGCTGTGAAAGTGCTTCATATTAAACATGTCAGTGTTTGTTGAATGCAGAGTGTGCCTCCTCAGCTCTGTGAGGTGAAGAAAAATTGCATTTGAATCAGGTTCACCTTCAGCCCTTATTTGATCTGTATTAGTGTCAGGGTGTAGTGATTAGTCAAAGACGGCTTGTGTTTGGATCAGGGCTGACATAGTGAGAGTGAAGACCTGCAGGGATGATGGGAGTTCAGTCAACAGTTCAATCTTCAGTCTGGAGACACAAACATGAAAGCTGAATTATAATAAATAAGAAGTTACACGAAGTATACAGCTCAACTTCTAGTCTGCTCTCACTACTATTAGCTTATATTTGCAGAAGCGATAGAACAAAGTATTCGGTTCTGGAAAGTGTATTCACTGGAAATGAATGGAAGAAGCACAGATCGAAGACAGAACAAAACAAAAAGATGTTCTTTTTGTTGCAGTTCCCAAAGGATTTTTCCTCTCTATTTGACCTTTAAGTGATTTATCACCATTTTGTCATCATTTTATCCTCTATATTTTGCTTTTTTTCCCAGTGTAAATCATGCATTTTCCTACATTTAATTCGCTGATCATGTCGATGTTCATAAAAGCTTAGATTAAAGTTGAGGGTTATTATATCATAAATAGAGAAGACTGAAAAAAAGTGACTTTTTCATCAAAGTATATGGTTAACTGAACATAAACCCAGTGTGTCCATCCACTGTCATTGATCAAATTCCATAGATTTTACTGGTGAATGAATGTTGTAGAAGATGACTGTGTTTCCATGGTAACTATGGAGCCTCTGAACGTCCGAATGGGTCATATCTGATGACCATGAAAAGATGACAAACTGTATTTTACACCAATTATTTCAACGTATTGATAGATTTAGTGGATCCGAAGTTATTAAACATTTTATATCAGTCAGTGCTTTTGGTTGCTGGTGGCTGTTTGGGTCTTTACGGGTTAAAAAAAGATCATATTCACAACACATGAATGAGGAGTTATTGTGTTTTGAATCAGAATCAAATGCATTTTGTTTTCCTTACATCTTCAATATGTATTATTATAATGGACATTGTGGTATAATCATATTATTTATTTAGATAATAAGGTTTATTGTAAAGAGGTCTTTCAGGTCTCTCTCGAAAAAGAGATTTCAACTCAAGGGACTTCCTGGTTAAATAAAGGTTAAATAAAAATAAAATAAAGATTATTTATATAGCAGTTTTTGCAGGAAGATTTCCCAGAATGCAGAACTAAAATACATCGGCAAAAGAAAACACACAGCTACATACACAGATACAGGCATAAAAATACAAAACCAATATAAAAAAAAATATATAAAATATAAAACCAAATGGTCATAAAACTATCTAAAAGCCTGTGTAAATAAGAAGGTCTTCAGTTGCTTTTTAAAAGAATCGACTCCATTCTTTTAAAAAGACTCAATCGACCATGGTTTTCTCACCACAAATATTAATGTTCCTGTCAAAGGGTCAGTCAAAGATACTGTATTAAACTGTACAGTCAATTACAAGCCAAGTCTCTAATAAAATACAATGTTGATACAAATGAAAGCCGTTTCTCAACTACCAGCCTGGTAATAAACTGTATAAATAAACTGCTTATGCCTGTCATGTCATGTGCTGCCATTGAGTCCCACAGACACAGCTACGAACTTAATATATTCAGCAATATTATCCAGCTGTTTTCAACACTTTTAGATCAATCACTTGAACTATTGCTGTCTGATCTCTGTCACTGCAGGTGTGTGTGTGTGTGTTTCTTTTTCAGCAAATCATTTGTAGACAAGCGCCACAGGAACATAGTGTTTACATGATAAAGGATTTGTTAAGGAATGAATGGGCTTTATGCAGAAAAAACACAACGAGGTTTCTATTCTGTAACAGTTAAGGAAGGGTTACATTTGTAGAAAAGTGCAAAGCAGTCTGAACTGGAAGGGGAAGAACCATCCAGTCTATGTTCACTGGATTAGAGAGGTGATGATGAGATTGGACCTAGAAAAAACTAGGTATACAGCACATGGGTTGGAGGAGAAATATGACAGAACCTGGTCATAGTTCATAACTCATATCAAGAGCCCGACTCCTTGTTTTTAGCTTACCAACAGGCAACAAACATGGCGATGACAGAGGAGGTAATACTCATGCGGATACTAATGTTGATATTGATGAGGGTAGTTGTCATACATATGTCAGTAGTTTTTCACTAACTCACACGGTCGCTCTTTGAAAAGTTGTGCTACCTGTTGATTCTGTTGGATTTCTGTAAATTGGCTTAGAGTCTGGTTTTGACCAACTCTATATATAAAGTGTCATTAGATAACTTTTTGTGATCTGGCGCTATATAAATAAAATTTGATTGACTGAGTGATTTGATTGGTTTTCCCCTGTAAGTCGCTTTGGAAAAAAGCGTCTGCCAAATGCATAAATATAAACATAAACATACCTCCATGGTTCTCGGTGGTAGTGCTCCGAATTCTGTCTGGGTGCGCATCCACGAGCACCCAGAATTATGTACAGAAGGTGGGCAGAGGACGGACAGAATGCTTTGTCCTAGGGATGCAAATTATCGATTAATTCATTAATCGTTAGTTGGTTGCCCTTATCGATCGATTAACGATTAATTGATAAGCGGCGATTTTCCTGAGAACCTGAATTTCTTTTTCAAGACGGTCTATAAGAACAAAAGCTAAATATTGATTATACACTTCATGAAAAAAGCATGTCATGTTCCTTAATGATGGATTTATTGAACTACTTAGACTACACCAGCAGTTCTCAATCTTTTTCTGTTGGGCCCCCCTTTAGAGGACGAAAAATCTCCAGGCCCCCCTGCAACCCCAGTAACATTGTAACAGTGGTGCAATTATAACTTTTATTGAAAGAAACGTCAATATTGTAACAATACTTTTTGCTTTTCCTTGAATAATTTGTTGTTGAAATTAAAAATAACTTAGATTTTTGCTTGAACAATACAAATAAATTCAACAAGATTGCTCTGAGACAATATATTTTCAAATAAAATTGGAAATGCGCAATTATCTAACAACTATGACAATTAAGTTACTTTTTTAGAACAACAAACAAATTTTGGTAACAAAGATGAACATTTTAATAATATCAGTGGCTGCAATGAGCCTGTTTCCATTGCACATCTCAGAACATTAAAGTGCAAACTGTACAAACTGTGCAAAAACAGAAACATTGCACATTTTTCTTTTCCGGTCCAATCCTTGTCCATTCTTCAAACCTAAACTCTTTGTCTAGTCTAGTGACAGCTCACCATGGCAGTAGATTGGTTTGTTGTACGTCCCTAAAATGAGTCCAGGGTTTTCCAAGACTAAAATATTAGTTCCACCTGCTACATGTTCTAACCTGAAAGAGAAAAAAAAAACAACCACCCAGGAGAGATCCCATGCCCCCCTGGCACGCCGTCGCGCCCCCCCTGGGGGGCCCGCCCCACACTTAGAGAAACACTGGACTACACCAACCTCCAGGGAAAACGCTCCGATACCGACCCCGCATTTGTGCGTGAATTTTTTCTGGAGTGCACCACTCCCACAAACAGACGGGCCGGTCTGTGTTTGGTCCACCATGTCCATACAGACATTCTAACTCATTAACGCCATGGTCCAGTTCAATGACCGCCTATCTCAGCCACAGCGTCGCAACAAACCGGCAGCCTTTGGACAGGTGTGGATGGGTGGAAAAGGGCAATTAACCGACAATTAATAATTTAATCGAGCAAATTCTTATCGACAATTAATCGTTAGTTGATTAATTGTTTACATCCCTACTTCGTTCGTATCCGTCTGTGTCTTTAACGTAACTTTCACTCATGGCTACTTTTGTCACCGTCGTTTATGTTGAAAAATGTCCTCACCGCTGACATTAAACCTTCGCCACGTACCTGCTGCACTTAACTGTGATCGTCACGCTACTGGAAAGTAATATCGGTGTGTTTGTATCGGAGCACTCAGTATCAGACCGATACCCAATACCCAATACTGGTATCGGCATCGGTGCGTCCCTAAGTGTCCCACATTAGGACAATTCACCCTGTACCTAATATTTTGTCCAAATTGATCAATTTTCTCTCCATTTATTACAGCAAAGTTTAATAAAAATGAGTTCAGCCGTTCTTTATGGAGACGCCGTTGCATTATAGTCGCTTACTCCTTTTGAGACCGTTTCAAGCTGTGAGAAAGTTATCCAACCCATAACAACTAAACTTTAGCACACAGTAATTGCAGCTCTTTGTAATACCTTTGTTAACCAAAGGAACATTTCTATTCCTGTCAAATCTTTGCCTTCTTAAGGTTCAAGTTTAAGAAAAAAACACGCGTAGGCAGCGTAACACAACTTCAAGGTCCGTATAGCAACGAGTCAGGTAATGCCTCACCCTCAGATGACAATGTTTGATCCTTAAAAGCTGTCAAACGCTGCAGCTTTAACCAGACAATTGCACATGAGATCTTAAATATTAGGAATACGTACCAAGCATGTACATATTGTGCACGAGGCTGTTTTTTATGATTGACAACTGCCTTTAAAAGACTAAATACAACCAATGTGAAATTAATTCATCACAGTTCAGTGATAGTAAACGTGCCCATATGTTCTTTGTGCTGTTTAATGGGGTTTTTTAATGTTTTTTTTTAATGTTTTATGCTTTTATGTGATAGGTAGGAAACATATTTTGTCTTTTAATTCTACTTTCTTTTTAATCTAAGAAATCTGCTTAACTTCTTATACTCTGCATTTATTTATTTATTGATTGTTAATGTGGATGACTGTTTTTGTGGAGCAATGACCGTATTTCGTATTTTGAATTTCCCCTTGGGGATTAAAAAAGCAACTCTATCTAGCCATCTATGTGATGTGAATGAGCAGTGGAATATAAATGCACTGATGGAGCGTTCACTGACCGGGCTCTTCTTGGGTTTTTCTCCAAGTCGAGGACGGATCTTTCAAGGCCTCATTTGCAAAACGCCACGTCATCACATTTCACCAGTGGACTGCTCCAATGTCCGAGATCCTAACGAGTCCTTCGTTTTCTTCTGCGGATCCTCTGTGATCGGCGCCGTTTAAGCTCCCACGGTCCGACGTGAGTCTGCTACCAATGTAGATAAAAGAAAAAGAGCTGACCACAACCATCAACACTTCAACAAATAAGAAGAATAAAGAGCTGAACACTTCGACAGTGTATTCAACGATAAAAACTAACCATTCTTAAAAACATAAGGATCCAGTCTTTATTGTGATGATTTATACGAGAATGAAAAACAGGCTCTTGTCAAACCTTTTTAAATGTTCAAAATGGCTTCAACATATACATTTTTCACATACTGTAACTTCTACTGATTCAGTGACAACTGGATTAATTCAATGTTTTAATGAATAATTTGCTCCTTTTCCTTCAGTGTTTTAGATTAAAAAATAAATAAACAAATAAAAAAATTTTATTTGTGATTTGTGCATACATATACACATAAGAACTTTTGTGCCGTTGTTCCGAGAGACAGATAAAAGACACTACAGGGGTTGGACAAAATAATGGAAACACCTTCACCTCAAGATGATAATGCCCCAATCCATACAGCTAGAATTGTTAAAGAATGGCATGAGGAACATTCTAATGAAGTTGAGCATCTCGTATGGCCGGCACAGTCCCCAGACCTCAACATTATTGAGCATTTATGGTTAGTTTTAGAGATTCAAGTAAGACGTCGATTTCCACCGCCATCGTCTCTAAAAGAGTTGGAGGGTATTCTAACTGAAGAATGGCTTAAAATTCCTTTGGAAACAATTCACAAGTTGTATGAATCAATACCTCGGAGAATTGAGGCTGTAATTGCCGCAAAAGGCGGACCTACACCATATTAAATTATATTTTGTTGATTTTTTAAGGTGTTTCCATTATTTTGTCCAACCCCTGTACAAAAAACACAGTTCTGTAAAAAAAAAGTCCATGTACATTTATAAATATAAATATATATATATATATATATAAAAGTGCATAAAAATCAATAAAAATGCATTAAAAACTGACCCAGGAGGCAATAAAATGAAATAAATAAATACACCGCAAGGAGGTAGTCAGTCTACAACGAGCTCATACATACATACACACACACCTATACACATACATATACACACATACATGTACACATATACACATTCATTATATAGTACTATGCCCAGTCACAAAACATGAAACTATCTATAGACAATAATCTTCTAATTAAATAAATAAATAAATAAATACAAGTTTGTGCCCAAAATATAAATTGAAAAGTGCCCTCTTTCATTGATCAGAAAAATAAATGAATTGGTCATTAATAAATAAATGAACCTTTCATCAATAAAAAATAATGACTTAATTACTCACATAAACTTGTCTTGAATGATATAAAATAGAAATGTTATTAAAATGTTACCAAAGCTTAGGAGGGGCTCCGAGTTTTTAAAAATACTGAAACGAAATAAGGTCAGGAGTGTCAGTTTTATGAAATGAATGTATTTATTCTTATTATTTATTTTGTATTCAGTACATGATTATTAATTTAATTTATTTTCCCGCATTTGAGAAAGTCTGCTTTATATCACCTATTTATTCTTATTCTATTTTTACCTCTCTTTTTTTTTTTTTTTTTGCTTTTTAATTACAAGGTGAGAGAAAAATAACATCTCAGTTCTTTGTATCTCCTTTGCATTTAGTGAAATGACAAAAAACAAACTCTTTGAATGCATAAAAGCTATTCAATGTTGTTATACATAGGCAAAGCAATGATAAATTAAAGGAAAATAAAAACAGGTTGAGAAAACACTGAGAAAAGGAACCACAGACTAAAGAAAATAATAGGACAATACATCATTTTAAGTATTATTAGATGAACAGAAGGTCCAGAATTAAAGAACCGTAAAGCCCTATTCACATGGGACTAGTATAACCTGTGGAAAATGTGATGTGGAAATGAACCCTCCACGTCTGTGTTTCTAGTGGTGCATTCGTACCAGATCAGAAAAGTCTGTTTTTTTACTCCAATTCAGACGTTATTGCTCGATTCTGATGTCAAGGGCAGGTTCACCACTTACAGGTAACTGTTGAAACACAGAAAAAAATTTCCTTAGTGTAGCTGTCATGTATGTCAGCCATCTCATCATGTTCTTAGATGACACTCTTCAGTCTGCTTTTTCACTGAATATTCATCCTATGTCATGACACGAGTCGGTTGAATTTGCACCGAAACGCTTTGATTCGTCATCACCAGCACCTCCATCATCCTTGAACAAGAACAAGGCTGAATAAACACACAGAGGAAGCTAAAAATGTTGCATATCCTAACCGAATTACCGAGATGATTCATACCAGACTAATATTTGCATATGTGCAAGTGTCATAAAAATGTTTTAGGGTCAAAACAGGGTGGAATAACAGAAAAAGACCAAGAGAGGAATTGAAGTTTGACAGGTTTTTACTAAATAAAGGACTCAGAATGTACATCGGTAAAAGATTTAGAATGTTCGACATCAACTGTGAACTGGAACACACTGAACAACAACAGCTATTTGAATTCTGGTCCAGTAGTCTTTGTTTTGGGGCTCTTTTTTTTTCCTAAATCAGTCCAGCTGCTTTTTGGCACCTGGTTGAACTCAGTAAAGCAGTTGAACGGTGAAAACTCAGTAAAAACATATTTAAAAAAATAAATAAATAAAGGAAAATCACCACAACACTGCAAACAGAAAAAACAAGGAAAACGATGCAAAAAACAAAAAGAAGCCCAAACCGACTACTTTTATTTGCACAAAAAACAGCAATAGAAAAAAACAAAAACATTCAAACAAGTAACAAAATTGTGCAGGAGAGGTTAGAAGCCAAAAAGAAGGCTTATATGAATACCTCCCCTGAAATTAACAATACACAAAAACAAAACAAAAAAAAAAAGAATAAAAAAATACAGTATAACTGAAATAATAAACTAAAGTAAAAACAATAAAAATGTAATTCACATTACAAATCATTACATACAAATCAAGTGATATACAGCCTTACATTTTTTCATGAATTAAAGTCCTTTTCAGATGCTTTTTAAACAATGATAAAGCAGATGTTGATTGAAGTTCAGGTCTTAGATTATTCCACACATTTGGTCCACCATATTTCAGAGAATACTGGCAGACTGAAGTTCGGCAGTACGGAAGAGAAAATTTGCTTGAAAATCGTGTCGGAAAGTTGTGAATAACAGAAGACAACATAAAGAAATTGTGAAGAACTTTAGGAAGAATATGAGTTAAGTGAACGTATTTGTACATGAAGACCCAGGTCTGGTAAACGTTCACATCAAAAACTGAGAGAAGATTGAATTTTTGGAAAAGAGGAGCAGATGAGTCGAGTCTCTTAGAAAAACTGATCATTCACAAAGATTTCTTTTGAATTAAGAGAATCTTATTGAGATACGTGGGACAAGTTGCCGCCCAAACAGTATTGCAATAAATAATGTAAGGATAAATTAAGCAGTAATAAAAAGTCAAGAAACAAGAATGATTTATCAATGAACAAACTGTTCAAAATGCCAATTGACTTCATGATTTTTTTACAGACAAGATTAATATGAGATTTGGAATTCAATTTTTCATCTACAATAACATATAGTGTGTTGTCTCACTCACTGCTCTTTATTTTGTCCCCCATTGCACAGGTGGTGAACTGAGCATGCTCAGATGTCTATGGAAAGAACAAGGTCTATTCTATCAGCATGTTTTGAAATTTTTCTTGAATTTTTATGGATATTTAAAGGGGTCACATTTTGCTAAACCCACTTTTATTAGCCTTTGGTTCATTTATTTGTGTATTTGGACCCAAACAGTTCTAACAGTTTGAATTGGAATATATATTTGTTTTGGCATAATCGAGTGGATTTCCACAACTTGTTTTAATTCCTGCTTAATTTTTTACGTCTATAACTAGTTACGTCACAACAACTGCACATATAAGCAAGGGGCGATTTGTCAAAAAAAGAAGAGGGGATTTTTTTTTTTTTTTTTTTTAATCATGAAAAAACAAGCAATCGACAGGCCTAATTCTTTTTTAAGTTACTGGTAGGCCCTATTAACCCTTTCATGCACGAATTATGAGAACCTTAACCAAAATTTTTTCCTTAGTGTTTTTATTCTTCTTCAGGCATGAAAAAAAACAATGCGATTGAAAATTTTCTTCTGAAAAATACATTTAAAAAAAATAAAATAAAATAAAAATAATTTAAAAAATACATAAAAAAAATAATGACCAAAAAAAAAAAAAAAAAATTCTTATGAGCCTATTTTTCATGAAGTTGCAAAAATGTCCACTCAGCTGGACACCACACGTTTAATTTTTGACGCACAGAAACATGTATTTACTGATAAATTGTGTGAAAACTATGGGGAGGGCTTTGTGATTCTACAGGTTTATGCTCAGAAGAGATCTACAAAATGTTACCAATTCATGTCAGAAAAGATATGTAGTGTCTTAAAACTTTAATAAAGATATGTGTGGAAAAAAAAACCCAAAACAACGAAAACAACGGAGAAAAGCTGTAGAATAGCTGTCCACTGTAGTGACCAGTATGCATGAAAGGGTTAAATGTCAAACATTCACATTTAATACAAACTAAAAATACATGAAACTTTTAATTTTCTGCAACGGCCACATGTGTAATATGGGAGTGGCCTAATTAAGTTTCAGGACCATGGATAAGGGCCGATCACACCAACACTGGAGAGGATTTATGGCGAACGGGAAACTCAATCAGACTGTAAAACGGATCATAAAACCTAATCCATTAAGATGCAGTTGAACATGTACATTGGTGCCTGCAGACGTACATCCGTACTAGTGATGAACGGATCAGTGGGTTAACTGGAGGTCAGGTTGGGGTGGGTCAAAAAAAAAATCACTTTCAGATACAGAGAGAGAGAGACGGTAGTCGCTTGTCCATTGACCCTCAAATTGCTCAAATATAACTTGCGCATAAAAATTTACCAAAAGTAAAAACAACAATTTCGCCAAAAGTCTCATTTTTTGATTAAAAGTTTTTGCACTGGCAAGAGGTGGGCTTTTTGGGCATAGCGTAAATGGTATATCACGCAAAACTGCAATGGAAAGACATTTTTTCGCAACTGGAGTCAGGTGAATCAAAAAAACGGATGTTGACGGATGTTACGACAAGCGAAGAAGAAGAAGAAACATGTCGTGTATGGTATGTGTAGACACACCAGGAAACCCAATAATTTTTTAATTTAGTACGAGAATGAGGGGTAATATATAGTAATAATGAATATATCTTTAAATCAACACCATATTTACGTTTGTCGCCATGTTTATGGAATGACTTCTCGTGTCATCTCGCGATAATAAATGAACAAATCATTGCATTTGTGATTTAATGGAAAAACCGAAATTACGCACTTCTGTTTTTTCAACATTTTGTTAATATCAGTAAAGTTTTGCACAGATGTCCAATAGAAAAGCGACTACTGATATATAGGCTGCAGAGAGAGATAGATAAGGCAGACAGTGTATTTATGTGCATCGGGACGTTCGCGAATTCTGAGACTGCCGACAGTTCGGTTCGGGTGAATGCCTGTTATTTCAATTGGTTTTTAATCATTGACAGCTTTGCCCCCCCAGGATTAAATTCAATCAGCATAAGTAGGGATGTAAAAACCAGACGGTGGGTTGACCTCCCCCAACAAATTGCACCCTGCACATAAGGTCAAGACGTCTGACGAACATTTCTCTGAGTCCGACATAATTGTTTATCAGCAGCAGCGGTTGTAGTAAAAACTGAAAATATGTCCAAACTTCGAGCTGATTCCCTAAAATGTTCAGTTGTTGGTTGGATTAACGAACACAAGAGGTTGAACGGGACAGAGCAGCACAGTCAACAACCTGGAGGGGGCGGGGCATGAAGTGGCTCATTTACATTTAAAGGGCCAGTGCTCAAAACAGCCTTTCTGGTGTCATTACTCAGAAATAGGGTTGAAGATGGACCTGTGGAGTTGAATGAATGAAGAATTCAGACCCAAGCAGAGCATTTACAGTTTATGTAGACCACAGGGGTATGTTTAAAAATGCATAATTCCATTTAAAAAAGCAAAATATCACTCCTTTAAGTCATTCCTCACAGTTGCATCAAAATCAAATTCCGTTTTTCTTTGTTTTTTTGTTATTTACTCACATTACTATTGCCTTCGTCTGTTCACGTGGCATTTGTAACTGCAGTGGCAGAACCAGAATAATGTATGAAGTAGAAAATAAAAATCTGCGACAATTTACAGTGATGTGAGGAAACTAACAGGTGAAGCAGGTTCCACTCTGAGATAAGAAATGACTTTATTTATCCCACCGTGGGGAAATTTCACAGTTAACAGCAGCAACATACAACAAGCAAGTGCAGAGAAAAAACAGGTCGAAAAACAACAAAGTGAAAAAGGAAATATGAAGAAAGAAAGAGTAAGAAATGTTGTATAAATATGTATATAAATTTAGAATTAAATGTTATTTACATAATCACATAGTGGTTGCAGTATCAATTATTTATTAAAAATATACTCTCCAGTCACTTTTTTGTCTTTTTTTGTTTTTATTCACCTACAATCCTGTGGGTTTTGCTTTGCTTTTATTACTGATATTTTTAATTCTCTTTATCATTTTAACCCATAAAGACCCCAACATCCACCGGAGACCAAATTATCTACTGATCTACACTGTTTAATAACTGTTCATTCATTAATCCTATCAATACATGTAAATAATTGGTGTAAAATACAGTTTATCATCTTTTCATGGTCATCAGATATGACCGATGTGGATGTTCAGAGGCGCCGTAGTTACCATGGAAACACCGGCATCTTCTACAACATTGATTCACCAGTAAACCCCATGGAGTTGGATCAATGGCAGTGGACGGAAACATTGGGTTTATGTTCAGTTAATGAGGGATTTTGCTGAAAACGTCACTTTTTCTTCCATTTTCTCTGTTTTTAATAGAATAACCCTCAACTTTAATCTGAGCTTTAATGAACATCTACATGATCAATGAATTAAATATAGGAAAATACAGTCGTGGAAAAAATTATTAGACCACCCTTGTTTTCTTCAATTTGTTATTCATTTTAACCCATAAAGACCCAGCGCTATTTTTGTGAATATAGAGAAAATGAATTTTTCGTCTATAGCTAACCTTTCTTAAACGATTTAACACCATTTATTATGATGTTATCCTCCTTATTTTGCAGTTTTTCAGTGTAAGTCATGTATTTTCCTTTAATTAATTCACTGATCATGTTGATGTTCATGAAAACTCAGATTAAAGTTGAGGGTTATTATATTAGAAACAGAGAAAACTGAGGAAAAAGTTACTTTTTCAGCCAAGATATTGCTAACTGAATGTAAAAACGTGTGTCCATCCACTGTCATTGATCCAACTCCATGGGTTTTACTGATGAATCAATGTTGTAGAAGATGATGGTGTTTCCATGGTAACTACAGAGCCTGTGAACGTCCAAATTGGTCATATCTGATGACAATGGAAAGATGATAAACTGTATTTTAAACCAATTATTTACATGTATTAATAGGATTAGTGGATCAACAGGTATTAAACAGTTTATATCTGTAGACGGTTTGTGTCACCAGTGGTTGTTTGGGTCTTTATGGGTTAATGCCTGCTACAACTAAAGGTACATTTGTTTGGACAAATATAAATATATACATATATATAAACAAAAATAGCTCACAACAGTTTAATTTCAGAGCTGATATCTATCCATTTTACATGGTTTTCTTGATAATAACCAAAGTCACTTCAGTTCTTACACCAATGGCTATGACATTATACTGACAAAAACGGGGCTTTTAAGCATTCCATGTTTTCTTTTCTGTCTGTTTTAGTCACATGATACACACAGGAGTTAGTTCTTGATTGCATAACTATTGTTTTTGATGACTTTTGATGGTCTAATAATTTTTTCCACGACTATATGGTTTTCACTGAAAAAACTGCGAAATGCCAAGGATATTATAATAAAATGGTGATTAAATCAGTAAGAATAGAATAGAACAGAATAGAATAGAATAGAATGCCGTTATTGTTTTTATACACATGTTCAACGAAATTAAAAGACACAACTCTCTAGGAAAGGTTAAATAGAGCAGACTGATCTTATGAAATCGCGTGGTATGTGACGCCAGTTTATTGCATTTGGCGTGCTCTACGTACACATTTTCATCCTTTCACGTGTTATTTAACGCTATTTGATGGGGTGTCAATGCGCTAGCCGCTAATCGCGCTAATCGCGCTAATCGCGCTAATCGCTAACCCTAAACCTAACCCTAACCGCTAATCACGCTAGCCACTAATCTTGCTAATTGCTAATCTTGCTAATCGCTAACCCTAAACCTAACCCTAATCCTACCTGCTAATCACGCTAATGGTGTGTTATTTTATACGGTGTAAATATACACGCTGAAAGCTTATAATGCATACAGAAAACATGCCAATTAAAAGTGGCGTGTTATCTGTACCCTTTTCATGATATCACATTGAAAAGAGAGAAAAATTAATTTGGGAACTGACACAAAAGTCACACTGGGCCTTGACGGGTTAAAATCTCTCCCATTCTCTTCTCCTTTTCAGCTTTTTTCTTAATTTACAGTGTAGGGAAGCAAAATTTACAATGAACATTTAGTTGTTTTTTCTCAGCAGGCACTACGTCAGTTGTTTTGAAACCAAACATATATTGATGTCATAATCATACCTAACACTATTATCCATACCTTTTCAGAAACTTTTGCTCATATGAGTAATCAGGAAAGCAAACGTCAAAGAGTGTGTGATTTGCTGAATGCACTCGTCACACCAAAGGAGATTTCAAAAATAGTTGGAGTGTCCATAAAGACTGTTTATAATGGAAAGAAGAGAATGACTATGAGCAAAACTATTACCAGAAAGTCTGGAAGATACTATTAAAGAAGAATGGGAGAAGTTGTCACCCGGATATTTGAGGAACACTTGCGTAAGTTTCAGGAAGTGTGTGAAGGCAGTTATTGAGAAAGAAGGAGGACACATAGAATAAAAACATTTTCTATTATGTACATTTTCTTGTGGCAAATAAATTCTCATGACTTTCAATAAACTAATTGGTCATACACTGTCTTTCAATCCCTGCCTCAAAATATTGTAAATTTTGCTTCCCCACCCTGTATATCTTTTACTCAGTTTCATCAGAGCTTATTGTCGTCTCATTATCTCTGAACTTTAATTTGTCACATCACTGTTTTTAAGCACCCTCTATAAATACAATTATTATTATTATTCTAAGTTATTGACCACAGTACACGTCTCACTGTGCGTGTTGTCATCTAGAGTCACAAAAGCATTTGTATTGGAATCTAAATGTGATTGTAAATCGTTGTTGAATGTCATATTCCTGATTAAATAGTGTCATTAAACGTAAGCCTCCCCAATCCATGTTCGACAGGGGATACTTAGCAAGGCCATATAGCTAAATGCCTTGTTATCCTTGAATATGTGATAAATTTAACCTCACTGAGCTCAAAGAATGTGATGAGCCAGCCCCTCACTTTGTGTTCAGGGATAGGCTTGATGGCTTCTTTGCTGAAATGCAGAATACGGTCTTTAGAAAACACCAATTTACATTCCTGCAACCATTTGGCATGCCTCAGTGGTAGGCGTACAATGGCTAATCTGCTTCAAATATAGGAATTCCAAGTCACAGCGTGTGTGCCCAACATAAGTGGGGGCGATAGATAATGAAATACACTGAATATTAAAATTTGTTTTCTGAGATCCTTAAAAAGGGAGAAAGCCAGTCGGAATAAATATTGTTTTGAAGCCAATATTAGAAAGCTGCAGCCTCTGATATTATTATTAGAAAGCCTTTAGCTATTTCCTCTCTCATAGTATGTCCATAATCTCCTAATCAAGCAATTTACCTAGTGATTTATATTACGCAGGACTACAGCAATGTGCATTTCCTTGTACCCACATTTCAAGATCCGGAGGCTCAAAGGTACTTCAAACACTGACTGGATACACCCTCGTAGTTATCACATTTTCTATTTCTATGCACTTCATGGTCTGTTTGATGTTATTCATGAGCTGTAACTGAAAGTAATACAACTGCATGGGGCCAGAAAATGCTTTAGAATACAAAGTGCGGGCTGCTGTGCTGCAGGATCATATACATATCTGCTCTTAATAATGGACTGAAATTAAATTTTGTCTATCGGGCACTTCTATGCCCTCCTGTTTGCGCTGTGTGAAGTGAAGAATGGAGGTGGGGTTTTCAGATATGTGTTGAAATGTTATTATGGCTTTGGTTCAAATTATGTATCTCAAAATGGGGATGTTCTCATTATTATGTAAAGAGACCTGAGACACATTTCAGAATGATGCTTATATTTGTCAACTTGAACGCACTCAGGTCTGTCTGCCCCCCCGGGAAATCCGTCTGATAATATCCTGTTTTAAATAAATACATATGTATATCATACGCTGAATAAATGTTATCTGCAATGTCTCAGTGAAATGAAATTATTTCATCATCTCTGCGATGAAGTGAAATGTATGTATCATGCAAACAACAGATGATAATGACAATCTACAAGTGCGGTGGCAGGAAGTCAGAGGCAATTTAATGACCCATTGCACTGTTCAGGTCTTTCCAACACAATAATCCTACTGACTGCACACTGTACTGATTTCCTCTCCTTTTCATTCCCAACTTCATATTTCTGTAAACCCACTCCCCTCATTTGTCAAACGACTGCAGACTTTAAAAACAAGGTCTTGTTATTGATTGGTGCAGGTGAGTTTTAGCGTTTATGTGTGAATCTGTTCAGATATAACAGTGGAATTTACAGTAAATACCAGGCACAAAAGATACCAGTAAAGTGCTGTTAAATTGCTTGCTAATTACTGTAAAAATAATTACAGTATAGTACTGGATGCTTTTTACAGGATTGTGCTGTATATAAATTACAGCAATGTATTGTTGTTTTATATTAGAAACAACCAGTGGTGTGCATGGGGGGGGGGGGGGAGGTTGTCGCCCACCCTTGTGGCCCAATTGTTGAAAAACACACACTTAAGTGCCCTCTTGGGAGCCCAAACATGCTATAAAGTCCCCTTTTCAGAGCCAAAATGTGTGCTAAAGTGTGCTAAAGTTGAGAGCCAAAACATACCATCAAGTGCCGTCTTGGGAGCCAAAACGCACAACAAAATAACCTCCTGGGACTCAAAATACATGCTGAAGTTTCCTCTTGGGAGTCAAAATTCATCAAAGTGCCCTCTTGGGAGCCAAAATGCGTGCTAAAGTGCCCTCTTGGGAGCCAAAATGCGTGCAAAAGTGCCCTCTTGGGAGCCAAAATGTGTGCCAAAGTGCCCTCTTGGGAGCCAAAATGCGTGCTAAAGTGCCCTCTTGGGAGCCAAAACACGCTATAAAGTGTCCTCTTGGGAGCCAAAATGCATGCTAAAGTGCCTTCTTGGGAGCTAAAGTGCCCTCTTGGGAACCAAAACGTGTGCTGAAGTGTCCTCTTGGGATCCAAAATGCATGCTAAAGTGTCCTCTTGGGAGCCAAAATGCATGCCACAGTGCCTTCTTGGGAGCTAAAGTGCCCTCTTGGGAGCCAAAATGTGTGCTAAAGTGCCCTCTTGGGAGCCAAAATGCGTGCTAAAGTGTCCTCTCGGGAGCCAAAATGCGTGCTAAAGTGTCCTCTTGGGAGCAAAAATGCATGCTAAAGTGTCCTCTTGGGAGCCAAAATGCATGCTAAAGTGTCCTCTTGGGAGCCAAAACGCGCAATAAAGTGCCCTCTTGACTTGCCTTATCCAAAATGGCGGACTGTCTTGCACATGCCAAATCTAAATCTGGCAGAATTCGACTCGTTTTTGTCTAAACCTTAGATATCTAAAATAACTTTTACACATTTTTAGAATTTCTTGAATTCTTAAAATTATTTTTATGCTCAGAGCACTTTTTGAAGATTGGTTTAGTGTGTAGTAAGTTGAAACATTGGAACGCAAGTTGTGATACAGTTTTTCGCATGCGGGTGACCTAGCTGGAACCGATCTGGTACTTCCGGAACTGATTGGGTAATGACAGGAGGCCTTTCTGAACGGGGCTAATGCAAACTGCTAGTGTTAGCTTAACATAACCAGTCTATCACTAGCTATCATTTTCAAAAACTGTGCATTCTGAGTCCCACACCCGTATATTCCGTATGAAACATGACTAAGATAATTAAAATAATGCGAAATACAGTCACTCACAAATAAAGAAATGTTATTCGAACTAAAATGCTGGTTTTGACGCGTCTACATTACACAACAAGTTAAAGTAGACGTCTACACAGTCAAATTATATTGCATGTAGTTCCTACTTGAATCACATTTTAATTTTGTGGGCTAATAAGGTCTTATTTACACTTTATTGAATGGATGGATGTCTTACTTCGCCCCTCCGTGTTCATCTTCATGTCCTCGTTCACACCTTCTAATACTAACGGTGTGTAATTGTAATTTGTATCGTTTATAGTCGGACCAAGTGAATATGTATGTGAGTGAATATGTTGCGTTTGTTAAAATTGAGGACGTGCTGTAAGATCATGTATAAAGTGTAGGCAAAATAAGCAGGAAGCTTCAGCCTACCCCTTTTCAGTCTGACTGTATAAATTAATTATGTAATTAGTGTATTGTGTATTATACATTTTTGCTTCATGGAGTGATTGTTGGATCTATGGATTGGAAAGATCTGTAGACTGTGTTTGTTCTTCAGACTGAAATAAAACAATAACAAACGAGAAGCACTTGGAGAGTGCAGACCTCTGCCAAGGCAGAACAGTGGGCCCCCGTGCCCCCCCCATCACCACCAAAATTTAATCATTTGTTCCTTGTGCTAATATCAATATTTCCTGAAATTTTCATCCAAATCCGTCCATAACTTTTTGAGTTATCTTGCACACAGACAAACAGACAAACCTACACCGACAAAAACATAACCTCCTTGGTGGAGGTTAAAAAAACACAAACATCCTGTAATTTTACAATGTCATACTGTGAACAAATGCTTGAAGTTACTGTAATTATTACAGCTGCGCAAGTTAACGCGTTATTACCGCGTTAATGCATTCATTAAATAACGACGACAATTTTTTTTATCTCACGTTAATGCCGTTTTATTATTGTTCTGCCTTTCAAGCAAGTCTTAGTTCATTTATACATACGGACTCTTATTTTGAAACTCATTCTTTTATTTTGGCGCTCCACACGCACCAAGCGCCAGTGCCGGTGTAGCAAGGAAGAGAAAAGTGAGCAAACTTTCCGAGTAATGCTGAATCAAACTTTGTGTAACTCCTGCAGTTCAACGCCAGTATGTATCAATCATTCTGTCGTTTGCTAAATAATTTCACATGCAAACGTGCCGTTAGAAACATGTTTATGACGTTATTTTGGATGTGTTTATTACAGTGTGTTATTAACATGTTTAAGCTAATTCGTTTATGCTAGCGGTCGGAGATGGGGTGCTAATTCTTTATGCAGGCTCATGCTAAGTTTATGTAAATTCATTGCTTGTGTTTAGATATAATATGCCAGCCTTTGAACTAATCTTTACTTATTTACGATGTGAATGTTGTATTAGCGGTCAGTTTAAGTTTATAATAATTACATCTATGCATTCTCCGTGAATATGCATATCATTAATAGACATAACTAATTGATTTATTTTGTCTTTATTTTATTAGTTAGTTCCTTCTTATGTCCGAACTGACTACGGGAACACCGAAAGGACAAAGCATATGTTAGTGCAATTTATTCCGACCACTAGAGGGCCCCCTTTGCTTGCTTTTAACAACTGAACATCTCATATTATTGGTCTTATTGGTATTAGTACTTATTAGTGGGCTTAAGACTCCTGTCAATCACTCACAAGCGGAAATAAACTGGTGGGGACATAAACATGGAGAAAAGTAGCGGTCTTTTCCATGGACATTTTCATTACCTCCGCCAAGGAGGTTATGTTTTTGCCAGGGTATGTTTGTTTGTTTGTTTGTCTGTTTGTTTGTTTGTTTGTTTGTCTGTCCGTTAGTGTGCAACATAACTCAAAAAGTTATGGACAGATTTGGATGAAATTTTCAGGGTTTGTTGGAAATGGGATAAGGAAGAAATGATTAAATTTTGGTGGTGATCGGGGGTGGGGGGGCCCACTGGGGGGGGGCACTGATCAGCCTTGGCAGAGGTCTGTGCTCTCCGAGTGCTTCTAGTTTTAAATGTCTTCAGATGGTGGGGTTGAGAAGGACAAAGTAGTTTATAAGCACTGCAATGTGGAATTATTTTTATCACCGGAGTACTTCCAAGTCTGAAATATCACTTAAAGGCAATACACGTTGTTGATGCTGGCACCCCCCCCCCCCCCCCCCCCCCAAAAAAAAAAAAAAAACAAAAACTATGCGATTAATCACGATTAATCGCAGAAATCCACAAATCAGCACTAGTAAAGAGTTATCTTTTTTACCCATAATGCATTGCAACATACACCTTGTAAATCATTCGAACAAGAAGCTGCTGTAATTTCTGACTGTAGAAATTCCATAAATGTGTTACATACAGTGTACTGTACATGTGCACATACAATATTCATATGTTCTGTCTGGTTTTCGCCTACAGCCCTGGGATAAAGGATGCAGTCAAAGGTGGTTCAGGCAATTTTTGAAACACTGCTTTGAACTCTGATCATCAACTAGAGGTTGTATAATGCATTCCTCACCCGTCTGTGGGTGGAATAGATTAGCCACTAGTGCTGTGTGAGGTGGCTTTGTCATTTTTCTTAAAAGCTCCTGAAGATGTTAAGGGTTTTGTCTCATTATCATTGCTACCAAAACAATTCACAATATCTGCTGGTGTTCCTGTGCCTCTGCAGGCTAGGGTACAAACATTACATTCTGCCTTTGTGACAAAGTAGATAAAAATCTGAATCCCAACCTTTGCTGCACTGTGATTTTTCCTTCTTGTTCTGCCATCACTTGTATCTCTCCATGCCTCATAAAACACAAATAACCTAAATACTGACTATTAGATTTTGCTCGTGTGCAAGAACAACTACTGTCCGAGCACTGGTTGTTCTGAACGTTGGCTGCTGTTCATTTAGTGACTGTTGCGGAGGAGTAGCACTTCTCATTTCTTGGTAACCATGCCAGCCGTTTGTTTACCTTTTCATGAAGAATAATCCAGAGAACTCTTTGAATGGATCTGGTATCAGTCTAGAGCAGGGGTGTCAAATTCATTTCAGTTCAGGGGCCGCATAAGATCTGAAGTGGGTCGGATCAGCAAAATATTAGCATAACAACCTATAAATACTGTCAACTCCAGACTTTTATCTGTGTTTTAGAGTGAAAAAAGGGAAATTATATGATGAAAATGCTCCCATCTATAAACTACCCTTTCATCCTTTACTATCCTGTAGCTATAATGTAATATGATGTAAAAATGCTTAGTGTGTGTGAGACTGCAGTGGGACGAATAAGACTGAATGGTTGGATGTGAATGATTTTTTTTTTTTTAATATAGATGGAGTTACGGAAATACATCTTATACTGCTCTTTGTATGTTTTATTTTTTATAAATGTCTGCTTTTTTAATGATGAAAAAATGAAATAAGGTCCGCACAACCTGTGAGCTTATTTGTTCATCTGTTTTTTCATTTTTTCACCTATTTTTTTGGGATCCTACACACCTTTCATTTTCTGGATGTGCATGTCGATCACCACTCTTCATGCTTTTTTAATGATAACATCAGTCTGCCCAGGGACTACAGGTGGAAATTAGCACTAGTGAAAAAAAGAGGAAAAAGAGTAAAGAAAAAAAAAGAGAAAAGAAAAAAAGGGGGAAAAAAAGGAAAGTAGCACAAGTGCAACCTGGCACACTAGATCTCTCCTGTTTAAGGCTAATGTATATTGTACATTGTCTAGATAAATAAATAAAATACAAAAAAAGAGAAACATGAACAACCTGAGATTTCTTCAGAAAAATAAGAGGAATTTAACAATATTGTCTGTTTATTATTTACACATGCATTACAAATTACAAATACACAAAACATTTAGTAACAGACAGAATATTGTTAAATTCCACTTATTTTTCTTAAGACATTTCAGCTTGTTCATATTTGTTCAAGTTATGTACATTTGTTGTGAAAGGATAGTTTGGAAATACAAACATTTTCATGTAATCTGCCTTTTTTTTTTTTACACTAAAACAAAAAATTGAGTTGTCATTATTTATAGATTATTATGATAGTATTTCACTGGTCTGACTCCTTTGATTGTTAACCCATAAAGACCCAAACATCCATCAATGACCAAAAGCATCTACTGATCTACAATGTGTAATATGTGTTGATCCACTAATCCTATCAATACATACATCATTACAAATAAATCAGGTAAAATACAGTTCGTCATCTTTTCATGGTCATCAGATAATGTCCCATTTGGACGTTCAGAGGCTCCGTAGTTACCGTGGAAACAGCGTCACCTTCTACAACATTGATTCACCAGTAAAACCCATGGAGTTGGATCAATGACAGTGAATGGAGATACTTGGTTTATGTTCAGTTAATGATAGATTTTGATGAAAACGTCACTTTTTCTCCAGTTTTCTTTATTTCTGATATAATAACTTGACTTAAATGTTCATACACTTTTTTGTACAAAAAGTTTTTTTTTTTTTTTTTTTTTTTACTTATAGTCTGTTTTAGTTGTGTTTTTGTAGTGTTTGTTTATTGTGTTGTACAGAGAAAGCATAGTTTAAAAAAAAAAAAGTAAAATTCCTTGTATTCTTTTGAAGATACTCCGCAAATAAAGGTGATTCTGATAACTAAGGGTAGATTGGTTTCTTTATTATTCAATCAAAAGGAAAGTTGCCTGAAAAAATTTTTCAATTAAAACAAACTTCACTTCAAACAAACCCTTTTCAACCAAAGAAAAAAGAGTTTGAATGCAAAAACAATATTTGAGACCCCAAAAACTGCATTTGAACATTTGAAAAACTGAAAAGTTTTTTTTTTTTTTTTTACTGAAGTTTTTTGATTGAAAATAATTTTTGGGATTGAAGTCAGTCTTTTTTGTATTTAGAATAGAACAGAATAATAGAACAAGTTTCTTTGTCATATACACAGAGAACCAAACGTTTACATCATACAATGACATTGTTACTTTGCAGGTACCCCTTCGCTGAGCATATACAGTCTAAGCAAAAGAACTATAACAATTTAACTTTAAATAAGGAGCCTATATAAATATAACTAAGAATACTTAAACTGTAACAAGTCTAAAAAAAATCTAAAAAGGGAGTCTAAATAAATATCAAAAAGCAAATCTAAGAATTTGGGCCATATTATGGGTAGGATATTTGTGTCTTTATTATTCAACCCTACAACAAACAAATCTACCTTCATAGATAACCCTCAACTTTTATCTGCACTTTTATGAACATCTACATGATCAGCGAATTAAATACAGGAAAATACCTGATTTTCACTGAAAAAGCACAAAATACAGAGTATAATGTTATGATAAATGGTGATAAATCATATTAACCCTTTCATGCATGAATTGTGAGAACCTTAGTCAAGACTTTTTTCTTCAGTGTTTATATTCCTCCTTAGGCATGAAAAAAACAATGCGATCAGGTTTTTTTTTTTTTTCTATGGAGTTACAAAAATATCCATGCATTTAAATTTTGAAATAAAGAAACATGTTTAAAAACCCAATACCAGAAAGTGAGATGAAAACAATAAAATAAAAACATTTTTAATGCTGCTAATCTGATGTCTTCTCACATTTTAACATATTCTAATGCTAGTAATTACTCACTTCATGGAGATAATATGCAAAAAAAAAAACCTTCTCGTCTAACAAATAATTGATTTACACTCAAACATGTTAGTGCAGATCAGGTTTATCAAGAACAGCAAAGTTACAGTAATGGTCTGAATATCAGTGTGTGGGATGGTGCGTAAGTGTTCACTGTGTTGGCTGATATGGAACTAAAACAACTAAACCCATTAAAATACAAGAGAACAGCTGGAGAAGAACTGTCCACTGGAGTGACCTATGCATGAAAGGGTTAATAAAGGTTCAACACAGAGGAAAAATAATTTCGAAACTGCCACAAAAATAACCCTGGGTCTTTCTGGGTTAATATATTCAGTGCATTTCACAAATTCATCCCAGGGGCCGGATTGGACCCTATAGCGGGCTGTTTTTTGGCCCGCGGCCCATCTGTTTGAAACCCCTGGTCTAGAGCGCTGCATGCTAGACACTGAGTGCCCTTGCTCATTTATGTCCTGATGCTCCCCTAACAAGTTTATGCTCCCTTATTGTTGTTTAATGCAGATGCCAGTTAGGCACAGTGGGATTGTCTCCCTTTGTGTTCTGTTGCATTTTCCAGAATCAGCTTTGTGCCAGGGTTGCCAGCATCAAAGTGCAATATGCCTTAACGGTCTGTTCATGTCAACATGACATACAAAGCTGATTATCTCGGGCTAGAGAGTCATTTGGTGCTGTCACTATGGACCTTACAGCAACCATATTGTCCTTTATGACATTGTTGGCTGAGCATGTACAAGGCTTGGGGGCTTTATGCTGGCTTGTGCTATAATGAAAGTTGAATCCCCACTACAAATGTCCTTAATTATGATTTTTTCCCTACTGTTTGATAGGATGAGCCTCCAATAACACAGAAGCAGGGATGAGTCAGCTGGGACGTTCACCAGTGAATACGCTCCCATTTCAAATCATAGGCAGCCCTGGCATCAGAGGTACTCAAAGACTGTCTCTGTGGTCAAAGAAAACAACAAACAAACATGCAAAGCGACCAATCACTGCCACTCACGCTCCGATGAGAGGAGCTTATTTCTAAACTTAGTGACACGGATTGGAATGGACTTATCGAGTGGGATAGAGCAGAATGAAGGCAGGCGGTTCAGCGTACACCTCTGATTCCTTAAAGTGTTCCTATCAAGTTTACTTCTGTTCATTTGGTTATATGACGTCTAAGGCCACATTCAGACTGCAGGCAAATGTGGCCCAAATCTGATTTTTTTGCCCATATGTGGCCTGTATCCGATCTGTTAAAGACAGTTTGAACAGCACAAAGCTGATATTTTCAAATCTGACCCAGGCCACTCTCACATGTGGTCCTGATATGTATCTGATACTAACAACTTACAAATAGAATAGAATAGAATAATTTATTGTCATTGCATTACACAATACAACGACCATAACTGAACTAAGACATACAAAAAGAAAAACAAGATAAGCAACAACACGTGCACAGAAGCAGACAAAATACCAGTAAGTGAGAACAAGCCAGAAATCCTGAAACCTGGCTAATAACCCTGTAAAGCCAAAACCATTAAATCACTGACAGAAAATTCCAGTTTTGTGAAGTTTGAGCCTTTATTGGTTCTTCTGAACAACCAAAAAAAAAAATTCAAATACCAATTTCCACTATGAGTTTCAATTTTGTATCATATTTGATAGATCAGGTCTCAATGCTCAAATATTATTTTTGAACAAACAAAAACATAATATAACACCAACACGTCTAACAAATTGGTAATTCCTTTTCAAAATTGTCAAAGTTCCGCTTCCTTCCTCATTAATGACAGTCTTGTAGTGTCACTGGAAAGGGCTCTGGTGAATGAATTCCTCCCCCCTGGTGGATTACCAGTGTATTGCATGTATCTAATTGTATACATCAGGTTTTTCAAGAAAAAAAAATATCACACTGATCATGTAGAGGGCTTCAAAACTCATGTATCAAATATGATACGTTTGGCGTTATAGGGTTAAGCGGATGTTTAAGTCCCCAGAGGTCGTATATGTTGTAGTTGTTTTGTGATCTTACCAGTGTGTCGTACATAAATCTGCACTACTAATATCCAAAATGAAATTTTACTCCATTTTAGGTAGTTAATATAGAACACAATATATCCAAGCGCTAAGATTGAGAGAAAACAACAATTTATACCTTTAACAAGAGTAGCACGTCTGGTGAAGTTAAAAAAAAATCCTCACACATTGTTTGCGCCTCACAGTTTATTAGTTCATTTCTCAGTGCAATATGTTTGTGGTTTTGTTGCTTATTTTGTATCATATGTGTAGCCTCTTGTTATTCCAACAAATTTACGAACACAACTTCTTCTTTGTCCTTTAGATGAAATGGCTGCTTTGGGATGAGGCGCATGTATGTGAAATAACCAAATAAGCTTTCATGCAGAGTAATATGATAAGATCAGAGGTTCCGTGGACTCATAATTCTCTGTATAGTCAGACAATATCGTTGATCATACATCACCAGTGTTGCGTAATAGTGGAATACATGTATTTTGAATATAAATTTAGGGCCAAATCTATCAAGAATGCATTGTTTGCACTCACTATCTGCTCTATTTTAAGGACTTATGCACCAATATGCTACAGTTTCAAGTGTTTTGGGTGTTTCTCCACATATCAGTGCACAGATCCATAATGAAATGTTAATTGCATTGACAAACCTATTGTAACAGATTACATTTTTTTTTGATTACCCCACCCCCCCAAGAGGAGGCAAGGAGTATTGTGTTTGGTTCAGTTTGTATGCTTGTGTGTTTAACACTCTAGCAGCAAAACTGTTGGTTGAATTCATACCAAAATTAGTTTATAGATCGCCAGTAATCCAGAATAGACGTCATTACATTTTGGGAACAGTAGGTCAAAGTTCAATTTTTTTCTGAATTTTTACCCCCCCCCCCCACATTTACTTATAATGGGCGAAATTTCAAATGTCTGTAGCAGCAAAACTATTGGGTGAATTAATACCAAATTGGGTTTATACATTACTAGAGATGCAAAATAGATGTCATTAAATTTTGGGAAAAGTAGGTCAAAGTTTAAAATTTTTAGGAATTTTAAAACCTTTTTCTTCTCCCATTTACTCATAAAGGGTGAAATTTCATGTCTATAAAAACATCAATTTTGTTTCAATTTACTTCAAACTTGGCGCTTTTTAATGTATTAATTTTAATCTATTATTTTTCCTCACTGAGATTAACCCTGAAATTATTTAATTATTATTATTTTAAAAATTATTTAGGAAAGGCTGAATGTAGAGAAAAATGTGTTTATAAGTCATCATAAAAAATAATTCTAAGTGATTTATGCCTCCTTATTGTAATAATACCCTCTGCATTTTGCACTTTTCTGTGAAAATCAGGTATTTTTCTATGTTTAATTTACTAATCATGTACATATTCATTAAAGTTCAAAATAATTTCAAACATTATTACATCAAAATAGGAAGAACTGAAGGAAAAGTGATTCATACACTAAAAATACTGAACATAACATACATTCTGTCACCTGTCATGATAGAGCTTAACAAAGCCGAACTATACTTTGAAAAGTAACCCTCCTTTTATAACATACCCACAGCCCTTTCCTGCTGTGTGGTTATACTTTTCAATATTATTCTTTGTGCTTTTTCGCTTTTAAAACCCGTATTGGATGTCAAGGTTCTCCTCTGAGCATTAACCTGTCTTTCTTTCCCATATTCCTTGTATTCCGTGGGCGCAGACAGACGGACTTAAGGTTGTAAATATAAGCTTTTAAATTATAAGGATGTAAAATGTGGCCGTACTGTGTTCACAAATGTAAATGGTCTAAAATTATCGAGGTTTTGAGGTGCTGTCACATGATACTTTTATTCCAAGTGCAAGACAGGATGTGAAAAAGGAAAAAAAATAATGTCATTTAGGCTCCTGTGTTGGTAAATGTACCTCCAGACAGCAAATGTGCAAATTCTCATGTGATTATATGGAGGAGCCGGGATAAAAGCATCTATATTCATTCATGATCTGTCTTGATAAGATAATAAGGTCTGTACTGTATATATAATGACATGTTTTGATGCCCAGACAATGGGAAGGCTGGTTGGGGTTCTGCATCTAACCTCTCTACACAGTCCATTTTAATGAGGCCTCATTGGACTGACAGACTGAGAGAGGTCAGACTGATGTTGTGTGAGGTGCAAGGAGAGATCACAGATTTAATGCAAAACTAGGCCAAGGTCAGCGCTTACCACAGATGCTGAGCGCAAAACTTAATATGTTGAAAGGTAGATACATACAGGAAGATGTTGGCAAGAATTCACAATACATCTAAGCAACGGATCCAATATGGAGTTCTCCAATTATTGTTCTAATAAAAATCTGTCTGTTTTTTTCTGTTTATTACCCCCCGAAAGGGAGGCAAGGAGTATTGTTTTTGATTCAGTTTGTTTGTTTGTTAACATCCTAGAAGCAAAACTATTGGGTGAATTCATACTTAATTGGGTTTGTAGATTGCCAGTGACAGAGAATAAATATCATAACATTTTGAGAGAAGTAGGTCAAAGTTAAAATTTTTTTTATGAATTTTTAAAATCTGTTTTTCCCCATTTACTTATAATGGGTGAAATTTCAAATGTCTGTAGTCGCAAAACTATTGGGTGAATTCATATTTAATTGGGTTTATAGATTGCCAGTGACAGAGAATAGATAACATAACATTTTGAGAAAAGTAGGTCAAAGTTTTCTGTTTTTTAGGAATTTTTGGAATCTCCCATTTACTTATAATGGGCGAAATTTCAAATGTCTATAAAAACATCAAATTTGTTTCAATTTACTCCAACCTTGGCACATATATAGAGCTTAGCACATATTGTAGCTTATAAAATAAGCCACAGTATGTGCGAGGGGCAGGGTTTGTTGTGCCTGGAGCAACTTGTTTTTGGTTTGTTTGTTTGTTTAACACATTACCAGCAAAACTATTGGGCAAATTCATACCAAATGTGGTTTATAGATTGCCAGTGACAGAGAACAGATATAATAACATTTTGAGAAAAGTAGGTCAAAGTTTTCTAGTTTTTAGGAATTTTTGGAATCTCCCATTTACTTATAATGGGCGAAATTTCAAATGTCTATAAAAACATCAAATTTGTTTCAATTTACTTCAAACTTGGCACATATATAGAGCTTAGCACATATTGTAGCTTATAAAATAAGCTACAATATGTGCGAGGGGCTGGGTTTGTTGTGCCTGGAACCACTTGTTTTTGGTTTGTTTGTTTGTTTAACACATTACCAGCAAAACTATTGGGTGAATTCATACCTAACTGGGTTTATAGATTGCCAGTGATGGAGAATAGATATAACATTTTGAGAAAAGTAGGTCAAAGTTAAAATTTTTTAATGAATTTTTAAAATCTGTTTTTCCCCATTTACTTATAATGGGTGAAATTTCAAATGTCTGTAGTCGCAAAACTATTGGGTGAATTCATACCAAATGTGGTTTATAGATTGCCAGTAACAGAGAATAGATATCTTCACATTTTGAGAAAAGTATGTCAAAGTTTTCTATTTTTTAGGAATTTTTGGAATCTCCCATTTACTTACAATGGGCGAAATTTCAAATGTCTATAAAAACATCAAATTTGTTTAAATATACTTCAAACTTGGCACATATATAGAGGCAAATGATATGCTGACATCACCACACACATAGACATGATGACATCAGCTGGATCGATGCCAAAATAAGCTACAATATATGCGAGGGGCGGGGTTTGTTGAGCGTGGAACCACTTGTTTTTGGTTTGTTTGTTTCTTTGTTTGTTTAACACTTTACCAGCAAAACTATTGGGTGAATTCATACCAAATTGGGTTCATGGATTGCCAGTGATCCAGAATAGATCTCATTACATTTTGGGAAAAGCAGGTCAAAGTTTCCATTTTTTAGGAATTTTTAACATCTTTTTTCTTCTCCTATTTACTTATAATGGACGGCATTTCACATGTCTATAAAAACATCAATTTTGTTTCAATTTACTTCAGACTTGGCACATCTATAGAGGCAAATGATATGCTGACATCACCACACGCATAGACATGACGACATAAGCTGGATCGATGCCAAAATAAGCTACAATATGTGTGAGGGGTGGGGTTTGTTGTGACTGGCACCTCTTGTTTCTATACTATTTTTGCCTCATATTAATTGTAATTGTGTTCTTTTTCTTGTTTAAATTTGCACTGAACAGCCATAACATTCTGACCACTGACAGGAAAAATGGTGTTAATTTTAATTATCTCATTCCAGTGGTACCTGTCAGTGGGTGGAATATATAAGGCAATAAGAAAACATGTAGACCTTGAAGTTAAAGTGTTAGAAACAGCAAAATTTACAAGAGTAGGGATCTGAGTAACTTTGACAAGAGAAATCGTGTCCAAATCACTGGGTCAGAACATCTCCAGATCTTGTTGTTCACAAGTAAAGTGGTTCGTACTGACCAAAAGGATCTAAAGAACGACCACATCTCAACCAATCCAGCATCTATGGGAGCAGAACGGTATTACCACCTGTCTAATATTCTGTAGACTCCCCTTTTTCCACAAAAACAGCTCTGACCCGAGGCCTAGACTCCACTAAACCTCTGAAGGTGTGCTGTTGTATCTAGACACAGACATTCCCTGAAGTCCTAAAAGTTGTACAATGGGAGGGATTGGACTTATTTATTCAGCACCTCCCACACTTGCTCAATAGTCTTGAGATTGGGATGTCCTTCCTTAGTCCATTTTTGGTCGGTTCTAACCACTGCAGACCAGAACCACCCGGCAGATGTTGGCAAGAATTCACAATACCCATAAGCACTGCATCGGTTAAAATGGATCCAATATGGAGCTGTATACTGTTAGAAAATTATTGTTTTAATAAAATGTGTGCGTTTTTTCTGGTGGTTTTTCTATTGCATTTTGCCTCATATGAATTGTGTTGTTTTTCTTGTTTAAATGTGCACTGAACAGCCGCAACATTCTGACCGCTGACAGGAAAAACGGTGTTAATTTTGATTATCTTATTCCGGTGGCACATGTCAGTGGGTGGAATATATAAGGCAACAGGAAAACATGTACACCTCGAAGTTAAAGGAGTCATATTTTGCCTTTTTAAATGGAATTAAGCATTTTCAGACATTTCCCTGTGGTCTACATAAACTGTAAATGCTCTGCTTGGGTCTGAATTCTACATTACTTCAACTCCACAGGTCCATCTAAACATTTTCTTAGTCAATCCTGAGCTTTATATTTTTGAATAATAGTTCATTTGTACATCTTTTTAAAAGTTTTAATTGTTTTAGACCGTTTAAATCGATCTTCCAGGCCATTCCAAAGATTAACCCCTCTAACGGAAATACATCTACTTTTTTTTATTTGTTCTTGCCTTAGCTTTAAATATGCCCATTCCTCTGAGGCTATACTGACTTTTCCTACATACAAACATCTACTGGATGTAAGGAGATTTCCCTGTTCCCCCATGTAGACCATTTCCCTGTGGTCTACATAAACTGTAAATGTTCTGCTTGGGTCTGAATTCTTCATTCATTCAACTCCACAGGTCCATCTTCAACCCTATTTCTGAGCAACGACACCAGAAAGGTCGTTTTGTGCACTGGTCCTTTAAATGCAAATGAGACACTTAACGCCCCACCCCCTCCAGGTTGTTGACTGTGCTTGTTGGCTGTGTTCAGCCACTTGTGTTCGTTAATACAACCAACGACTGAACATTTTAGGTACTCGACTCGAAGTTTTACTCAAACCACTGCTGCTGATAAACAATTATGTCGTACTCTGAGAAATGTTCGTCGGAAGTCTTGAACTTATATGTGCAAATATTGAGACGTAACTACTTATAAAACTTAAATTAAGCGGGAATTAAAACAGGTTGTAGAAATCCATTTGATTTTTGCCAAAATGAATATAAAGATAGCTTTCCAGCACTTGGAGGGTTCAAATTCAAACTGTATGAACTATTAGGGTCCAAACACACAAATAAATGAACCAAAGACTAAGGAAAGTGGGTTTAGCGAAATATGACCCCTTTAAAGTGTTAGAAAAATTGCACGAGTTGGGATTTGAGTAACTTTGACAAGAGAAATCGTGTCCAAATCTGGGTCAGAACATCTCCAGATCTTGTCGTTCACAAGTAAAGTGTTTTGTTTTGTTTTTTATTTACATCAATGATCTCACTATGGTATGTAAAAATGTCTTGCCTCTTTTATTTGCTGATGACACGTTTGGTTATATCACATGAAAATTTCAATACACTGATTAGAAAAGCAAATGAAGATCTATCGTCTATTTCTAGATGGTTTCAGATGAATAAACTCTCTCTCAATACCCAAAAATCTAATTTTATCATATTTTGTAACAAAAATAAGAAGTCTAACAAGGAAAACAACAAAATATTCATAGATAACTTTGAAATAACCCAGGTATCTTACGTTAAATTTTTGGGTGTTACTGTAGATGAAAAATTGAATTGGAAATCTCATATTAATCTTGTCTGTAAAAAAACCATGAAGTCAATTGGCATTTTGAACAGAGTTCATTCATTGATAAATCATTCTTGTTTCTTGACTTTTTATTACTGCTTAATTTATCCTTACATTATTTATTGCAATACTGTTTGGGCGGCAACCTGTCCCACGTATCTTAATAAGATTCTCTTAATTCAAAAGAAATTTTTAAGAATGATCAGTTTTTCAAAGAGACTCGACTCATTTGCTCCTCTTTTCAAAAAATTCAATCTTCTCTCAGTTTTTGATGTGAACGTTTACCAGACCTGTGTCTTCATGTCCAAATACGTTCACTTAACTCATATTCTTCCTAAAGTTTTCACAGTTTCTTTATGTTGTCTTCTGTTATTCACAACTTTCCGACACGATTTTCAAGCAAATTTTCTCTTCTGTACTGCTGAACTTCAGTCTGTCAGTATTCTCTGAAATATGGTGGACCAAATGTGTGGAATAATCGAAGACCTGAACTTCCATCAACATCTGCTTTATCATTGTTTAAAAAGCATCTGAAAAGGACTTTAATTCATGAAAAAATGTAAGGCTGTGTATCACTTGATTTGTATTTGATGATTTATCATGTGAATTACATTTTTATTGTTTTTACTTTAGTTTATTATTTCAGTTATACTGTATTTTTTTAATTCTTTTTTTTTTGTTTTTGTGTATTGTTCATTTTGGGGGAGATATTCATATAAGCCTTCTTTTTGGCTTCTAACCTCTCCTGCACAATTTTGTTACTTGTTTGAATGTTGTTGTTTTTTATTGCTGTTTTTATTTTGTGCAAATAAATTAAATAAATTAAATAAATAAATTAGGACCGTCCAAAAGGATCTAAAGAACAACCAGATCTCAACCAGTCCAGCATCTATGGGAGCATAATACTATTACCACCTGTCCAGTATTGTGTAGGTTCCCCATTTTCCACATAAACAAAACACCCAACAGATGTTGGCAAGAGTTCACAATATGCATAAGCCCTGCATCAGTTAAAATGGATCCAATATGGAGCTGTATACTGTTAGGAAATTATTGTTTTAATAACATCTGTGTATGTTTGTTCCTTTTTGTAAATGCCGTTTAAATTTCCTGCTTACAGCTTTTATCATTTATATATTCAGTCATAAATGAGAACATATTGAAATATGTGTCATAATCATTTGTAAATGTAGCGGTGTATCATTTGCTGGAGTTAAAGACTGTTTGCAAAATCACCCATCAGCCTGCAGTAAATTAAGTGGTAACACTCCCAAGTTTCTGATTAAATTGGACATGGCAAAACACGCCAAAAAGATTTATAAAAGTCTTGACAGTGGTAGTCTCCAGCGAGTGATCATGAATTATACTTTGATTGAGTTCAATTTCCTTGCGTCTTTTAATTAAATTATAAACAACAAGACACATTCTGCTGGAAAACAGCCTTCAGCACAGCACACCCTCACCCTTTCCCTTCCTTCGTTTGCCCCCTTTTCCTTTGACTTTTATCTTGAATCACTGTTTGTTCGAAGAAAGAACTCGTACCAATGTTATAATAGTTTTGGATTTTTAATTATAGTTTAGTTTTATTTAGTTTTGACTTTTTTTCTCTAATTCAGTTAGTTTTAATTAGTTTTTAGAGCATGTTTGCTAGTTTTTATTAGTTATCGTTTTTTTCCTGAATGCTTAGTTTTAGTTTAGCTTTAGTAATAGTTTTAGTTATTTCCTATATTTTATCTTCATCACCATCCTATTCAAAGAAATTAGTGAGGCACGAATCAGCGGGCTACTCTGGACACTTTACTTGGAGGTCGGGTTCGGGCGGCTCATTGACTGAGCAGAGACACAAACACATGTTCATTATGATGTATAAATTCCCTATATCAGGTTTGGGGGGTATGTGTGCGATCCATACACAACGTAACTTACATGAAAACAATGCAAAGATGTGCAAAGTGTGAGAGGAGATGCACAAAGCAGCCAGCAGTAAACCAGATAGAAACATATATAAACCAGCTAACCAGCAGTTAAACCAGATGGAAACACACATAAACCAGCTAACCAGCAGTTAAACCAGAAAGAAACATATTTATTTATTTATTTATTAATTAAAAAAAAAAAACAAAAAAAAAACCTGACCCCACTCATCACTAAAGTAAATCCCAGACAGGACTCTGCTTCTTTGTCCCAGCTTTAGTCTGTATGTTCCAGGTAGAGTGGGGACCAGAAGACGACTGGAAACCACCAGTGACCAGACATGATGGACTGTGAAGTGTCCTATGGTGCCACCAGCTCAAATTGCTGGAGCGAAATAAATCTATTTTGCATCAATCCGACATTGACAATGACGAAAACGAAGGGAATTTTATCCATAATTTTTATATGTTTTAGTTAGTTTTGTAACCACACAATACATTTTCAGTTAGTTATCGTTTTTTTCTTTTAATTAGAGTTTTTATTTATTTCAGTTAATGAAAATGTTTTTTCAATTTTAGTTTTCGTCATTTCGTTCGTTTTCGTTAACGATTATAACCTTGACTCGTACTTTCATACAGGGTGGGGAAGCAAAATTTACAATATTTTGAGGCAGGGATTGAAAGAGTGTATGACCAATTAGTTTATTGAAAGTCATGAGAATTTATTTGCCACAAGAAAATTGACATAATAGAAAATGTTTTTATTCTATGTGTCCTCCTTCTTTCTCAATAACTGCCTTCACACGCTTCCTGAAACTTGCACAAGTGTTCCTTAAATATTCGGGTGACAACTTCTCCCATTCTTCTTTAATAGTATCTTTAAGAAAGTCGACATTGCTGTGTGATGTTCTATTGGTAGCATGTTCTAAAACGCCCCAAATAGCAGAATCCAGAGGGTTTAGATCTGGGCTAGAAGGCGGCCATAAACATGATTCCCAAAAATTGCTAAAGTTGGATTTGTTGCTGTTGTCAACAAGTGTTTTGGTGTTCTTGTGTAAGATTTTAACTTCAAATCATATTTTATTGCATTTCTAACGGTCTTGTTGTCTACCTCAAGTTCAATTGCCATTTTTCTCATGGATTTGGTTGGATCCTTTAGGATTTTGGATTTGAGAGCTTTAATAAAAGCTTTGGTACATTTTTTGTTGCTTCCTCCACTTCCAGACTTTCTCGTAATAGTTTTGCTCATAGTCATTCTCTTCTTTCCATTATAAACAGTCTTGATGGACACTCCAACTATTTTTGAAATCTCCTTTGGTGTGACGAGTGCATTTAGCAAATCACACACTCTTTGACGTTTGCTTTCCTGATTACTCATATGAGCAAAAGTTTCTGAAAAGGTATGGATAATAGTGTTAGGTATGATTATGACATCAATATATGTTTGGTTTCCAAACAATTGACGTAGTGCCTGCTGAGAAAAAAAAAACTAAATGTTCATTGTAAATTTTGCTTCCCCACCCTGTATGTACAGGACAGCCATCTTCTCTATATATATGCAGTATGTCAAAAACAAACACCACCTGAGTCGAGCAAATCTAAATCAAACATGACAGTTCCTGCTCTCTGTGGCCTTCATGGTCGAAAGCCAAGTTTGGTGTGAAGACCTTCGCTTTCAATCTATGCTAAGAAGATACACCCGTCACTCATAGTCGTTCCAATTCGGCAGATGAACATGATGGCGCTTCGTGAGAGCATTCCACCCCCTCCGTCGTGCACACAGATGCACTTTCATCACTTAAAATAACAGTAGCTTTTTAATAAGACAGTAAGATGTCCACACCATATCCATTAAGCAATCTCAAGAGCCAGATGGCAAGATTACATAGTTGGGAAACTAGTGCTAAAGATGCAACTCCTACACAAATTCCCATACAAACCAGTCCAAGTTTATTATTCAAGCATTGTGGGTTCTCGGTGTAGTAAAAGATCAGTGTCACTTGTCGAGCTAAATAACATCAGGATTGCACATTCGCACATGTATCTGAACAACACAGTCCCTTCTTGCCAAAAAAAAAGTCTCGACACAATTTTTTGTCAGCATCTGTCTGGCACTCGGCCCTAAGTATCAGCTACTTATCATGTTTGTGCTACTAGTTTGCCAAATAAAAACATGTTTTAACTTGCTTTCAGATCTTTTTCTCCGTAAGTGCAGTCAGATGTTTCTCTCTGATGTCCTTTTTAAAGAAGCACATGACCTTTGTGTGGGGCATCTTCATTTGTTGGCTGTCTTTCAGTATCTGCCAGCTAAAAGGTCACCTTCTCTTTGACAGAATAGAAAAAAAAAAAAAAGGCATCACAAGTGCTTGACTAATGGTGGACTAAGTTTTACACGTAGAAGCGTCTGTTGAACCCATGTCAAAGGTGATATTTATGAAGGGAAATGTATGGTTCTATATGAGGGTGACCATGTTTTGATTTCAGAAAAAGAGGACACTCAGTTCCGCCTTGAGATATTTGATCACACGCTATATAAGTACTGTAATATTCTGTGCAAAGTGCTTATAAACCTAGAGAAAATATTTCAGTGAAACAGGTGATTGGAGTTTTTTTTTTTTTTTTAATTCCAGCTGTAGAAGAATAATTTTTTCAGTTCATATTTGTTCAGGTTATTCACATTTTATTGTTAAAGGATAGTTTTGTTAATGTAAATATTTTCAGAATTTAATGTTTTTTTTCTTCCATTATTTATAGGCATACTATTTTTTTCACAATTTATTTATTTATTTATTTATTTATTTAGAACATGCAAAGAAACAAAATAAAACAAAACGAAGCAAATTAAGACAAAAACAAAATAACATTTAAATGGACAGAATCTATCTTCACGTACGTGCAAGTCCGAATTTTGCATGGTCGAAAAGGAGTAGGAAGAAGTATAAACTTATTTAACCCTTTCATGCATGAATTGTGAGAACCTGAGTCAAGATTTATTTTTTGAGTGTTTTTATTCCTGCTTAGCCATGAAAAAAAACAATGTGATTGAGTTTTTTTTTTTCTATGGAGTTACAAAAATATCCATGCATTTAATTTTTGAAGTAAAGAAACATGTTTAAAACCAAATATCAGAAAGTGATATGAAAACAATGAAATAAAAACATTTTTAATGCTGCTAAACTGATGTCTTCTCACATTTTAACATATTCTAATGCTAATAATGACTTACTTCATGGAGATAATATGCAAAAAAAACCTTTTTGTCTGACAAATAACAATTGATTTACACTTAAACATGTTTGTGCAGATCAGGTTTATCAAGAACAGCACAGTTACAGTAACGGTATGAATGTCAGTGTATGGGATGATGTATAAGTGTCCACTGTGTTGGCTGATATGGAACTAAAACAACAAAACCCATGAATATACAAGAGAGCAGCTGGAGAAGAACTGTCCACTGTAATGACCTATGCATGAAAGGGTTAATCCTACCCCTTTTACACCTTTATCACTAACTTAATACCACAATCAAACAATACATACAATGAACTGAGACGAACATTTGGAGTCATTATTTATAGGTTATTACACTATTATTTATTATATTTTAATACTTGATTATGTATTAACATTTACTTCATCATATTAATAGTGGTTTTGTTTTGTTTTTTTTAATATAATGACACATCCTTTCATTTACATAACAACAGTCAATCTTACATAGAGTCAAACTAATTAATTAAGTCAATCCAGCGGAAATTGACATTTGTTCATTTGTCATTTGCTTTATCACGTAAAAGTAGACAATGAGGCTTGCACAGTTAAACCTAAGCCTCACATTTATTCGTAGTAGTAAAACCACGAGCAAACCAATATATGTATGTTTCATGTCAACAGTCATTATTTATAAATGTTGGAAAGTGAATTCAGTTAGAGGGAAAAAACAGTCATGGTGTGGTAGCTGTTCTTTTCTTTCCTCTCTAATGCCAGACACTGCTGCTAACATCCAGGGAAGAGACTGACTAGACATATGGCTACAATGTTCTACATACATGCCTTTTCCAATGTTTATCCTGGACCAAACACCCACACAGTGCACAAAACAAAATGTGCTCTGAATAAGGATGAAGCTAACCTGACAGGTAAAAACAACCAAGCAAATATATATATCATATGCGCTAAATTATCTGCTGAAAAAGAGCTAAATGAGAAATTAAGAATTATGTTTGTGCACGTGTTAACATTTCATTATATATCCACAACACAGTTTATTAAAACAGTACCTTTAATAGTGTCCTGTTTACTGAGAAGACCCTGTAAATGCGAACTGGTGGAAACCACAGGCTTTACATTCGAAGATATTTTGACAGTTTTGTTTGCATTTGTCTTTTTCGAAACAGTGACCTGCTCTGAAGGTATAAACGCAGCGGTGCTTCGCCCTGATGCTGACAGCTGGCACGCCAAGATTTCCTGCAACATTTCCTCATTAATTCAGCTCAGGTCGATGGTCATCTTAAAAAAAACAGAGAGCGCAGACTCCCCTGCAGCGTTGTCTGACAGTTACGTTATCATTAAAAATGATTATGATTCTAATAATGCTTATGTTTTAAAGATCCTTTAGATGTAGGGGGTAATTAAATGAGGTAGTAGGTAGGTAGGTAGGTAGGTAGGTAGGTAGGTAGGTAGGTAGGTAGGTAGGTAGGTAGGTAGGTAGATAGATAGATAGATAGATAGATAGATAGATAGATAGATAGATAGATAGATAGATAGATAGATAGATAGATAGATAGATAGATAGATAGATAGATAGATAGATAGATAGATAGATAGACAGACAGACAGACAGACAGACAGACAGACAGACAGACAGACAGACAGACAGACAGACAGACAGACAGATAGAACGATAGATAGCTAGATACAACAATAGAACGACAGACAGACAGAACGATAGATAGACAGACAGAGACAGATAGATAGATAGATAGATAGAACGATAGAACAATAGATAGCTAGATAGAACAATAGAACGACAGACAGACAGACAGACAGACAGACAGACAGACAGACAGACAGACAGACAGACAGACAGACAGATAGATAGATAGATAGATAGATAGATAGATAGATAGATAGATAGATAGATAGATAGATAGACACCAACTGTAATAATGGATATTGTGGTTTAATTATTGTATTTGTTTAGGTAAAAAAGATTCTATTAAAGTTTATTTAAATGGCACTTTTTGCAGAAAGATTTCACAAAGCGCTTTACAATAAAATCAGAAGGAAAATACACCTGCAAAAGGAAACACACAGCTACATACACAGACATACAAATATAAAGCCAAAATAAAGAAAAGACGGGCGGGCGGGCGGGCGGGCGGACGGACGGACGGACGGACGGACAGACAGATAGAAAGACAGAAAGACAGACAGATAGAAGTGAAAGCTTAGTATGTATAGGAACTGAAACGCTCCATTCAAGTAGCAGAAGACCTCAGAATCTTTCTTATTTTCCTTATGACAGCGGTATAATAACCTATCCCAGTGTTATTTTTCTTTTTGTGGGTTTGATCCGAGGATGAAACCTCACCACCACACACAATAGCTTTTCTCAAACCATTGTCTGATCATAATACGCAAAAGAATTTCGCTTTGGTGGATCACTGAATCTGTCTGCTGTCACAGCTGCATCCTAAGACACTCGTCCCTCAAGGTTTGAAACAAGGTGATGTGGACCAACAGGCCCGTGTACATGGAAGACAGAGAAGACAGAAGTAGCTCCTTTTCTCTCTTGTTTTTACATCTACAGTAACATTCTGCAAGGGACTGGTGAACCACATTACCGATAAATGATACCGGGCACGCCGTGAAACCTCCGTGGTGAAAATACACACTGTAAAATGTAATGTGTTGTTTTAACTTACACAGCTCGTTCTCCTGACTTACATCATGTTGTCTCAAGGAAATATCCCTCGTTGTGTGTACCTCTGTCTTTGTTTTTTGGACACAGATTTGTTAGTTAGTTGAACTCTTAGGGTAGTGGTTTGAATGAATTAAAAGTTTCCATGCGTAGTCGCCACTTTAATTGACTGGCATTGGACTCAAACAGGGACCCTCTTAAAGGTGGGGTAGGAGATGTTATCTTGGAGCATTTTTTACTATATTGCATAAAATCCCCTTCACATTGCGATTACAACCAATTAATTAAATGCTCTACCACAAAAATAAAAAATTTTAGTCACCTCTGGAAAGGACAGGACTGAAAAAACACCATCCAATCGTTTCAACCGCCCCTTCGAAATGATTGAATGGTGATGTGTCAATCAAACTCAACTGCCATTTGTCCCTCCCCCCTCTGCGCGTACCCCTCTTTGTGTATGAATCGTGCATTCTCAGAGGTTTGGAGCAACTGTACAGGAAACAGAGCCAGAGCTAAATACATTATTTAGCTAAATGTTAGCTAAATTAGGATGGGAAATTCATTGGCAAACTGTTTTGTCACTAACGTAAATCACTAGGAAATGTAACGTCAGTCAGATAGGTATGAATTGAGGCTGTTCTGCCGACAAACAGCGGGGTGCTGGAACAGACTGAATGAGGTACACATGGACCCACGAGCCGGGGTTGGAGTCGGAATTGTGTATTATCAAAATGTAGCTTGCTCGAACCGTTTTTCCAGGATCTCCTTCCCCACCTTTAATATGAAGCAACTGCACTCACCAGTACATCATCATATTTGGACTAGAGCCCAATCCCAATTGACCCCTTGGCTCTCCCCCTTACCCCTCCCACTTGGCACTACCCTTTGAAATGGAGTTGCATGGGTAAGGGGTTGAAATTAGAGCAAGGCCGATGAATCGGGCCGATTATAGCATATCACCAATTAATCAACATCGGCCAATATGTAGCCGATATATTAACTTTTTTTGTTGCGCGGCGATTCTGTCGCTCGCTGCTCCTGTGTGTGTGCGTGTGTGTATGTGTGTGTGTGCTGCCCGGAGAATAAGAGGAACTTTAAAGCGAGTTAGTTTCACTTTCACTCCTGCTCAGACAATGATGCTATCACCCCACACACAATCACATAATCACATAGCTACCCCCCCCCCCCCCCCCCCCCCAAGCTCTGACAAGGATGGACTGCTTATCGCCCCCCGCTCCAACCCCCCACCCCAGCGACAATCATGGACTACTACACGTCCCCCCCCTCTCCCCCCCACCCCCGTCTTATGAAGTATCCACCCCCCACACACACCCATGTCCGTGCACTTCCTGTCTACCTCACAGTTTCATTCTGCCAGCAGGCCTGGGGTGTTAATAGTGTAGGGGAGACCGGGGACAGTTGTAACACAGGTCAGTTGTAACTCTTGCAATTGCTCCAATCAGGAACAACTCAGGACTCTCCTAATTCACTCTGCACATGCTCAGTTTAGTCCTTAGTCCACATAAGAAGTTGTAGTGCCGTGAGGCAGACACATCAAAATTTGTGAGTGAAAACAGAATTGTGTGCTCAGTCATATTTTCTGCTCTAATTATTTTTGTGATTGCATAGTTTGCATTTCAAAGTTGTGTAAAGTATATTTGTGAGATAAACAAAAGATTTATGCAACTGTTTATCCACCTGTCCACAATTATCTAATATAAGATTATTATATCCTGTGTAGATCGGCGTTCTTGTTTCATATATCGGCCAATATATCGGCCGATATATTGGTTATCGGCTTTTTTTAGCCCCCAATATCGGTATCAGCATTGGCCCCAAAAACCCCATATCAGTCAAGCTCTAGTTGAAATATTTCCCTACGAAATAGGACAACCCTTCGAGACCTGTTACGTCCTCAACAGTCATCGATGCCACTAAAACAGATGCGACAACTTTGTTTCCGAAAGATGTCACCATGCCTTCAGCAGCTGCTTTGGGCATCTTTTTACGGTCTAATGAAATGCGGTCTAATGGCATTAAATGGACGATCAAATGATTAATTTATTTACAAAGAAAATAAGTACATTTGTGTGTTTCTTTCGTCACACTGCTGCACTTTTTTGCTGTGTTTACCTCCATCTGGCCGATGATTTGAACAGAATTATAGGATATTTCTCATACCCCTCCATTTGTCGTGTGGTCCTGAACAAATCTCCGCTCCAAATAGGGCCAAATAGTCCTCCCCCTTAGTCCTTCCCCTCCGACTCATCGAGAATCGGGACACCCCTACCCCTTCATGTGAATGCGCAAAGTGGAGAGGGAGGGGCCAAGGGGTGAATTGGGATTGGGCCGAAGAGTAAAGTAGAATCGTCTACCTTTATTTCTAGTTGTTTGTTTTTTTTTTATTTCCAAATTTCTACTTCAATTAATTTAAAAGCTAAACCAATACATAATTGAAAATGTAATAATAATGATAACATTATTATTATTATTATTATTGTTGTTATTATTGTTGTTGTTGTTGTTGTTGTTACTATTATTATTACAGTTCAGCTGCAGCAATTTCAACAAAAAAAAAAAAATACAAAGCTCCAAATCTTTTTTACCTCCATAATTTCAAATGATGGAAGTTCATACAATTGGGGCACTTTCTTAAAAAATAAAAGCCTAATGCACGTTATAAAATGTATTCCAAACTTCAAAACAAGGCGCAAAAGAGCGATGAGAAATTCACGATCGGAAAAGTCACCTGCAAATTGTCCGTTACGTCACCAAAACGTGATGACGCAGAATTAACTCCGCCCACGCTATGGAACTGTCACTGAAGTTAAGTCGACAGGATTTATTAAGTTAGAAGAGGATTTTTAAGTTCAGATTTCAGACACTTTAAACCTGTATTTCTGGTTCTCACAAAAAGTCCAGTAATCAGTTATTGTTCTAACACAGAATAATATGTTAGCGCAACAGTTCTATTTTCCAGTGCATGTTAGCGACATATTTCAGCACATATAGTCTGTGTATTAATTCTCATCATAAAAGAGTTTAAGTTATACTTCCTCCCGCTCTGTTTCGAATGTGCAAATGAAGCCATACTTTGTTTTCATGTATATGTACAAGTTTGTTTTGTTTTCTTATAATCTGTTTCATTTATCAAGACTAAGTAGGATTTCTTTGTTTTGTTGCATATTCAAAATAAACTAAATCATACTAAACTAAAACCAAAAAAAAAAGACAACATGTGTGCAAGTCGTCTCAAACATGTCACTACACTGTACGTTTTTGACATAAATGGCACCTGATCGAAGGCAGAGAACGCAGATATAAGCAGCACACACCAGGTGATGCATAGAATGAGGGCAGGACATTATAGGAGAATACATTTATAGACCCACCAGACAGCGTTTCATGCTGGGTTTACATTGGCATTTTTTTTTCTTCTTTTCTGCCAACAGTATCAGCTTGACTTGCCTTGACTTTACTCGACTTGGCTTGGTTTGCACGTCCACTGGAGACACAGTCGCCCCCTCAGGATGCTGGTCGTCATGGTGATGGTAAATACGTGTAGTGTGTCATCTTCAGTGCTACAAGCAAAGCAACAATAGTGGACGATGAAACATGAACTGAAGGTCAGAATTTTCAACAGTGTAAGATTTTGCCCGAGCAAGAATGTAGTTTAGACTTAAGTCTGTGGTCGGTTTATTATCAAGATACGACTTGGTTGAACATTTACTCCCAAGTTTTTTGAGATTACCTGCCAACTTGGCTTTGTGTTGCACATTGACACGACGACAATGAGATCACATTGTCTACACACCCTTGACTAGAATTCTTAAGACTCAGCTTCATTGTAGGGATGGGACGCACCGATCCGATACCAGTATCAGGCACCGGCTCCGATACTCAGTGTGTGTACTCGTATTCGTACTCGTGAAAGCAATCCGATACAAATGCACTGATACCACTTACGGCCGTGTGACATTTACAGTTCAGTGCAGCAGGTACGCGGTGGTGGAATAATGTGTGGAAAGTGTGAAAAGTGTGGAGATTTTTCAAAATAAATGACAGTGATAAAAGTAACGCTGACTGCAAGTAACGTTCAAGACTAGGGATGTAACGATATGAAAATTTCATATCACGGTCATTGTGATCAAAATTATCACGGTTATCATTATTATCGCGGTATTGTTGAAACTGTGCTCAAAATATTCAAAAAGTACTAATACACACACTGAAATAATTTAACCAAGTTGTATTTTGTAAAAAAAAAAAAAAACAAATAAAATAATTGGTACAATGTACTTTCTGTTGGCCGAAACATTCAAATATTAACCCTTAGTGGTCTGAGCCTATTTTGTCCATTTTTCAGTACTTTTGATTTTGCCTTTATATACTATATAAACAAATGTTTACTATACCCATGTTTGATATCTTTTTTTTTCAGCACAACTTCATTTATATCATCTGTCTGTTATTTTTTTCACTTTAACCTACTATATAAACATAAAAGGACACAAAACACAAAAAAATATATAAAATCTGATTTTAAAAAGGTATATCATTTATTGCATAAATAACACACAGATGCTTAACGAACCTTTTCAAAGACTTTAAAAGTGAATATTGGTTCCAAATATTTGGTGTATAAAATTAAAATTGTAATAAATTAAAACTATACTCAAATATTTGACATAAAAGCAGATCTTTACATAGGCGTTTTTTTTTTCCCTAAAAGTGCAGTAATCAAACATGGTTATCATGATAATTAGATGTTAAACGGTAATACTAATCGCCAGCAATTTTACTGTGGTTTATCGTTATACCGTGGTGTGCGTCCTCTGTGTCCATTCCATCCGTTTTCCAGGTGATGGCCGATGCGTACCCAGACGGAGAATACCAGGGGGAACCATGGAGGTAGAGGATCTGTTCAAAGAGAGACTGTGTGAGTTAGAGAAAAACTACTGACGCATTTATGACAGCTACCCAAGGCTGGGCCAGGGGTACGGAGCAGTACAGACCGCCACCAGCAGAAGTGAAAACAAAACTTATCACTCATTTCTCTTCCTGCTGAAGCTAAACTTTTAAACCTTACCAGTGAAAACGCTGCAATATTAGTATCACATTAGTGTTACCTCTGTCGTCTCCATGTTTGTTATTACTGACTTTCTTCTTCTTCTCAAAAAACTTTACTCTTCTTTGTGGTATTTGTCCAGTATGGTTAATTAAGAGCGGCGCCCCCTGGTGGATTAATTGACAAACACTCATTCCAACACATTAAATGTCAGTAGCAGCACTTTGTTCCAGTCAGACTAATGACAACGACAATAAAGCACATTTACAAAAGGAACTAAGAACTGGAATGGGATTATTACATACTTGTATCGGTACTCAGTATCGGCAAGTACTCAGATGTAAGTACTCGTACTCGGTCTGGAAAAAAGTGGTATCAGTGCATCCCTACTTCATTGTCATTCAATCAATAAACATGATAGAACAAACTATAGTTCCCCAGGTCTCCATGTTTCCAGCAATAGAAAAGATGAAAGGATAAGATACAAAATAAAATACATAAAAGCTAAATAGAATCAAATAAAAATTACCATAAAATACACAAAGCAAAAAAAACACCATCAATGTAATTTTTCTGGTTTTAGCCCATGACACCCCTGATTTTCATACATATACATAATTTTGAGAGGAAAACACACTTATTTATGTCCCTTTTACAACTTCAGACCAAAGCTGTGGTCATGTCCTAATTTGAGGCTTGAAGACACGTCCCCCTTCGAATGGTGGCATTTTTCATTGGTTTTTAATACTTTTTTTCTTTATCCTCGGCCAATTTTCCCTCGGACACCAGCCCATTTTTGGTGAGAGCCAGTTGTTTTCAGGATAAAGGGAACATGAAGCGGTCTGAACCTGCTCCAAATGTCAGATACCAAAGGTTTGTCTTATTTAGTTCCTTCCCTGTCAGGCTGCAGACGGCCCAGTCATCATCTAGTTCCAGCCTGTTCAGCCTCATAGAGCTGTATTTAGCCCCACCTGCTTTCAGATCACATGTGATTTAACCCTTTTACAGGTGAGTGACTATTTTTGGTCATTTCTATATACATTATAAGACAGTGACAGCAACAGTGAGGACGGTGAGTCACCAATCTCAACCAATGTGGTCTCCGGGGTCTGTAAGGTCCACCTCTGCATGAACAGTGAGTGGACCTGCTTTGTTAGGTACCATGAAGTAATGGTACTAATGTAAGGAATGGTGTTCAAAGGGAGAATGTGGATGTGGACAGGGGTCTGGATCAGCACTGATGTTGAAAATACATGTTCTAATGTTCTAAAATACATGTTCCTTTCACCTTACATGTGGTTTCTTGTATTTTTACCCCCAAGTGTAACGGCGGAGGTTATGTTTTCATTGGGGTTTGTCTGTTTGTTTGTCTGTCAGCAAGACACCTCAAAAAGTTATGGACGGATTTTCATGAAATTTTCAGGAAATGTGGGTACTGGCACAAGGAACAAATGATTAAATTTCGGTGGTGATCGGGGGGGGGGTTGTTTGTTTGTCTGTCTGTCTGTTAGCAAGATAACTCAAAAAGTTATGGAAGGATTTGGATGAAATTTTCAGGAAATTATTACATTTTGGTAGTGATCAGGGACGACGACAACACTGATCTGCCTTGGCGGAGGTCTGTGCTCTCCATGTGCTTCTCTAGTTTATATTTACTTCTTGGATTTTTTTTTTTTTTTTGCCACTTAAGGGTAAGGAACCAAATATGGTAACTTCATTGCCCTTGATTTTCTCCATAAAAATAAAAAAGTTGTTGGAAAATTTCACAAAAGTAACAAGTGGTGCCAGGCACAACAAACCCCGCCCCTTGTACATATTCCGCCCATTGTAAGTAAAGGCGAAGATTTTAAAAAGTTATTAAAAAATTTGAACTTTGACCGACTTTTCCCAAAATGTAATGACATCTATTCTTGGTCACTGGCAATGTATAAACCTAATTTGTTATGACTTGAACCAATAGTTTTGCTCCTCAAGTGTTAGTAAATAAACAAACAAGCAAAACAAAACAAAAACAATATCCCTTACCTCCACTTTAGGGGAGCGGGTAATAAAGTCTTATGTCCTCCAATAATAAACTAAGGTTGAAATTTTAAATTTCAGAGTATTTCTATGAGTGAACTATAAAGGGTTAATCCAGATGATGCATTCAGTAATAAAACGGTTCTCAATGACATTATTTTAGTGATTGAGCGTGAACTAACCCCAACATCAAAGCTACATGTTAAAACACCAGTGTTTTTCTGTAGAGTTATTTTAATCTTTATTTTATAGTCACGGTATAATTTTACTAAATAAGCATAAACAGGTCTCAGCTTTACAGAAATGTAATTAACTGAGCACAAAAAAGCTAAAACCATAACTTTGTCATTAATGCAAATACTGGAAATGCAAAACACAGCAGGAAGTGATTTGTCAAACATTAGACTCAGATGAAAAGTTTGTGCTTTCTCTTCTGCCTCAGTCAAGTACAAACACCATTTACAGAAGTCGATACCTTTTCTTAAATACAACAACAACAACAAAAAAGGTATATTTGATGTGTTCGCTTGATCCTTTATTTAACTGACAAAAGGACAAAGCAAAGATTTTAAGTGTTTGCACGAAACAATTTCATTGTACTTGGTAAATATAAACAAATTCAGATTGAGACTCAGAACTGGGTGTGACAGATGCATGTTTACCACAATGTATTACACTTTTTAATCTTTTGGAAATTGAACAAATCAATTATTTTGCCTTTTGTAAGTGGGAGTTGTGCCTGTTTTTGCTGTTTACCAGACCACAGCTGTTCAACAGTCTGATGGCTGTTGTCTTATTTCTCCTCAAAAGATGTATGAGCCAGATCAAGCAATCACACATTTCCTGTTCAATTAAGCTCTGTGTCGAAAACTAAATAACTTATGACCATATTTAATACATGTATGACTAGGTCTCAGTAAGTACTTTCACATGACACATATTACAATTTACAGAAATAAAATGTTTGGATAAAAACACTTAAATTACTGCAGCGTGACACTGGGACTCAAAATGAACATTTTTTTTTTCACTTTACGCTAATGTACAAAACATGCTGTTCTCATATAAAACTGATCCTAAAGGAAACAGGGCTTTAGCTATGATGTTAAACTACAGTTGTGATTAATATTGGATAAAAATATTTAAATGATACATTTTTATGAACACAAATATGTTGTGACACGGGGACAGCAGTTTGTACCTTTGCTCAGTATCAGAGTAAAATACTTTGACTGGAACTGAAACACTACAAATATGCTAATAAACTTTTATTTAACATACACATTACAACTGAAGTGATATATACAGCTAACAGCAGAGCATGTTTTACTAAGAATTGGATTATGTATGACCTTTCTATATTCTTGTACTGTTGAATAATTTGTTCCGACAGATTCACAGACTTAAAATATCACTGATACAAGAAAAAAATATTATGTTTTAAAGTTAATAGTTTATTTACATATATGTCAGAAGTATAACTTCACATAATCAGTTATTTTTTTCTACAAGTGATACTGAAAATTTGTTAACAGTTCCATAAAATAGAGTTCTTAGGCTAAAACATTAGCCTATTTGAAAAATGATGGGTGAAACTTTAATTTTTGACACTGATGTTCACTTTAGCTTGGTCTGGCTCATATCCATCTAACATTCCAATATACACGGTCATAATGAGTATATTTACACGCATCTTAATATTCCACTATTATTCTGAATTGGACTTGAGTCATATACACTGTATATTCCATGTGGATATTCTGAATTAGGCCGTTTTCCAAATGAAGCATTTTCAGATGCAGACATGTGGGATATGCTGATATTATTCCAGTTTTATGAGGACTCTGGGCTTGTATATGGTGCATGAAAATGAATCTAATTTGCATGTTTTACAGCAGGTTGCCTCTGGTTATGGTCAGCGGGAGTAAAAAAAAAAAAAAAAAAAGATCCTCTCTGGTAGAGATGGATGCTCTGAAGAAAAGTCCACATTTCTTGTCAGAACGAGAAACACACCTAATGTTGAACATAATGATAGAGGATTGTAAACAGGTTTAGAGCTGTGAGCAAATATAAAGAACGCCTTTTCTCCTGAAGGTATCTAGAGGGATGAAATAGGGAGGCTGAGTTTGCACAGTGGAACATCTGTCACCAGTGGAAAACTTTGAAAAACATTATTTTTAACGGGGTATGCACAGCTGCATGCGAACAGGAATATTAGAGGAATATTCACTTTCACTGAGAACAGCTCATTAAAGACGCTGTGTTTTTGGGACTTGGGGAAAAACTGGAATATTTGTGGGTACGTTAATATCAGTGATGGTACAGTCACATATAGTTCTGCTCATAATTTTACATACCCTAGCAGAATTTGTGATTCTTTGGCCATTTTTCAGAGAATATGAATGATAATACAAAAACTTTTCTTTCACTCGTGGCTAGTGGTTGGGTGAAGCCATTTATTACACTGGGTTACAAAAAAATGTTTTTTGCAAGTTGTCTCGGTTTTTTCAAATGAATTAGGACCATTTTGCACCGCTAAATCCAAAAATGACATCTGTTTTTCTCAATCAGGTCAGGTTTTTTTGCTAATTTGATTTTGAAAAATTTGATCTTCTCACAAAATATACTAATTAATACCAAAATAAGATTGGTAAGCACACTTTATGAAACTTGTGACTTGATTCCTGTTAGGTACAATGGTGTATTCACCGCAGATGTAGCGGAATACGTCAGGCTTATTTTTGCAAGATCTTCTAGTCGAAGCCATTTCATTCACCTGTAATATTAAAAAAAACATTAATCATAAATTGGCAAAAGTAAAACCTTCAGAACTCGTTTATTGCAAGAAATATGAAAGAATTTTGTATCATATGATGTGAAAATACCCATAAATGTAAGCAAAAATGTTAAAAAGACAATATGTAGCATAGTTCAGAAAGTTGACCTGATTGAGCAAAATTAATGTGATTTTTGGATTCAGCACACCAAAATTATCCTAAATCAGCTCAAAAAACTTAAACAATAAATTTGTTGCTGACCAGTGTTATCAAACAAATGTGTTTGCTCTTTTTAAATCATACTGACGACAGAAACTATCCAAATGACCCTGATCCAAAGCTTCCATACCCTAGTTCTTAATCCTCTGTATTGGCCCCTTTAACATCAATGACAGCTTCAAGTCTTTTGTGGTAGTTGTGGATGAGACACTTGATTTTCCCAGATGGTAAAACTGCCCATTCTTCTTGGCAAAACACCTTCAGTTCCTTTAAAATTTTGGGTTTTCTTGCATTGAACTGAATGTGTGCACTGGAAAAAAATCTAAATCTTACCAAATGTATTTTTCTCATTTCTAGCTAAAATATGTCATCAGACTTAAAATAAGACATAATCACCTAAAGAGTAACTTTTCAGTGAGATATAAGAACTTATTTTTAGACAATAAATCATCAGTGGTAATGGTAATCACAATAGATTAACAAGATAATTTTCGCTTCTTCCATTGGCAGATTGCTTGAACTAAGCAAAAAAATCTTGAATTACGCAAAAAAAAAAAAAAAAAAAAAAAAATCTGCCTATGGAACAAATGAAAATCTGATCAACATAGATCAGATTTCGTGAAATAAGATTTTCCAGACCTGTTGTCTAAAAATAAGTTCTTATATTTCACTTAAAAGTTACTCTTTAGGTGATTATGTCTTATTTTAAGTGTGATGAGATATTTTGACAAGAAATGAGAAAAATACATTTAAGATTTTGATTTTTGCAGTGTGAGACCTCCCCAAAGTGGCGCATTTCTCAATTCTATTCTATTTTTGAACTGCACAAAAAACATTGCACTATAACTGTACAGAAGTTCACTGTAACAAATTACTGTAAAAAAAAAAACAGTAAATTTTGTACAGTATCATGCTGTTATTTGTAAATACAGTATAATGCTGTAAATAATGAGGTCTGTAAGGTGCAAATTTAAAACAGTAAGCTACTGCAAAATTTGACAGTATTCTGCAGTATTTTCTTCAGTTCCTTAACTGCTGTCCGCCCAGAACTGGTCTGAACAACGTCATGTGGCATCAAATCCCACCAGCTCATTTAGAAAAGATTCAATCAAACGAATGTTAACAATAGACTTGCTGCATCAAAGGTATGTGGCTCTTTTTTGAAGCAGAAGGATAAAATAAAATGAGAAAATAACTGAGGATGACTATTTTCAGCTGGACTTAACCCCATACAGTATGGTAACGGAGGTCACCTGATGCTTCTACCAACACTGCCAGAACTCCATTCTGCTCCAGTTGTTCATTTATCAAGGTAATTGTGATTTTATCAACGTAACTGTGGGATTTTGGGTTCATTAAACATTAAATTGCCTCCATAAATTGCGTTCACACCGGACGCAACTTGCACAGTATAACACACGTGATAATACTGCATATTTCAGGGTGCTAACCGTATGTCGCAAACATGCAGCTAATTTAAGTTGAAGCATACTTACTAGCTGCCAAGTGGACACCGTTAAACTAAACAGCGTGTCAGTTTACATGGTTATGTATAATAATGTCATCTCTTGTTAGAGCTTTTTCCAGCAATGTTCATGATTTTATATTTTAAAATGTAATTTGAAATGTTAAAATCCTAGCTTTTCACTGTGTTATACCGGAAATATTACACTAAATACGTTTTACAGTAATATATTGTTTCTTGGAATATGGTAGTTACTGTAAAATGCAGCGACTGTGGCTAACAGTATTTTACTGTAAAAGGTACATTATGCACAGCCCAGTACTGTAATACTTTTTACAGTAAGAAACTGTAGTTGTAGATTAGAGTAGAGATACTGTAGAATAACAGTAGCATGCTGGCAACTCTAGCTGCCAGTATTTTACTGTTATTTAACGGTAAAATTTGTTACAGTGTTGATACTGTGCCCTTATGTACAGAGATTTTATATGTATATAAAGATTATTTTTTCCTATTTTAATTTTCTTACATTTTGTATTATGTCTTGGATTTATAATTTACTGCAGAGGCTACATCTAACGGCAAAAAGTTCAGTGTATGTTTACGTACTTCGCAAATTAAAAAAATCAGATTCTGAGAACCTTGTTACAGAGCCCCTTTGGTGATGTGAGAAAAAAAAATGCGTGGCCACGAGTTAGTTATCTCGTGGCCACGCATTACTATCTTATTGTCACGAGTTACTACTAATGCATGACCACAAGACAGTTCACCTACCAGACTGCTGTATAGTGTAGCACACTGATTTCATGCTCTTACCACCATGGAACACCTACAATTGATTTAATTCTGTTTTCACCTTTGTACTTCAAACACTTGCAGCAAAGCATGGGGTTTTAGTATGGGGCATTACTAACTAGTGGCCACGCCTTACTTATCTCATGGTCATGCATTAGTAACTCGTGGCCATGCATTTTTTTCCCCTCATGTCACTATAGGGTTCTGAAGTTTACATACTTAGCAAATAAAAAACATTCTGAGAATCTTGGCCTATTTCTGCAGAGAATTAAAATAGGGTTACCTTAATGTGTAATGCACTATTAGATTTAATTTACATATGTAGTAGCGGAATGAGTGGAAAGCATTAAAATTTTTATCAGTTTATATTTATGACAATTTACATATTAAATACATAAACATTACATTATATACATATATTTACAATTAAAGGGGTCATATTTTGCTAAACCCACTTTTCTTAGTCTTTGGTTCATTTATTTGTGTATCTGGACCCTAATAGTTCATAAAGTTTGAATTTGAACCCTCCAGGTGCTGCAAAGCTATCTTTATATTTATTTTGGCAAAAATCAAATGGATTTCTACAACTTCTTTCAATTCCTGCTCAATGTTATGTTTTATAACTAGTTACGTCATGACATTTGCACGTATAAGGTCAAAACTTCCGACGAATAGTTCTCAGAGTACAACATAGTTGTTTATCAGCAGCAGCGGTTGTAATAAACTTTGAGCCGATTACCTAAAATGTTCAGTTGTTAGTTGTATTAACGAACACAAGTGGCTGAATGGGACAGAGAAGCAATCCGTAAGGGGGTGGGGTCAGGTGCATTTAAAGAGCCAGTGCTCAAAACGACCTTCCTCATGTCTTGAGTTGAATTAATGAAGAATTCAGACCCAAGCATAGCAGTTACAGTTTATGTAGACCGCAGGGAAATGTTTGAAAATGCGTAATTCTGTTTAAAAAAGGAAAACATCACTCCTTTAAGTCAGTCTGTGAAAACTTTGAAAACCTTTGCTTCTGTCAAAAAAAAATTACGCAAATTAACAAATCACATATTTCTAGTTTATACTGCATTTTAAAGACAAAAAACGTCCCAACATGGAGTTTATTTTATAATTATAATCACAGTTGCTTTAATGTGAAGCTAATTGTATGCCCCGCAAAATGTCACGGCGCATAAATGCATGTTTGCTTGCTTTGCCAGTGAATATCCTGTTTAACATCACATTTATTTGTATGAAGGACTGGCAAAGTGCCCTCTCAAGGAATTAAAAAGAATTAGATGTTGGCTTAAATGCAAGGACTCCAAAAATCTTTTTAGTGTTATTATATTTGCAAAGTATCTAAGAGCTCTGGCTACCACACATGCTCTAAAAGCTCACATAAAAAAAAAAAAAAAAAAAAAACTTTGGCTACGCTTCCTAGTCTTCCATTCAGCCCTATCCACATGCAAGCAGCACTACCCTCAGGAAAACCCTACCGCTCTGAAAAGTCTTTGTAAGCTGAATCACTTCCAGACAAGTGGGGCAGAGATTTGCTGCTGTGCACAATGGATGAAATACTCAGTGGGGGATGCGAATTGGATGTTCCTTGAGTACCAGAAATCATGAATTATAAGTATACAAAACGCTTTCCGTTTGCCTTTTGCTCCGCTTCCAAAATGTATTGGTAATATGATTTGGCTTAACATGTGTTGACATACAGTTTCCTGCGTGTTGCTTTGACTGGCATTGACACAAAGTGAAATTTGTCATGACTTGTGCAAATTCATGGAGGGACCTGGTGAAAGATGATTTTTTTTTTTTGTTTGTTTGTTTGATGAAAATATGTTCCCGCGAATTCACGGCTGAGCCATTTTAGAATCCTTCTATAGTCTGTTTTTTTTCCTGTCCCCCGCTTCCTCGTTTTGAAGCATAAAAAGCATTTGTGTTCATTTTAAAATGTTCCCTATGTTAAAAATGACATCTAAGGTCTAAACTAAATATACATCCTGTTCATCCTCCACGTCTTTTGCTGTGATGGGCTGTCTCTGTTATTTTTCCTCCGGGGGTTTAACAGTTACCGCTCTCTAAATGACTCTCAGCCGGTATGGAGCACACATTGTGAGTGGGTAAATAAAGGTCTGATTTATCAAACCAGCCTCAAATTATCATGCTGCTGCTGCTGCTACAGTGCTGGCTTTGTGTTTACCTTTTCACATCACAGTGTCTTGTGCCTCGCTTCCCTGCCATCTGAAATAAAACAAAAAATAAATAAATAAATAAAACACTCCAGCAGACTGTCCGTGGGTAGGAATAACCGATTATAAGTTGACAGTGATTAAAAAATGCCAGGGTTAATCGATCTGAATGTGAGTTTTAACAGCTCAGAATAAAAAGATGCGTTTAAACTAGTGCTGGCAAATGATTAAAATTTTTAATCAGATTAATCGCAGGGTTGCTGTGGATTCATTTTGACTAGTCACAATTAAATATAATTCATTTTTAATCTATATTAATCAATTTTCATTTTGCATGGCATACCATAGGGTCTGTGAGGGACTGCCTTGGACAAAATTTACGTTACCCTCACTCACACACACACACCTACGAACGCGTGCGCTCATACTACTATGAACACCTATCACACACACAAATGAGAAACCTCACATATATACACTACTGAAATTGCACACACATACATGTGAGAGCACACACACACATATATCACTAAACGCACACATACACACACTGTTGACTTTACACATTTCATATTTATTTATATGCATGGCAATATTTGTTGTATGCAAGGCCATATACGTGCATATGAGGCAATACATGTGTGCATGAGAGGCAATATATGTGTATGAGAGACAATATATGTGTGTATGACAGACAATATGTGTGCGTATGAGGCAATACATGTGTGCATGAGAGGCGATAAATGTGTGAGATAATATATGTGTGTATGAGGGACACTATATGTGTGTGAGGGACACTATATGTGTGTATGAGAGACAATATATGTGTGTATGAGAGACAATATATGTGTGTATGGGAGACAATATATGTGTGTATGAGAGGCGATATGCGTGTGAGGGGCAATATATGTGTGTATGAGAAGCAATATATGTGTGTATGAGAGGCAATATGTGTGTGTATGAGAGGCAATATGTGTGTGTATGAGAGGCACTATATGTGTGTATGAGAGGCGATATGTGTGTGTATGAGAAGCAATATACGTGTGTATGAGAGACAATATGTGTATGAGAGGCACTATATGTGTGTATGAGAGGCGATATGTGTGTGAGGGGCAATATATGTGTGTATGAGAAGCAAAATATGTGTGTATGAGGCAATATGTATGTATGAGAGGCAATATGTGTGTGTGTATGAGAGGCAATATGTGTGAGAGGCAATATATGTGTGTATGAGAGGCAATATATGTATATATGTGTGTGAGAGACAATATATGTGTGTGTATGAGAAGCAATATGTGTGTGTGAGAGGCAATATGTGTGTGTGAGAGGCAATATGTGTGTATGAGAGGCAATATATGTGTGTATGAGACAATATAGGTGTGTATGAGAAGCAATATATGTGTGTATGAGAGGCAATATGTGTGTATGAGAAGCAATATATGTGTGTATGAGAGACAATGTATGTGTATGAGAGGCAATATATGTGTGTATGAGAGACAATATATGTGTATGAGAAGCAATATAGGTGTGTATGAGAAGCAATATAGGTGTGTATGAGAAGCAATATAGGTGTGTATGAGAGACAATATATATGTGCACGAGAGGCGATATATGTGTATGGTGTATGCAATGTTAGATTAGAACAGAATAAAGTGCGAAAAAGTGTGCATGCACAAAGATAGTGCAAAAAACAATATATAATAATAATAATAATAATAATAATAATAATAATAATAATAATAATAAAAACTACACAAACTACATCCATATTTACATGTCAAAGTCCTGCACACAAACTTATCAATTCTTTGCCAAAATGAAACTTTGCTGTGAAAACCTGACAATCCTTCATCAAATTGCCGTTTTGGAGCAAAAATACTTCACACATGGACCATTTAAGTTACTCTTTCCAAAAAACAGGTCTTTTCAAAGCTCAGATACACTTTGTATAAAACACTCCTGTCTTTGTGCACTTTCTCCCACCCCCCACACAGACTTCTGTGAAAGATTGTTCCAGTACAGCACATCTATTCACGTTTCAACGAACACAGAAATAGAAAGGCTTTAGGAGAAAATATACGCACCTTAGTTTTTATTTATTTATTTATTTATTTTTGATTTCACTTGGTCATTACAGGTTTTTACAACAGCACAATAACAGTAGAGGTATCGATACAGTATCTTCCTCTATAGATGACTGCTTTAAATGGACTTCATATTAAACAGTATTGTAAAGCAGGCGTCGGTTTATGGATTTGTTTGGGTCTGGTCACATCATGTCACGATCGATGTCCTCACTGGATCCGAAATGGAAGAAATGTTCATAAACCCCGAGTCGCTTAAATGTCTCCACATGCCTCTTTTCTGTTGTCAGTCTCACTTCTGTGTTTCTTTGTGTACAAGTTTTCCCCTGGTGACTGTAAGAGACACTTCTAACGGACAAGTTTCACCCCCGACGCCACGAATCATCCCTGCAAATACACCGACTCCCTCGTCTTTCCAGTCCTCGTCCTGGTGTTTGCAGCAAAATCCGATTTTATCGCTCAATTTCTATACATCTCCGACTGTTTTTATCTGGATCAGACGCTCCTGTTGCACAAATACAGATGATTTATGTCCGTGTAGCAGCAACGGTGTGTTTTTGTGGCTCCATATTGTTACTTTTAAGCAAATAATCACAAATGCGGCCGAATAAATGCTTGCAGTTTACATCTTATGGTAATCAGGCGTACCGTAGGGGCTGTTCTGATCTCGCAATAAGATGTTTCCTGAGATTCCTGAAAGCAAGTGTCCAGCTGTAAATGCGTCTGTTCACATGTGGTGTTAAAAAGCACCACCAGATGTGTCTTGAGTGATCACTAGCACTTGATATGCAAATAAAGAGCTCATCTATGGCCTAAAACATAGTGTGCATGTTAATTTCAAGTTCAACAGACTGGCTTTTATAATTCACTGTGCCGCATGAAGATATTGTTGCAGTGAATCAGATGCCCGTTAAATATCAATAGGCAACACAAGGCAAATGTATGTGTATAACAGAATTCATACACAGGTCAATTCACAGTACTTTACAAAAATAGGACCAATGGCCCTGTAGCTTACCGGCCAAATTAAAGGCTTTGGGAAATGTACCCAGATGCCATTTATTATCACCCAGTTATGTGTATTTATTATATTACAGAAATAGCCCATGTTTTGGTCATATTCCAATCAGATCTGTAAAAAATTCAAATTCCAACTTGATATCATTGATACTGATTTACTGTATCAATCCACTTCCTATCTGTTGTAATGGGGAAATTTTTCTGGATCGAAATAATTGTGATACCTTGTGCTGACATCATCATACAGAAGCTGTATACCAAGTTTGAAGTCAATCAGAACTGGAGTTTGGGAGAAAAAGACGATTGAAATGTTTTCCCCATTAGAGCCCATGTTAAATGTTCCATAAGTTCCCGGATCCAGAAGAAGATCCTGATCAGCATGTGGACATTATGTCTTGGTCATCTCCCCATCAGGGCTGAACTGTAGAAATTTCCACTGTTTGTCATTTATATTTACTGAGTTATTGCATCGATCCACTTCCTATCTCTTATAATGGGGACATTTTTCAAAGTCGCACCAAATCCAGAATCAGATCTGGATTTAAATAATTTCACTAACTTTTGTTGACATCATCATAAAGAAGCTGTATACCAAGTTTGAAGTCAATGAGAATTGTAGTTTCGGAGAAGAAGACAATTGAAATTTTTGTAACGGACGAAGGACGACAACAGACGACGACGGACGCCACATGACGACAATAGCTTACGGCCTGTCGGCTGGTAAGCTAAAAATGAAAAAGAGACAAGTTAAAAACACACAATTAAGACATGATCAATAAAACACAAATAATAATCAGCTAAAGTAAACTGAAAGAGAAGCGTTCCAAAGGCTACATGCTTTAATATGACAGTTTTCCAGGACAGATACCTGTTTAGATTCCTGGAGAAAGCGGACAACACCATCAGATCTGTGCGATGTGATCAGATTTTCCAGGACAGATGTGAATGCAGATCTGAACACGGCCTTAGGCAGGACTAGAGTATTAGTCTTTCCTATCCAGACGTGTGCCAGAGGTGGAAGAAAGGTTCCTGAAAGAGGAAAAAAAAGAAGTTAGCATTTCTTTAAACATGACCGTAATCTTAGGTGGTGTTATTCTAAGAAGCAGTGGCACAACTCTGCAAACAATGTTCCTGGGGAATTTGTTTTAGTTGAACATTTGCATGTGGGCAGGCAAGCCTGGCATTAAAATGACAAAATCCGTGCAGAAGAAAACACTGATAACATTGTGTGTCATTGAACAGGAAATCGTCATGTTGCCAGTTTAAGCATTAGTTGTAGCTTAGAGGGTTTTCTTTGAAAACAGTAACATGCAGATGGAAAATGCAGATTGAAATAGTCCACTCTAATGGACTATTTCCCGTGAGTGTGACTTTTATTTAAATATAGATTTATTTATTTTTACAAAAAACAACAAACATAAAACAGCCCCTCCTGCACATGAATGAATTTACAGCAACACAGTCCTGACAACAATAAATTAACCCTTTCGTGCACAAATTATGAGAACCTTAATCAACATTTATTTCCTGAGTGTTTTTATTCCTCTTTAGACATGAAAAAAACAATGTGACTGAAAATTTTCTTATGAACCTATTTTTCATGGAGTTAAAAAAAAATGTCAGCTTGACACCATGCGTTTAATTTTGGAAGCAAAGAAACATGGATTTACTGATATATCATGTGAAAACTATTAAATAAAAACCTTTTTAATGCTGCTAATCTGCTGTTTTCTCACATTTTAACACACTCTAATACTAGTCATTACTCACTTCATGGAGATAATATGCAAAAAAAAAAAATATAAAAAAAAAACAGTTAATTGCAGTTTAGTAACAATAACAAGCAACTGATTATTTATTTATTTGTTTATTTATTTATTTATTTATTGGTTTAGTTTATTTTTTAATATGCAACAAGACACAGTAATCTTACTTAGTCCTTAGGAAAAAAAAACAGGTAGTAAGAGGTTATGGAGGAAAACAAAAAAACAAAAACAAAATTTATACATATACATGACTTCATTTGCACATTCTAAAAGGAGTGGAGGAAGTATAATTTATTTAATCCCACCCCTTCAACACTCAAACATCTTACTGTAAATCAGGTTTATCAAGAACAGCAAAGTTACAGTAACGGTATGAATGTCAGTGTATGGGATGATGTATAAGTGTCCACTGTGTTGACTGATATGGAACTAAAACAATAAAATCCTTGAATATGCAAGAGAACAGCTGGAGAAGAACTGTCCACTGTAGTGACCAGTATGCATGAAAGGGTTAATATGCTACAAATCAGTAATTGTATATCAAATAAAAGACAGAAAAGTGTATGTAATGCAGGAAACAGCAAGGTCAGTCACTCATATCAGTCTCCTCATTGAAGACATTTTATCACGGTGTCCCTTATCTGCTCAAACACTCTGCCTCTATCATCATTATAATACTTTAGTCTTTCCAGATGTAGCATGTTTGCCAGTTCCCCCATCCAAAGGTCAAAGGTGGGCACTAAGTCCTTTTTCCACACTCTCAGGATCAACTTTTTAGCAATCACCAAACCAAACAAAACAGCAGCGTTCTCATATTTACTGGCTGATGGTAAAGCACTAGAAGCCCCAGTGATGGCAATGAGTGGATCTGGATCCCAATGCTTCCAAAACCACTGAAAAACAATGAAAAATACTTTTCCAGAATGAGTAAAGTTTAGTACATGACCAGATGGAGCACGCCAAGTTGCCGATTGCAGACTTACATCGGTTGCAAACTGGTCACACATGGGTAAAAAAGCTATTTGAGTGTAATTTTTTATTGCCTCAGTTTATGTATCTTCGGTTTGTCCAGGGATACTGCCAGGGATTTAAGGCCCCGAAAAAAAAATATCACTTTGGGTCCGACCACTTTAATGATGTAAACCATGCAAACGATAAAAACATAACACTGTGCAGGCATGGATCAGTACACTGTTTACAATCCCATATGATAAAAGGGAAGTGAATTCTGTGTGTGGTATATCGGGCATCACACAAAATCCATACAGAGTTTACCGTTGCAGTTTGCCATACTTATGTATTTTTAGTCAAGGAACAGACTAGCAAAAACAGCAAGTTGATAGGAACAATATTTTGGGAGATATTAGCAATTTTGTAATTCAATAGTGTGACAATGGCCAATCACACTGCTATGCCCAGAATCAGACTCATCATTGAAGTGCGTTACCTAGCAACAGATAAATATAAGACCTTGTTACCATGGTGTCAAATTTCATGTGCAGAAACAGACATGCCAGCTGAGAGGTTATTTAACTGAAAATACCAGAGAAATTCACCAAGATTGTTGTGAAAGGTGTGAGTCATCGTTTACGTTTCAGTAATATTTTATAAAGATAGCAGTATTAGATTCTTTTTTACACTGATGTACAAATAAAATCTAGCTCCCTTTGCCTTTTACTCTCCTCTCTTACGCTTCTTCCTCATCATCTGTGCTGCTGTTAGTGGTGTTGTCCTTCAATTCTCCCTCAGTGTCACCTACACTTGGCACAAGCTGACTGGATTTTTTTTTTTTTTTTGCCAAAAACTAAACTAAAGCAAAGAAACACATTTATCAGCACTTAAGAAGCTAACATTCTTTTATGGTGCTAGGTTAATAATTTTGGTTAAAAAAAAGACTAATGTTCTGCTGTTTCCTAGGGCCCCTGAGAATCATCATCACTTTTCTCCCCCTGGGTATGTCGAATATCCTTATACAGGGTGACCCAAAAAAACGGGAATTTTTGAAGTGCGTATTAGCAGACATGAGCAAGTGGCAGCACTGCAAGACAGTGACCTTGAGCAAGTAAACACCCCCCCCTTTTAGTAACCACTGGCGGCTGTGCGAGAATTGTTCGGTAACCGTGTGATCTCAAGATTCGGTAACGTTCCCTGGCCCCCTAGATCGCCAGATTTGTCCGTTTGTGATTTTTTCTTGTGGGGCTATCTATAAAGTAAAGTGTACATGACTCGACCAAGAACTCTGGATGAGTTAAAACAGAGAATTCAGGATAAAATTCACAGTATCCCAGCTGAGATGTTGCAGCGGTCAATGAGGAATCTCAACAGCAGATTTCAAGAATGCATTCATACAGGACGACGCCATCTACAGGAAGTAATTTTTAAGAAATGAAAATTCCATCATTGTTTCTTAAATGGCATGTTTTAAGGTTTCAATTACAATGAATAAAATATTTTTCTTCCATCACACTTGGTTTTATCGGATTGTTAAAAAGTTCCCGTTTTTTTGTGTCACCCTGTACTTGCATATGAATCTGCATTATTTTAACTTTTCTGAGGTCTAGACTAAAACCAATGCTGTCTTTTTTTTTTTTTTACTACATTAAATGTCTTTAAAGCAGATGGCAATCAGTTTTTGGCGAATGGTCACTTTTTGCCTCAACACCTGTTGCACAACATGATTGCTGACGGCTTTTTTCCCTGTGAAATGAGTCTGTATGTGTTGCCAACTTCCACTTGTACAAATGCAGGACGGCTGCAGAAGGATAGTTTAGGTTTTGTTTTGTTGAGAAAGTTTAAAAAAAAAAAAAAGAAAAAAAAAAGTGACTAGTCTCTCCCTTTACTGGATACTGATTGGATACTGGATACACACAGTCTTATAGCCCCCATGATCCGATACTCACCCAAATAATATCCAAACTCATTATCTGAGTCGCATCAGGCTTTTATGACAGCTGACCCAGGTGGCTTGAAAATGCATATTCAGCGCTCCGGGAACCAAGCCCATTGGAGCATATTAGCTAGAACACATGCAACAACCTTCAGGGAAAAACAGTAAATATTTAGTTGAAAAAAGATCTTGTTATTGGCTGAGTAAAACTCTGTAATTTCATTTGCATAGTCCCGTGGGAGAGCTACTACAGTATATGTGTTTTTTAAACTCCTTTAAATAGCCACCCTTGATGAAAATCCACACCCCACATGCCCGGAAGGCGAGGCTGTCTGCCAACGGAGACTTTAGTAATGACACATTACGAGCGTACAGAACAGATGATTTGTATCTATCCATCCATCCTTTCATCCATCTCTTTGTGTCTTTGGTGAAGAAACCCAGAGGACCAGGCTATCTATCTTCCAGGGAGAGAAGAAGGTTATTGTACTGGGGAGTGTTAGCTTTGTGGTGTCACGGTTTCCCCTTCTGGGTGAATGCGTATGTATAACCTCAACCTTCATAAACCCAACTACCTTTCACGTCCACACTTCTATGTATGGTGCTTTTCAATTGTGTCGGTCAGCAACTATACACAAGCGACCTGTTTTTATTTGCATCTTCAGTGTGTGCATGAAAACAGAAGAAAATAAGGCTAATGACGTTTATTTTGTCTTCTGTTGATGTAATTATACTTTTATTTTTTCTTTTGTTCAGACAAGATATAGTTTTTTGGAGTTACCTGCTTGACAGTTTCGACCAATGAAATGTGAAATATTGCAAAACAACTCACCAAAATAATTGAACCAACAAACATAAATGCCATGTTAAGACTTTTGTCACCAATTTTTCATCAAATCTGACTACGCACCTGAATCTCTTCCCTCACTGAGAACAATTTCAAAGTGTACTCCACCATAAACAGTCTATTTGTTTACAAAGAGCCAGAAGGTCATTCGGACATTTTCGGAAATTCGTCGCAACATCAGCTGCGTGGAGCTCCGCTTCCCGCAATGCATGTCGTGACAAATTTCCGAAAATGTCAGAGTGATCTACCAGCTCTGTTTCTGAAAAAAACTACACTGTAAATAAGCTCTTTTCACGGCCATAGAAAATTAATAATCCTCTAATATTTCTGTTCACATGCAGCTGCTCATACCACATTAAAAATACTGTTTTTCAGACTTTTCCACTGGTGACAGATGTTCCACTGTATGAACTCAGACTCCCTCCTATGTTCCATCAAAGCCCTTCTGGAAAAGGTCAGGTTACAGTGGATGCGTTTCTCCTTCTGAGAAGAAATAAGGACTTTTCTTTAGAGTCCACCTCCACCAGAGAAGAGTTGTGTCTTTACCAAAGACAGTCTTGTATTGCAATCTGGGGTAAAATGTACAAATTACCAAATGCACCGTGTACATGTTGAAAGAAATCCTTATACAGACGAAATTATGTTAGCATAACCTTCATGTGTGAACTGGAAAATGCTCCATTTACAAAAAGACTCATGTGGCACCTGTCAGATTCAGAATATTGTCAAATTTGGAATAATAGTGGACTATTAACATGTGTGTAAACTTGCTCAGTGTTTTTGTGGTTAGGCTTAGGCAGTGACAGCACTTGAAGCTAAAAATTATATGGTTTTAATCCAACAAAAGACCATGAACCAACAACTGCGGCTTGAATTGAAGTCAGCGCAGAAACTATATATTGAAGATGACAATATTTGTAAACTATCCACTATATCTGTACTAGGGATGCAAATTATCGATTAATTCATTAATCATTAGTTGGTTGCCCTTATCGATCGATTAACAATTAATTGATAAGTGGCAATTTTCCTGAGAACCTGAATTTCTTTTTCAAGACGGTCTATAAGAATAAAAGCTAAATACTGATTATACACTTCATGAAAAAATCATGTCATCTTCGTTAATGATTGATTTATTGAACTATTGGATACAGTCAGTGTTTCCTGTGGAATTCATCTGTTGATGTGGCGGTGTGTAATGGGGGGGGGGGCGCATGCATTTCGCCGGGGTGAAGTACTCGCGCGCACAGTACGGCCGGGGGATGCGTGCGTGTTGGTTGGTAACCGCGAGCGTGCGTGCATCATTTTCCGTCCTACTTCTAATACTATGGGGGTACGGTGCAGTCCGTGACCCCACAGAAGTGAAAGTGAAACTTTTCACTGACCGTAGACTACACCAACCTCCAGGGAAAATGCTCCGATACTGACCCCGCATTTGTGCATGTATTTATTCGGGGGTGCACCGCCCCCACAAACAGTCTGTGTTTGGTCCACCATGTCCATACAGACATTCTAACTCATGATGCAGTTCAATGACTGGCTATCCCAGCCGCAGTGTCGCAACAAACCGGCAGCCTTCGGACAGGTGTGGACGGGTGGAAAAGGGCAATTAACCGACAATTAATAATTTAATTGAGCAAATTCTTATCGACAATTAATCGTTAGTCGATAATTGTTTACGTTCCTAATCTGTGCAGTATTTGTTCAAACAAAATCTCACTCAGTCAAAATAACATGTATTTTATAATCTTTAAATGCTGCATGAGCTGATAGTTTACATCACAGTGCCAAAATACAGTCCGCAAGCAAAAACCCACCCGCCAAAGGGTCCAATCCAAACCATGGGATAAATCTGTGAAAAACAAATGTACACTGAAGATATTAACAGATGGATGTCAAAATTATTTTGGTTCACGTTCCACATGCAGACCAATATGACCTTTAGTGGATCAGACCGGCAAAATACTATCATAAAAACCTTTGAAAAATGGAAACTCCACATTTTTTTTCTTTGTTTTCATGTAAAGAAGTAAAATTATATGAAAATGTTTACATTTACAAACTACCATTTAACAAAACTGTAAATAACCTGAACAAATATGAACAACCTGAAATGTCTTAAAAGGAATAAGTGCAATTTTAACAATTATCTGCCTGTTACTAAATGTTTTGTGTATTTGTAAATCCACTGTGATCCATTTGTTGTAATATACACGTGTGCAGTTATTTATCTTAAGACATTTCAGGTTGTTCGTGTTATTCAGATTTTTCAGGAAACTTTGTAGATTTACACATTTTCATAATGTAATTTAACTTTTTTCACTGTTATTATTTGACTGGTCTGGCCTATTTGACATCATATTGGGCTGTACATGGCTCCTGAACTAAAATAAGTATGAGACCTCTGGTTTCCATTATAGCTCTGTTAGCTTCACTCTGTTTTTGACAGAAAACAGCCACGGTAAAACCACTAATCACCTCTGTTTTCTGTTCGGTTTGTGTTGTCAGTAACTGAACTAAAGATCTGTTTGGAATCCAACAAACAAGGTCAGAACTGTCCCAGTTTAATCTGAACTTGGACTTTCACTTGAGCATCTAAACTTTTTCTATTACATTCACAGTCTTATGTTTAATGCTAGTTTTTTTTTTCACTTTAATTTTGCTTTTGTATTGCAATGCTATGTCTGCCTGAAGATGCTTGAACTTCAATCTCAATAAAGTACGGAATTGAATTGAACCATGGATGAACAAACGGCAACTTAGCGAAGATAATAACCCCCCGTAATAATTTTAAGCCTTCATAAACCTCATAATAAACTCATCCGTGTAGAAGGAACACTGTGGTTTCAGCATCCATCCACTTTAACAGACAAAGTTTTCAGCAGTGCAGTAAAGAAGACCAGGGATCTGTATCTTCCGGGGAGAGAAAAAGGTTATCGTTGTGAAGAATGTATGGGAAGTTTGCAACATGGTACTATCGTATAACCTTCTGGGTGAATGCTCTGCCAGGAGCTATAAACCGAGAAAAAAATTGAGACAGCACTTCTTCTCCACAGAGTCTCCATAGTGCACCCACATACCCTCTATTTGTGTTTTACTTTTCTGCGAGTGTTTAACTGCTGTTGTCAGTGTCACTGTGACTTGTACTTGTACTATGTCAGACTTTACTGTAACCCTTCATGTTACTGTAACCTGAAAAATCTGGTATTTCCACATAGGCGTGTTGTTGCGGTGTAAATCCACAGATTCTTCTAAAATGTTCTATTGTACATATTTTACTCTTGTGTCTTCTACAATAATCATCACGTCTAGACAAAAGAAAAAGAAATCATTAGCGATTCAACAGACGGATTCATTATATCTATTGGATACATGCATCATTAATCACTCTGGAGGAAAAATGGAAAATTGGGCATTTTGTCAGCACCATAATGCATTTTGTACATTGCGCTGGAGTACCAAATATAGAGGGGAAAAACAAATCTATAACAAATTACATTTCGTATTATATTGAAATGACTCAGCTGAAAGGAATGAGGTTTTATACTGATCATACATCATCACATATGTGTTCCACTGATACGATTACCACTGGATGGGCTGCAGTTTTATAATTGTGCCAGTTTACCTCAGTATTACTATTGTTATTTTTAGGGCTGCAGATGGATTTTCAGTTCTCGTTTGCAAATTGTTCTGCTCTTAAGAAAAAAAGAGAGCGCTGACAAGTCATCAAATCCCTCTGACATCAGCAACCAGCAGGTGACTACACCAACAAGCGAGAACAAAGGACTTTAAATAGGGCTTTGAAAATGTCACTTTCTACACATGGCTGAGCACTCGTCACACCCTTAACCCCAACTAACGTGTCTCTACCTGGCAGATCTGTCAGCGCAGACGCTAAACAGGTCAAGCAACAGGGGGAGACTCCGAGCCCCGGTGGGTCTGCTGTTCAATCTGTGTCTGACTCGTAAACAAGATGTACGTGAGGAATCAGCCAAAATGAGAGGCAAAAAGAGGACAATAATCTATGACTGCTTCGCTGATTATTAACTACGACTAGGGATGTAACGATTACACTGGGTTACAAAAAAATTTTTTTTGCAAGTTGTCTAGGTTTTTTCAACTGAATTAGGACCATTTTGCACCGCTAAATCCAAAAATGACATCCGTTTTTCTCAATCAGGTCAGGTTTTTTTGCCAATTTGATTTTGAAAAATTTGATCTTCTCACAAAATATAATAATTAATACCAAAATAAGATTGGTAAGCACACTTTATGAAACTTGTGACTTGATTCCTGTTAGGTACAATGGTGTATTCACCGCAGATGTAGCAGAATACGTCAGGCTTATTTTTGCAAGATCTTCTAGTCGAAGCCATTTCATTCACCTGTAATATTAAAAAAAACATTAATCATAAATTGGCAAAAGTAAAATCTTCAGAACTCGTTTATTGCAAGAAATAGGAAAGAATTTTGTATCATATGATGTCAAAATGCCCATAAATGTAAGCAAAAATGTTAAAAAGCCAACATGTAGCATAATTCAGAAAGTTGACCTGATTGTGCAAAATGAATGTGATTTTTGGATTCAGCACACCAAAATTATCCTAAATCAGCTCAAAAAACTTAAACAATAAATTTGTTGTTGACCAGTGTTACCAGTATAACGATGAACTGCGGTAAAATTCCCGACAGTTAGTATTACCGTTTAAATTCTAATTATCATGATAACTGTGTTTGATTACTGCACTTTGAAAGAGAAAGAGAGAGAGAGAGAGAGAGAGAGAGAGAGAGACCCTAAAACAACTTAAACTTGATCTGGAAAATGGTCAGACAATGGCCATAAGGTGCCATCTCGAATGCACATTTGTATGTTGGATGTTTACATGTTAATATTTGAATGTTTCTGCCAATAGAAAGTACATTGTGCCTTGTTGAGCCGCATTATGTAATAAATTCCCATAATGTAATAAAAGTTCAAAATGTAATAAGAATGTCACGTCATCTTGTAATAAAGCCGCATTATGTAATAAACTGACGCATTTTGTAATAAACTACGTCGACGCATTATATAGTAAATTTTTTCACATTATGTAGTAAGTTATTACAATTTGAGAAATTTATTACAAAATGCACTTGACACATTTTTATTTTTAAAAAAAAATGTAATAACATGGTTCATGATGTAATAACAATCCAAATTAATATAATTTCAGAGCAATTTAGAAGAAATTAGTCACAGGAGCTACAGGTAATGTAATCAGAACTTTAACCACACAGTTTAAAGATTAATTTAGCACATTACATTTTCCTGAAAATAAAAATGTGTCAAGTGCATTTTGTAATAAATTTCTCAAATTGTAATAACTTACTACATAATGCGAAAAAATGTACTACATAATGCACTGAGGTAGTTTATTACAAAATGCGTCAGTTTATTACATAATGCAGCTTTATTACAAGATGACATGACATTCTTATTACATTTTGAACTTTTATTACATAACGGGAATTTATTACATAATCCGGCTCAACATGCCTATTATTTTTATTTGATTTTTTTAGGTTTTTTTTGTTTTGTTTTGTTTTTTTTACATATAACTTGGTTAAATTATTTCAGTGTGTGTATTAGTACTTTTTGAAAATTTTGAGCACATTACAACAATACCGCGATAATAATGATGACCGTGATAATTTTGGTCACAATAACCGTGATATGAAATTTTCATATCATTACTTCCCTAACTACGGCACAGAGTGGTGGGTGATATGGGCAAAATATATATATATATATATATATATATATATATATATATATATATATATCAATTATTTTTTTTTAATGTCCCAATAACAATATTCTGATGATATCCTTTAAAATGTTTTTTTTTTTTTTTTTTTTTTTTTTTTGGGGGGGGGGGGGTATCTTGTTTGTTTTTTAAGTGCTTCATAATACATCAGTAGTAATACACGGGCACTAGCAATACACGTGGGTGTGCTGTCCATAATGTTTTTTTTTTTTTTTTTTTAACTTGTCTTGCCCAGCATCATAACAGCAGAATGGTAGTCTGGCTCCTGTTTGGTGCTGAACAAATTTGCTTTGCCTAGAGAAACTTCACAAAGTATATGAAGCTCCCCTTGATATTCTACTGTCTTTATTAAGAGTTTTGTTGAACCACATTTCGATGCCAGACCTGACATTGGGCGGGGGGGGGCAAGAAAGGAGAAGGTGGTGAAGACCCTCACAAGAAAATATCAACAATACAAACAATAACAACCATAGTGATAACTCTAATATTAACAATAACTACAACCAGAACTGCGTAAACTGGGCAGAGGGGAAAGAAAAAAAAACAAAACATAAACAAACAAAATGTGCGGTCCATAACTAACGTAACCAACGCTGGGGTGAAACGAAAGTGAAACCTAACATACTTTCAACGTCCGACTCCCGGCTTCTATTCCTCTAATATACAGTGGATCTTACACGAAATTTCCACAACTTCTAACCTCTATCCACCGGACCCCCTCCACATGAATCTGTCATGTTTACCCCCCTTTACGGCGCCCCAGCTTGTATGTAATGTTATTTTGACCAAAACCGAACCATTTCCAGTCTAGTGATGTAGACCCATGTCTGATATGAAAACATCCGCTGAGACGGAAGACCCCTGCATATTTCCTCCATGTGAGACCGTGTTGTGTTTTGGAGCCGCTGAGTCACCACCAGACTGAATCCTGTCCGCTGATTGGTTTCTGAAGCATGCATTTGGCCAATGAGGACTTTCATGCACCTCTCCTTCACCATCTATGCACCGTCAGTTTGTTTTCATTTCGAGACAGTATGAATACTCGATAATGTAAAACTGTACATTGTCAGATAAACATTTCCGATATTATCATAACTAATATATCGCCCATCTCTAACGGCACATGTGGGTTTTACCGTGAGATAGATTTAACTTTAAAGGGACTACATGTAGTATTTTTTTACTTTCCCAACCAGCTACTGGCAACAATCCATGTAAATAATTGGTATAAAATGCAGTTTGTCATCTTTTCATGGTCATCAGATATGACCCATTTGGACGTTCAGAGGCTCCATAGTGAAAGTGGAAACACTGTTATCTACAATATTGATTCACCAGCAAACGCATGGAGTTTGATAAATAACAGTGGTTGTAGACACTTGATTATATGTTCAGCTCTTGATATATTTACTGAAAAAGTCAGTTTTTCTTCAGTTTTCTCTGTTTGTGATGCAATAACCCTCAGCTTTAATCTCAGTGTTTATGAACATGTACATTTTCAGTGAACTGAATATAGGAAAATACCTGATTGTCACTGAAAAAATGCAAAATACACAGGATAATATTGTTATAAAGGTGATAAATCACTTAAGAAAGGTTAAAGAGAGAAAACTTAATTTAGGAGCACTGGGTCTTTATGGGTTAAATACTAAACTGTATGGGAATGTGCAATGATCAGAGGGATTAAAGCCTATGAATCTGTTATGTCTTGTTGGTTATCTAAAAAAAAAAAAAAAAAAAAAAAAAAAAAAGACACATAAAGCCCAGTCTTCAACACAAAATGCTCCATTATGATCCACCACAAGGTTCACCATTGCTGATGAGAAGCCTTGTGGTCTTCATCAGGGTCGTCATGAAAGACTGCATTTAAATAAGGTATGCATGGAGTGTAAAAAATACAGAAGGCTAAAAAAAAAAAAGTTGGTGTTTTGTGATGAAGGCCACATGGGTCTGTAGTCGCTTTTCCATTGACAATCAAATTGTGCAAATGTAAATTGCACATAAAAATGTACCGAATGTAAAAACGACAATTTCGCCAAAACTCTTGTTCAATTAAAAGTTTTTGCGCTGGCAAGAGGTGGTTTTTCAGGCATAGTGCAAATGGTACATCACACAAAACTGCAATGGAAAGACCTTTTTCCGCAACTAGAGTCACATGAATGAAAAAAAAAAAAGCGAATGTTGACAGACGTTACAACAAGCGAAGAAGTTTTAAATGAAACATGGTGCGGTATGTGTGAACACACCAGGAAAATGAATAATTTCTTAAATTCAGTACAGGATAGAGGGGTAATATACAGTGTCCCAAAAAATTTGACATCATTTTATCACCTAATAATTTGTTTGCTCGTTTTGCTAAAAAAAAGTGAAATGATTTTTACCTTCACCAAGGAGGTTATGTTTTCATCAGGGTTTGTTTGTTTGTTAGCAAGATAACTCAAAAAGGTATGGACGGATTTTGATGGAATTTTCAGGAAATGTTAATACTGGAACGAAGAACAAATGATGAAACTGTTTTTCTTTTTTTGGGGGTGGGGGGTCTGATCTACTTTGGCAGAAGTTTGCACTCTCTGAGTGCTTTTCTAGTTATTGTTCTGCTTTCAGGAATCGACATATTGGCCCCCACGCTCCCCTGACCTAACACTGTGATTTCTTCCTGTGGGGTTACGTGAACGGACTGGTCTATATTCCACTACTCCCCACATGTGTAGAGGAAATCAAGAGGAGGATCACTGAAGCTCTGGACAATGTTACACATGACATGCTGCAGCAAGCGTGGAAGGAACTCCGCTACCGACTTGACACATTAAACATTTGTAGTAACTTTGGAACATTATGAAATTACCATCCCCCAGAATTTTTTGTTTGAAATTTGTAGAATAAAACATTTTATGTCCAAAATAAATCCTATTAAGTATTATTTCTTCAGAACATATAGTCACTCAGATATGGATATCTCAAATTATGTCAGTTTTTTGGGACACCTTGTCTTAGAGCTGCAACCGATTAATCGACTCAAAGTGATCCAAAAAAACCATTCAACCACAATTCTCCTGAATCAAAGCTTTGTTTCCGTCATTTCTCTGCTGTTAAACATTGGTTCCACTGTTGTGTTTCACACGGACGCTTATTGTGACGCACAAAGAAGCTTCAATTCAGGAAAACTGCAACAGAATATTTCCCTTCAATCAGTTCGAGTTGATTCATCAACTCGTGAATTTTTGCATTCGCTTCAAGCACCTAATTGATTAATCGGTTGCAGCTCTACCTTGTCTAATAACATTGGGTTAGAAAAAAATGTTTTTTGCAAGTTGTCTAGGTTTTTTCAACTGAATTAGGACCATTTTGCACCGCTAAATCCAAAAATGACATCTGTTTTTCTCAATCAGGTCAGGTTTTTTTGCTAATTTGATTTTGAAAAATTTGATCCTCTCACAAAATATAATAATTAATACCAAAATAAGATTGGTAAGCACACTTTATGAAACTTGTGACATGATTCCTGTTAGGTACAATGGTGTATTCACCGCAGATGTAGCAGAATACGTCAGGCTTATTTTTGCAAGATCTTCTAGTCGAAGCCATTTCATTCACCTGTAATATTAAAAAAAACAATCATAAATTGGCAAAAGTAAAATCTTCAGAAATCGTGTATTGCAAGAAATAGGAAAGAATTTTGTATCATATGATGTCAAAATGCCCATAAATGTAAGCAAAAATGTTAAAAAGCCAATATGTAGCATAGTTCAGAAAGTTGACCTGATTGAGCAAAATTAATGTGATTTTTGGATTCAGCACACCAAAATGATCCTAAATCAGCTCAAAAAACTTAAACAATAAATTTGTTGTTGACCAATGTAATGGAATATACCTGTAAATCACCACAATTTTTACGTTCATGGCCATGTTTAGGGAATGACTTTTTGTGTCATCCTGCGATAATAAAGAAATCATCACATTTGGGATTTAATGGAAAAAACTGACATTACACACTGTTTTTTTCGACATTTAGTAAAAATCGGTAAAGTTCTGTGCATACGTCCAACAGAAAAGCGGCTTGTGAAGTGCAACAGCGACTGGAGGTTTTCTCCTTCACTTTGGACCTTGGAAGGAGGCGAAGTTGAACTGGAAAATTCAAAGGCCAAAAAAGTAGATTGAGCAACGAGAAATTACATTGCGATTGTACTTATCTGTGTGTGCAGAAACATACAATCAGAACATTTGAGCAGGTTTTCCTTCAGCCTCAACCCAGTGAATCAGTACAGTATGTTCTGGTTTTATAGTATTGCTACAGAGGACAAATATGTAAACTGACTGCTTCCAAAAAATGACAGGTTGGTACTTTTGTGGAAAGGGAACTACTTAACAACACTGTGCACTCTGAATTGACATTTTTGTCAGTGTTCAGAATAAATGCGGAGAAACAGAGGGGGAGAGCTGGCAGTAACTGAAAACGATGCCAACCATAGTTTTAAAGTGGAAATCTACTTACATGTAGTGGAAACACTCCTAACAGACACTTAGTAAATAAATAAATGGGCTATTTAAAGCATAAAAGACAAAACAGAGTCACATCTGTGCATGACAAAGCTCTCTTTGACACTAATGAAAACTGCCTACCTATACTCATGCCAGGGATGTCAAACTCATTCTCTTTCACAGGCCACATTCAGCTCAATCTGATCTCCAGTGGCCCATTCCAGTAAAATAACATAATATCAAATAAATAATAAATAATAGTAACTCCAAATTTTTGTCTTTGTTTCAGTGCATAAAATAATGTTAAATTATGAAAATATTTACGTTTACAAATTATCCAAACAAAAAATTTGTCAATGACCTGAAAAAAAATGTATATATTTAGAAACATTTGTGAAATTTCAACAATATTATGCCTCAACTAGGGCTGGGTGATATGAAAAAAAATCACATCACGCTATTTTTTTTTTCATATCAAACAATATCGATATGTATCACGATATAAATCAAATCACTATTTTTGTCAAGCTTAACCTTTTCATGCACAAATTATGAGAACCTTAATCAATTTTTTTCAGTTTTTATTCCTCTTTAGGCATGAAAAAAAACAATGCAATTGAAAATTTTCTTCTGAAAGATAAATTAAAAAAATAAAATAAATAACATAAAACTAATTAAAAAAAAAAAAAAAACATAAAAAAATAATGAAAAAAAATTCTTATGAGCATATTTTTCATGAAGTTGCAAAAATGTCCACTCAGCTGGACACCACGTTTAATTTTTGACGCACAGAAACATGTATTTACTGATAAATTGTGTGAAAACTATGGGGAGGGCTTGTGATTCTGGGGGTTTATGCACAGGAGAGATCTACATAATGTTACCAATTCATGCCAGAAAAGATATGTAGTGTCTTAAAATTTTTAATAAAGATATGTGTAAAAAAAACAAAAAACAAAAAACGAAAAGAACAACAAAATCCATGAATATACAAGAGAACAGCTGTAGAATAGCTGTCCACTGGAGTGACCACTATGCATGAAAGGGTTAAATTTTCCGTTACTCATAAGTTAGTTGTGAAGACATCAGAAGGTTATTTTTGATTTAAATGTCAGGTTGAACAGGACAGATGTGCTTAGGAACATTATACAGCTGTTTCAGATAAATAAAACAGGTACATATATTTAAAACTACATTAAAAGTCTGACCAGCAGGTAAAAGCTTTCAAGTTTTAAAAGAGAACACAAACAAAACAGACCAGTAAATTTGCAGGTCAACTCCAAGGTAGTAAAAATCTTTGTTCCAAAAAGGTTTGTGTGAAAAGGCGAGTGTTTGCGTTCTTCACAGTCTACATATATCCATTCGGTACACCTCCAGACTGTACTGAAGGCCCTAAATCGAAACTGTTTGGTACAAATGAGTGCACCATTACACCCCTAGTTTCAGTCAAATTTTCTCCTGAGGGAACATTCATTATCTCTCGCTGTAGCCCAAACATTAGCGTATGTGCTGCGGCTGCTCTTACACTTGTGCTGTGTGCATCAACCTAACTTGACGTGGCTCTAGCGTGATTGGTTCGTTGCGGCCCTACTTAATTATGATTGGCTGTTCTTATGTCTGTCAAAACATGGACAAATGAATCTTATCAAAATTGTATCAGGCATGTCTCATATTTCTATCGAGGAAAAGTTATTTTGTGATATATATCGTTAGCATTTTATCGCTCAGCCCTAGCCTCAACTTATCATTTATGCATGTCCGTTTATAAAACAGATCTACAAAGACACAAAACATTCAGTAACAGGCAGAATATTGCTAAAATTGTGCTTCATTTTCTTCACACATTTCGGGTTCATATTTGTTCAGGTTATTCACATTTTACTGTTTAAGTATAGTTTTTTAGTGTTAATATTTAAATAATTTAATGTTATTTTTCCACTAAAACAATGACAAAAATTTTAAGTTGTCGTTATGTATAGGCATAATGTTTTGTTGTGTTTTTTCACATTAAACCAAGAAGAAAATTGGGAGTTAGGGATGTAACGATTACCGGTATAACTAACAACTGTGGTAAAATTGCAGACGGTTAGTATTACCGTTTAAATTCTAATTATCATGATAACCGTGTTTGATTACCGCACTTTTAGTGGAAAAAACGCCTATGTAAAGATATGCTTTTATGTCAAATATTTGAGTATAGTTTTAATTTTCTTACAATTTTGATTTTATATACCTAATATTTGGAACCAATATTCACTTTTAAAGTCTTTGAAAAGGTTTGTGAAGCATCTTTGTGTTATTTATGTAATTAATTATATACATTTTCAAATCAGATTTTATATTTTTTGTGTGTTTTTTGTCCTTTTATGTTTATATAGTAGGTTAAAGTGAAAAAATAACAGGCAGATAATATAGACGAAGTTGTGTTGAAAAAAAAGATACCAAACATGGGTATAGTAAACATTTGTTTATACAGTATATACAGGGTGGGGAAGCAAAATTTACAATGAACATTTAGTTGTTTTTTCTCAGCAGGCACTACGTCAATTGTTTTGAAACCAAACATATATTGATGTCATAATCATACCTAACACTATTATCCATACCTTTTCAGAAACTTTTGCCCATATGAGTAATCAGGAAAGCAAACGTCAAAGAGTGTGTGATTTGCTGAATGCACTCGTCACACCAAAGGAGATTTTAAAAATAGTTGGAGTGTCCATAAAGACTGTTTATAATGGAAAGAAGAGAATGACTATGAGCAAAACTATTACGAGAAAGTCTGGAAGATACTATTAAAGAAGAATGGGAGAAGTTGTCACCCCAATATTTGAGGAACACTTGCGCAAGTTTCAGGAAGCGTGTGAAGGCAGTTATTGAGAAAGAAGGAGGACACATAGAATAAAAACATTTTCTATTATATACATTTTCTTGTGGCAAATAAATTCTCATGACTTTCAATAAACTAATTGCTCATACACTGTCTTTCAATCCCTGCCTCAAAATATTGTAAATTTTGCTTCCCCACCCTGTAAAGGCAAAATCAAAAGTACTGAAAAATGGACAAAATAGTGTCAGACCCCTAAGGGTTAATATTTGAATGTTTCTGCCAAGAGAAAGTGCATTGTGCCAATTATTATTATTATTATTATTTTTTTTTTTTTTAATACAACTTGGTTAAAGTATTTCAGTGTGTGTATAAGTACTTTTTGAACATTTTGAGCACAATTTCAACAATACCACAATAGTAATGATAACTGTGATAATTTTGGTCACAATAACCGTGATATCAAATTTTCATATCGTTACATCCCTATTTGGAGTCATTTTAATTTTACTTGAGATTACATTGGTCTGTATGTGAAATCTGAACTAAAACTAGGTCAACTGTTCATATCTGGCGGGGCCAGTTTTGGCCCGCGGGCCACATGTTTGACCCACCTGATTCATGCCCTCAGTGTGTCTACTTCAGGAGACGGACATCTTCCATTTCTCGGCTCCATATCGAGTCCAAAGCCAACTAATATCTGGGTCTACTAGCATGCAATCAAATACTTTAAACAAAATTACTGATAATTGTCCAATAAATGGTTCAATTTGATGATTTTCATTAAAATCATCATTTTACCCCTCTGCTCTGGGCCACACTTAGCTAATAGTCATTAGATGGGCGTCATTAATTATGTCTTTCCTGCCAGAGTGAAACCCATTTGCAGCTGGTGGGATTCCTGCCAGTGGAGCATGTTTTAAAGAGCCGCTGAAGTATTCCTTCGCCCTGAATAAAATTGTTCGAATAATGGAAGGTTAATGATAGTCCAAAGTCCAATTTGGGCCAATGCAATCCTTTCTTTGTCGTCTAATCACTTTGGTACTTTCTGCTCTCCATCTGGAAAGGCCAGAGGATTTTGTGGAAGACAAGAACAATAAGCCACCAACTGGATATGCTAAAAAATAATTGTAACTGCTGCTTCCATGTGGGATTTAGACAATCTTAAACACTACTAAATGTAAATCTATCTCAAGTTTAGTTCTTTTCCAGTAATTTTCATAATGACAAAAAGTGCTCTTCCAAATAGAATAAGTGTAAATCTGTAGCCAAGTAAGCTGATGTTATGCCATAAATGTAGGTAAGTTACTGTAATTAAGTTGGGAGTAGACAACATCTTCTTGAGCAAACAGATGTTCAGTAAATACAAGCTATCCTCTCATGAAACATATAAAACGGATGCACCAGCTTCTTACAACTAATCACAGGCAGGATGAAAACTCTCCTCTCCTGTCTTGATGAGGGAACTCAAAGTGTGTAAATGTCTACATGATGTACGATTACAAGGATTTTATTATAAGTGGATTAGTTTAGAAGAGTTATAACCTCGGTGGATTAGTTTAGAAGAATATTCCTCATTAAAATTAAAAATGACTTTTAAAGCAGATGTGCCAGGTGTCATTAATTGGCGATCTCGCCGGCGGCCACTTGGGGTTTCACATTACCTGCAGTTATAAATGTGTTCTATTCCCACTTTGACGTGGATGGAATATTTGGAACAGGAATCACAGCTGGAAATCGAAGCTCAAGTGGAGATTTATTACATGTGCACTTAAGGAAAACATCACAGTTCTGTTTTTAGAGGAAAAACTTAGAGTATACAACGATGGAGCAGTTAGGATCAGTCTAGACGTGTATTACTGGAAGATTTGCTGAAGGTCAGACGTCTGGTTCAGCAAATTCAACAATTAAGCTCAGTCCTGTTAAAGATTACTGATAATTCAAGCTGCAATTTATTCAGTTTAATCAACCCCCAATCAAGCCTTTTTTTTTGGAGCTTTTTTTTTTGACAGGAATTTACACAAAAAAAGTCTGAACTTTACAGTGTTTAGGGTGAATTTTGTTCCAGTTCAGGGTGTAATGTATTACAGTGTGTTCCAGTGTTGCACATCACCTTGTTTCGGTTCGTGTTCTCACTGCTCCGCCCCCACCACCACGCCCATGGAAACAGGAGGGAGCCATGTTCCCTCATGCGCTCACTGAAAATCTTGAATACTTTTTGTGCGTGTTATCAAGCTAGGGCTGGGCGATTAATCGATTTTAAATTGAAATCGGATTTTTTAATTAGGACGATTTTTTAAAAAACGGAAATCGCACGCACTCATGCATGACTTATGCCTGTCACTGACTTACGTTGGAATCACTTCTGATACCATCACAGATTTGAAATAGGGAGTAGTGCCTTGCATTGTGGACTGCTCACAAAATGACTTGTTGAATTCTGTTGTCTTTTGTAATTTCACCCAAAAATCAAATTTTTAGAGGAAAAAATTGTGAATTTATTTTTGGCAAAAATCGCACAGCCCTATATCGAACATTTCCAATTTATGCTCATCTTCCCAAATGCCAATGAGGCATTCTGTCTCTTCCTTCGTCCAAATTGCTCCTCGACTCCTTTTCTCCACTTGCTTATCCGGCAGCTGACAAAAGGTATGAAGCTCATTAAGCTCATTAGTCTACTGTCTATTTACATCTGGAAGCCGCACTTTCAACAGAGCCGCTCTGCTTTATGGTAAAGTTTGCGACATTGTAGCGTATCGTACCCAGAGTGGTATAAAAAACTGTAATTTTCTATTTCTATCACTGTGGTCCTGTTCACACTGTAAATGAACTGCTCTGTGGACTGACTGCAACCGAGCTGAGTCCGCCTTTTCCAAGCGGTCTCAGCTCGGTTGTTTTGTTCCGAAACAGAGCACGATTACTGCTTTCACATATCCCAATTGAATCAAGCCAAAGACTTGTTCCGGAACAACGGCTCCAATCGATCCAGGTGTGAAAACGGCCTTAGTTTTGCAATGAAATTTCTGCCAAGTCATATCACTTCACTTAAAATACCTGTTTCTTAAAGCTATACCTACCGATGTGGCATTTCTCACAGCACTTAGTAAAAGTTTGAACATGAACAACCCGCCTCCCTCCAAAGCCCCGCCCACTTCCCTCTGCCCGAGCTCCTACGCTCCCCTCCTCTCTCCTCCTCTCACCTGATGCACGCGGAGGAAGCAGAAGTGGAGGTCCGGTCCGCTTCGGTGTGTCCACGGACCCCTCCCTCAGTAATGAGATACATCACCTACCTGCCGCGGGCCTGCGGCCCCTGTTTCATCAGTAGACCCTGTATTTAAGGGTCTAGTCTGTGCAGCGCTGGGTCAGGGTCTTCACTGCACCACGGAGATGAGATGCCCAGGCAATGGGCGCGCGCACTGTGAACGCGTGGCCTCCGCGAATTTTCCGTGGACATTTGAGGTTTCATAGTCCATACATTTCTCATCCTACATAATCCTACACTGTGTGACACCATGTACATGCACCTGTTTGAGTCCCACAGTCATAAAAGCTGAGCTTTGTGCAGACCTGTTTAGTCCAGTACATTCGACTTCCAGACTTTTATCTCCATCCTTCATTCATCAGACTCCTGTTTGTTCCCCTTAGTTGTTGTTTCTTTTAATAAATCCGTTTTTTCCCTTCCACATGTGCATTTGAGTGTTATCCATTCACATCCTAGACAGCAGACTGTGGTCAGTGACAGGAGAAGCAGCGCGAGTGAAGCGTCAGATTCAGAGGGACACATATCGGATGCGGAGATGGCGATAATGGATCAGTTGCTGGACAGCCGTAACGGATGATTGACAGGAGGCTCAGCCAGGTTCGGCCAATTATTTCATTCGGACCGAATAAAATGATTGGTCAGACTTTTATCAGAAATATATGAGAATTAAACATTTTTGAGTTTCAAAACCTGGTGGATTTCTCTTACATTTTAGTTTGACACACGCTTATTAGGAGCATTTTAAGATGACAAAAGAAAAGTGTAAAAATGCCACATCATACGGTATAGCTTTAATGATAGATTTAGATGAAGTCCAAAGGATGTTCAATGATTTTGACATTTTTGCAGCTTTCCCCTGATTTATACTTTTCAATAACCTTTTTTAAGAGCTGCTTGAAATCATCTGTTGTCTTCACGGTATGAATCTAGTGCCAAAATCCAGTGTTTTTGTACTACAATTACTTAAAGCACATTCACTGCAGATGAGGTGATCTACACATCATTAGCACCAATTGGCTGAACATTACGGAATTAGATCAGTCACTTTAAATAAGGTGAATATTTATGCCATCACCTATTTTATACTATTTTTTATTGACAATAATTTGTAGAAATCTTTGCGTTTTTTTTTTTAAATTATTGTCAAAAAAGCCACACTATATCGGCCATGACTTCCTTTCCAAAAGCAGAAAAAAGGGAGTGAATACTTTTACAGGAATCATTCTGAATGTTTGCCAGTTGAGGTCAACCCTGTCTCACTCCCAACTCATCACATACTGGTTCTTGGACAGAGAATCACATTTCGTCCCTAGAGCACCATTTCCAATGTGCATGGAAGGCGTCACGCTGAGACATAGGTGGAAAGGGGTAGACCATAAAATAAGATGGACTGAGGTTAAAGCAAAAAGTTGCTTTAATGGGTAGATTTATGTGTGAAATTAAAGAAACTAGACAGCTAAAGGATTACAGAAGACCCACAGAAACAAGTGGGTACTGGAGAACAAAATAGGCAATAGATGCAACCCAAAATAATACATTAATAGAAGAAGAATGTAAGACAAGATACGATAAACACTTTTAGTCCCACAGAGAAGAGAAAGTTCATGGTTATAGCAGCTCCAAAGACAGACATCTAAGACAGAACAATTAAAGAAATCAATGTAAACAAACATTATATAATAATAAATATAAAAACGATCAACAGTTCTAACAACCAAACAAAAGAGCTGTTCCATCTTCACAACACTAATCCTGACCAAACTAAAGTATAAGGAAGAGTAGCACCTCTAACGTGATTAACAAAGGAGGCAGAATATAACATTAAAAACATGTTATAGTGCAGAGGCTACTGGGACCAGTCTACAGGAGTCAAGGTCAAATACAATGTTACTGAGCCTGTTTACATGCTCACCGATACTCCAATCATTATCCGATTTCTGGAGTTATCAGATTATTCAAGTGATCATGTAATCGTGATCGTCATACTTTATCAGATAATAGTAGAAATCAGATTAACATACCTGTATTTCCCCCAATACTTCAATATCTTCATGCATGTATACCTGTTAATCTGATTTATTTTGTTCTTTTTCATGTGAGCATGTGTAAAAACCATTAAAATGGTAGAAAACAGAGGTGACATAGTAAAGCATGAATGAAAGACAGTAACTGGAAGTTTGAGCGTTCATACTATACATACTTGAAAGAAATCTGATAATAGACTGAAACGTCTAAAACAGGGTTTTTCCATTATCGTACCTCTGAAGTGCATGTAAACAGCTTTGTAATCAGGATTGTTACGATCATGTAAAAGGGTTCAGTGTCTCCACAGAGCAAAACTATCATTCAAAGTTTTCACTAATTTGCCACAAAAATCACAATCCGTGCGTTTACATGACAACTTTTATTCCTGATTTAATCTGAATAAACGTTAGATCCTATTTCAGATGCCCATGTAAACACCTTATTCCAGTTGAAAAAGAACTGTTCAGATTAAATTTAAATCCGAATAAAGTCACTGGTTTAATCCCCTTTTTATTCCGAACTAAATTATTCCTCGGACATGTAAACCCTTTATTCTGTTTGGACTTTATTCCTTCCATTCTGCGCATGCTTGTTGTCTTGTCCCACATTCTGCGCTGGCGGAAGAATATGCAGTGCAGTCCAGTCAACCCAAACCGTTCCAGTGGGCTATTCTGATGGGATCTACCAGCCTGGAAAACCCTGAAGGAAGAGTTCATCACCTGTTTTTTTATTAATTCATTTGTCATGCACTAATGAGTTTGATAAGTGCGCAAATCAGTTTGCACTACAGTGCACCCATTGCCTTGTTCTCGCAGCCCTTCCATTAGCTTAGCTTAGCCTAGCTTAGCATAATTGCGTCATTCCTATGGTCAGACGTAGCCAGGCTTTTATGGGTGATCCGTAGCATTTTATGAGCGATTTTGTGAAATTGAATTCTCCCTAATCATTACTTTAGTCCAGTTGGGTCAATATGATCACAAATTGAGGCTCAAATCATGGCATTGTGACTTACTGCAGGAATAAAATCTTGGGAAATAAAATCTAATGCAAAGCTAAAATGGTAAAGGAAGGGCTGCGAGAACAAGGCAACGTGAGCACAGCAGCGCAAACCCTATCTACCTCATTAATACCTCATGTAAACCTTTATTCGGGTTTAACATTTCCATGCAAACGGAAGAGAAAATACTTCAGTTTCGAATTAATTTCTTCTGGAAAAATAAATCGGATTTAAAAAACATCATGTAAACCGCACCCAATGAATAGAAACAGAAGCAACTTCATTCACACCCGTACTGACTAGATTGCAAAAGCCTGATTGGTCTGGTCCAATCAGTCAAAAGGAAGGCGGGTCTAAAGCCAAGTGTGGACGAGAAGAGTGCTCACATATTCCAATTTGCATTTTCACAAACACAAAAGAAAGAGGGATAGGGAAACAGCTTAAATAGGAAGGACGAGAGCCTGAAAGAAAATATACAAATACATGAGATGGGACATGAACCCTGGTGTCCTGACTTCACAACCCTGCTGTAGGGGTATCTCATGCATTGAAAATGGACACAAAAGGGGTCATGACCAAGCAGGAGAATACAACGACTTTGGGAACGAGAACAGGTTCTTTAGGCTAATGCACCAAGACGAGACAGCGTAGTGTTTGAGTACCAACAACTCTCTGAATTCTCTTTTAATGGCCTGGGTTTCAGGCTTTTTTTGCAGCTGGATGTAACTGTATTGTGTTGAAATATGAATGAGGACAGTGATAGTGTGTTACTTACTCCACCTCCATTTCTGATATTGATGAAACAGCAACAACAACATAGTTGACAATTTCTCCAGTATATTCCTGGAACAGTTCAGTTGGCATTGCCTCTAATAAGTAGAAAACACCCCAGAGATTTTCCAGGGAAATGTCTAGTAATGGCTACATAGAGTCCATAAACACTGAGAAAAATATAGTGTAGTGCGACTCTGGAAAGCCTCTGGAAATTTGACAAGATGAGCAGCTGTTGATGTCACCCTATGAGACGATCTGGTTCACAACACAACCTTTACCTGTGAAGTTCTAAAATAATGGTCTGAACTGGGCTTAACATGATTAGAATTCAAAATACTTCGAAACGATTTTAGTTAACATGCAGTCCTATAGTTGAGTATTTAGACTGAGATAAAGCAGTGTTTCCCAACCACTGTGCTGCGGAATATAAGTGTGCTGTGAGAAATCACCAGGTGTGCTGTGGAAGATTATCCAATTTCACCTGATTGGTACTTTGAGAGAGCAACGTGATATAGAAACATACGACTGCACGCACCAATGATCCACTTGACAGTCTCCTGTTTCCTTAAATAAAAGTGAAAGTTGAACCGGCCCCGATGCGGTGTGTTCTTCAGATTCAGATTCATATTCAGAAAACTTTATTTATCCCATACAGGCAATTCATTCGCAGCTTACCACATCCAGAGTGCAATGTGACAAGCATAAATAAATCAGTGCATAAATACAAGGTCATTGAAAGCAACTACAAATAATGCATTTAAATAGTCAACAATAAATAATCAATCAATACCAATGCAGACTAAAAGACCCTATAGGTTCTGCTAACATTAAAAAAAAAAAAAATCTCATATAAAATGACTAAAATGGCTGCTGTCAGAGTTTAAAAGGTTGTTGATAAAGCCCCCGTCACTAGTGATGCGCGGCTTAGGGGTTACCTGCAAACCCCGGGTATTGGGTTGGGGCAGGTGACATATGCCTCCCATACTATTATACGATGGACCTCAATCCGAAAACCTGGGGGAACGTCCGAGGGGTCGCTGACACACCCTTCTCAGCATTCTTGTTCCAAACATGACAATGTCGCCCTGCTGCACCACCAAGGTACTCATACCTCCCCACCCCCCCCCACACACACACACACCTCTGGGAGAGTGTCCGCTGACTGCTGCCAAGGAGTTCCCCGTTCTGGAAAACAAAGCTTTTTCAGTTCTGTTCTCTTTTTCCACATCCTATCTATGTGAGGTGGGCTTTTCAAGCATGACTGATATACAGATTAAAAAAGAGAGAGAGACTCAGAACTGTTGAGGAAGATTCGTCTGTGTCTTTCTTCAATTCCTGCAAGAATATCCACTTTATGTTCAACTAAACAGGCCCAGGTTTCACACTGAGCAAGTAACTTGAGACTAGATTTGCATTATATTTCAATAAATATACTTTTGTGACATTTTTGTTTGGTGGTGTGCCTTGTACTTTTTCTAATGTAAAATTTGTGGGTGGCTCAAAAATGTTGGGAAACACTGAGATAAAGGTGACGATATCTTTTATTTTCTCAACAGGGAAATACGTCTTTCGTTATAGGGCCATGTTGCAGCTGTAACAGGAAGCATAAACGGGGCTTACGCTGTTGGGGGCCAACAGCAAGGGTATAACCCAGAAATCCCCCCAATCTCCTGCTATATATAAATCTATCCATGATAATTGTTAGACAATCAATATGAACTCAATTTGAGCTACACTGACCTGATAGTGGCAGAATAATGGTCAGAGAACCTATTTTTCCCCACAAAACTTCACCTAGTGAATGAAAACGACACTGTACGAACTCTGGATAGTAGCGAGGACATGGGCATTTGTAAGACAATCAATATGAACCAAATTTTATGTCAAACAGCCTATTATTGCTTGATTTAGACTGTCCAAAAAAAACTGATTTTCAACTAAAGCATCCCCATTTGGATGACTTCTAAAACTCATAGAGAAGCTGAAATCCATTAGGTTCTTCCACTAGGGGTCCCCTAAGTTGGGTATCAAGGGAGAAGAAATCCAACCAAATCTGTCCGAGTTATCACGTTCACATGAGGGCTATCCGGCAGTGGTGGATCTGGCAGCGGTGGATCCAGTGACGGTGTTCGAGGTTTCGATTTTGGAGATATAGTAATACTACTGTTAGGGATGGGAATCGAGAACCGGTTCTTTTTGAGAACCGGTTCCCAGTAGCTCGATTCCTTGGAATCGTTTGCCTTCCTGCTTAACGATTCTGCTTATCGATTCCGCCTTCGTTGTGCATGCGTGATGACGTCACACATACGCTGCATTGTTTTGGTCAGAACGTAGCCAACATGGCGTTGAGGCAGAAACGGTCTAAAAAGACGACACCAGGTCCACTTGCCTGGAACACTTGCAAAGCTTCCATGTCTTCAAAACGGTGGAATCCCTTTAATATGCTCAAACATTTGTCCACAGCATGTGGTTCATTTACAAGAATGTCACGTATTTGATACGCTACTTAGTGGTGCTTGTGAATGTAGCAGCAGAGTGAACGCCGGGCCGGTTCCAGTTCCGGTGTGGGGAACAAACGTTGTAACTCCTCAAATACAAGTTTCCGAAGGTAAGAAGGGAAAGGAAATGAGGTGCACGACAACAGGAGGGGAGACGAGCCAAGCCGAGTTGAGTCGAACCGGTTCCACGTACTAGAAATGCGGCAATAGAGGGATTAGTAAAGCGTCTTGAGTTTCACTTTCACTGTACCACCCCACCCCCCCAAACCGGGCCTGGTGTCATCTGTTATTATTATTTGTACATACTGTATATGTTATATTTTCTGTGCAGAGATGGAAACATAAACGACAGTTAATGCAAACACACCTGTTTGTACTCTTTTATTCCCTCACCCAATGAGAATCGATAAGAAAATCGATAAGGAATCGGATCGATAAGCAATATCGATAATGGAATCAGAATCGTTAAATTCTTAACGATTCCCATCCCTAACTACTGTGGTGTCAATTATGAGACAACATTAACAGGTAGTAGAAACAGATGACGGCATAAAATTGCAAACATATCTAAAACCCACATAAGTATATACTACATTAAATGTATATACAAAATATACACCAATGAGCCATAACATTATGACCAGGTACAGTGGTAATAGTGTTAATAATATTATTTCATTACAATGGTACCCTATTTCACTGGGTTGGATACATTAGGTAGCAACTGAACATGTAGTCCTCAAAGCTGATGGGTTGGAAGCACCAAAATGAGCAACATAAGGAACTGAGAGACTTTGATATATTTGATTTGATATCCCTCCCTTTCATGACTACCAGAACTTCTGAGATCTGCAGCAAATGTCTTCTCCAGATACTGTAGGACACCTTCAGAGGTCTGGTGGAGGCTAGGCCTTGGGTCAGAGCTGTTTTTGTGGAAAAAGCGAGACCTAAACAATATTGGACAGGTGGTCATAATGTTCTGCTCCCATGGTTGCTGGATTGATTGAGATCTGGGTGTTCTTTAGACGTTTTTGGTAGGTATGAACCACTTTACAATGGGAATGAACAACAAGTCCAACCAGTGATTTAGACATCACAATTTCTCCCTTGTTAAAGTTGCTCAGATCCCAACTCTTGTCCATCAACTACGAGGTCAAATGTTCACTTGCTGCCTAATATATCCCACCCACTGCCAGGCCCCATTGGCATTACATAATCTAAATTAATACCACTTTCCCTGTTAGCGCTCATAATATTATGGCTGATTAGTGTACAATCATATAAATACGCATAAAATACAAGCACAAGGAATAAAACAGAAAACAGAAAAACACTGAACTAGATTCTTATCAATACGTGAGACCTGTTTTTGCATTTACTGGCTCACTGTTTGTACTCATCTTCTTTCTTTCCTACAACATCCATCGCTGTTTTAACCGAACTTTTGACCCGATGTATCTTTAATACATGTTTCTTATCACGGTGCTTCATATATTAGTATTTTTTCATATTTTTTCCATAAGAGCTTCTTTAAAAAGTCAGTTCTGAGCTTCTTTTCATGCCTTTTACATCTACGTCAAGCACTTATCGGAATGTAGAAAATTCAGTTAGTATTAAATTGAAGACTTCTTATATGACACGGCCTTGTTTTGACTAGCATATCACACGGAACAGCCCTCGACTCCTGTCTCCTTTCAAAACACGAGGGAAGTAGTTGAATTCTTAATGTTGTTTTGTTGGTTGTATGTGGGTTGTTTTCATTTGTTCACTTCCAGTAACAGAACTCCGACATGAAGGGTTTGTCTTGCAGATGGAGCACTTCATGCGCATTGGTTTTGCAGGTGATTTTATGCGTTGGTGCATTATTCAGATTTGGTAAATATTAAATGGAAACTCACCACTTAGCGAAAAACCAGAGCATGTTTCTGTCCACAAACTTATTGGTTGTGAATGAATTTATGAATATACTCTACACTGCAGAATTATGAATGACAAGACTTTTTTTTTTTGTACTGAGCTTGTGGTGACTCTTGACTTTACCCAAGGGCCTCACATTTTTTTGATCCCTTACTTTCTGATATGAGAGAGGCAAGAACAAAGAGGGATTGAAATATAATATAAGCAATGGAGCAGGAGGTTAAATTGTATCAAGACGGAAGGTTAAATAAATGGTTCTGTGATTGGAAGGTCGCTGGTTCACATTCCAAAGACCTGAAAATGACTGAGTAAGGTTCTGTGTTAATCACTGAGGTGTTCTTGAATATGACGCTGAAGATGAAGCTGCTCAGCGGGATATAAGTCAGGAATCCCCCTCCTACTGCAGCCCTACTTTCCCCCAGCGCCCTGTTTTTCCCTCCCTCATCCCAGTTCATTCCACTAATTTTATCCGTCAGTAGTTTTCCACATGCCTAACCACCAACACCACCTCCACTCACGTTTCTCCTCTAATGAACACCGTATATATACCCCTGTTTCTCCTGTTTCCTGTTCCCCACATGTTCGTTGAATCATATCTTTCTGTAAATCCTCGATTCCTCATGCCTCCTCTCCTTACGTCTTAGATGTGAGCGGAGGAGGCTCAAGGAGGACAGAGAAGTCAAGGCAACAGGAATTTAACAAAACAAGATTTCCGTTCGCTGTCACGTTAAATCAATGTCAGTTAAATATAACATATATACGGCTGCATCGTGTGTCTATTTGTATTATGTCTGTGTTTCTTACCACTGTATGTTATGTTACATCCTATAACATTACAGTGTTGGCAAAAAGATCATGACAGTCTCACCACTTATAAAATGTAGGCAGATAAGAGCAAAAATACTAGACTTCACTGGTTTCTGGAGGTTTATTACCTCGGCCAGAAGGTATTGTGATCACTTTGCTTTGTGTGTTTGTGTGCGTGCATGCGTGTTTGTTTGTTAGCAAGATAACTCAAAAAGTTATGGACGGATTTTCATGAAATTTTCAGGAAATGTTAATACTGGCACAAGGAAGAAATGCTTAAATTTTGGTGGTGATCAGAGGGGTATGGGGGGGACAGATCTGTCTTGGCGGAGGTCTGTGCTCTCCGAGTACTTTTCTTGTTCTATGTTTTGCTTGTTATTTGACTACAAACTGCATTTTTTTTCAACGCTCTACACCAGGGGTCTCAAACTCACAGCCTGGGGGCCAACTGAGGCCTGCGGGATGATATTTTGTGGCCCCCTACTTGACTATCAAAGTTTAGTGTTACTGCAGCCTGCACAAAGTTCTCAAACGCACCTTTTTGCTAAGTCTTACCACGCTTTTATTTTATCTATTTTTTTTTTGTTTATTTCATATTTTTATTTAAGTGTATACAAGAGAATTAAAGGTACATACAGATACCAGGGCACACTGATATCAACATTAACCACGTACTGTATGTAAACACCATTAAGTTTAGATTTGCATATTTTTTAAAGGAACAAATAACAATGAAACCCAACAAACAACACGATGAAAGGAATATTAAGACATAGTCTGTAAAATATTTAAACTGTGACATAAACATAACAAAAAAATAAATAAATACATAAATCAATAGATAAATAAAAATACAAAAACCTTTTTTTTGTTAAAAAAATTTGGAAGGGAATTACATTGTCTCAAAAAAAATTCCATAAACGGTTGCCATTTATTGTAGAATTTATTCAAGGTTCCCCGTTTTGAACATCTAATTTTCTCTACTTTTAAAAACGACATAACCTCGCTAATCCATTGTGCACTGGAAGGGTATTTTATCTATTTTATCACTTATGGGCTACCATAGTGGTCTCATGACAGCGTCCGACGACATTTGTTGTCAACAGTTGTCAAGCTAGCCAACAACAAAGTACCTGGCAAAGTATGAATGTTAGTCACTTAGTTGAAACATATTCCGGAGTGACACCAAGTGGACAGAAAACATATGCCATCACCCAGTTCCAGTATGTCTCTCTAAAACGTGCCGAGAAGAGAAGGGTTGGCAACGAGCACAGGCGATTTCAGGAAAAGTGGGAGACAGATTTTTTTTTTTTTTTTGTCGAGCACAGGGGCACCCCTACATGTCTCATATGCACAGAGAAAGTTGCGTTGCGTAAAGAATACAATGTCTGATGTTACTACTCACTTAGACCTGCTGAGGATTTCACAAAGTACCAGAGAGATGAGAGAAAGAACCGGGTTACCAATCTTAAAAAATGTCTATTGAGGCAACATCATTTATTCAAGAAAGCAACAAAGAGAATGAAGCAACAGTCGATGCAAGCTACGTGGTGAATGAGATGATTGCTAGGGCTGGAAAGCCATTCAAAGAAGGCGAGTTCATCAAAGAGTGCATGTTACTAGCTGCGAGTAAAGTAAAGAAACCCTTTCTTTGTGGAATACTTAACACGACCCAGCCTGACCCAGACTCTACCTCCAGCAGCCCCAGGTAAGTTGAGTTGGCACCCCTGCTCTACGCCGACATTATTTCAATATTCACAATATCTACATAAAGCAAACACTCGTCCCCATTTTCCTGTACATACAGCTGCAGCGTTTCCATTAATTTCTGTGACTGTTGTGGCCTAATTTGTCCCACTGGAGTTTTATAATGAATCAAAAACATTTCTGCACTCGCATAATTCATTTATGGAAATCAGACTCACTGCATGTCAGAGTTCAGAGGCCGGACCTGCAGCTCACAGACGTACAGTAATTCTTCATCATTATTTCTTATTCGGCGGCAAAACAAAACACAAATTCGGCAAGTTAACATGAACTAAGCCAGATCAGTTCATGTGGATAGACGCTATGAATGAACTGAGAGACACTCATGAACTGGATTATACTGACAAAAGGATGACTGAACACAAACAGCAGCTGATTAAGAAAGTTTTGACAAGGCTGTGATTTATTTAATCATTTATTTTATGATTTCATGGAGAAGTAGATCATATATGACATAATATGACAAGAATGGAGAGATGTCATATATTCTCCCCTCATTACAAAACCTGGCTGTCGGCAAAAGTTTGCTATAGTCTGTGGTAATATTGTATTATCTCAAATAATATTAGCACCTGGGATATATGGGATTATCCTTGAAATAAATTAACAAAAGGTCCACTGTGTCAGCCCTCCTCCCCAGCTGAGGTCCAAACAATTACAAAAGCAGGCTTATGCTTTGTGTTGGATGGACGGAGGGACGGATGGACGGATAATGGATGCATAGACAGACAGATGGATGGAAGGATTATGGATAGATGGACAGACAGACGGGCGGAGGATGGATGGATGGATGGAATATGATTCATAAATCATGATAATTACTGTCTAGAATAAGGAACTTCGAGCCCAGAATTCACATGAATACAAATGTTGACATGATTACTTTTCAAAGCCAAGGGGTTGAAGCTTCATTTTGAGCAAAGGTTCAGATGAATTCCCCAAATCAAGTCTTGCGTTTTCCTTTGAGGATGGAGAACATTTTCATTGTCTGAGATTTAAAGATTTGACACCCTTCAGTCTTTTTTTCCTCCCACTCTGGAGGTCCGCCGACTGGGAAGCCCTGGACTATATGGTCTGTCATATAGCCAGTAAATTAGCCCCAATGGTGCTAATGTATGTTTTAGGGATGCACCGATACCGATACGAATATCGGCATCGGCTCCGATACTCAGTGTGTGTACTCGTACTCGTACTCATAAAAGATATCCGATACAAATGCACCGATACCACTTACGGCCGTTTGACATTCACAGTTCAGTGCAGCAGGTACGCAGCGGTGGAATAATGTGTGTGGAGTGTGAAGAGTGTGGAGATTTTTCAAAATAAATGACGGTGATAAAAGTAACGCTGACTGCAAGTAACGTTAAAGACACAGACAGATACGGACGCAGCGTTCTGTCTGTCCTCTGCGTACATTCCATCCATTTTCCAGGTGCTCACCGATGTGTACCCAGAATGAGAATACCAGCAGCAGTATAGAGCGGTGCGGACCGCCGCCAACAGAAGTGAAAACGAAACTTATCGCTCATTTCTCTTTTCTCTTCCTGCTGAAGCTAAACTTTTAAACCTTACCAGTGAAAACGCTACAATATTAGTATCACAGTAGTGTTACCTCTGTCGTCTCCATGTTTGTTATTACTGACTTTCTTCTTCTTCTTCTCAAAAAAACTTTCCTCTTCTTTGTGGTATTTGTCCAGTATGGTTAATTCAGAGCGGTGCCCCCTGGTGGATTCATTGACGAACGCTCATTCCAACACATTAAATGTCAGTAGCAGCACTTCGTTCCAGTCAGACTAATGACAACGACAATAAAGCACATTTACAAAAGGAACTAAGAACTGGAATGGGATTATTAAGGACTCGTATTGGTACTCGGTATCGGCAGGTACTCAAATGTAAGTACTCGTACTCTGTCTGGAAAAAAGTGGTATCGGTGCATCCCTAGTATGTTTACATGTTTTGTAAAGTTAAGATTACTGTTGCCAAAAACAAATATTAGCATCTTCTTGTACAGTTTATGGTCACCATTATTTCATACATGACTAGTCATCAAAAAGACTCTTAGAAAGGATATTCCTCTGGATCATTACTCATAATGCCTCCTTCCTAAAGAGCTGTTTTAGGACTTCAGACCTCATTAAAAATGGCTGAAATCAGAAGAACACAGGAGAGAGGAGGTAAAATGTAGAAAACTGAGAAAAGCTTCTAGTCTGTCTGTCTTGAGAAAGTCTGCATTAAGGCTGCATGATACTGACAAACAATGACATTGCGTTTTTTTTTTTAACCCTGCGATATACATTGCAATATGAAATACCTGTGTGGTGCTGACGTAAATGGTCAAACAAATTAGTTGTGCCACCTCTCATTGTGGCAACAATTGCAAGGCATTATCGACACAAAACACGTGTTTCAGTATCGTCATTCTGAAGCCGAAATATTTCCAGATAACTGATGTTGCTTTTCTTTTTGGCACCAAGTCTTCGTTTTCAGTGATCTTCTCTTGTTCGTTGCTCATTTTTCAGTGTTGTTACCAGCGACTCACTCTGTGTGTAGGGGTGTGGTCTACTTCGACAAACTGATTAAGAACGATTGCGATTGGTGGATGGCTGTGCACAGTGTGTTTCAGGTACCTTTGAAATTAGATGAGAACACGTTGAGTTCATTTACCTTCAACATTGCGGGACCTGCAATGTGACTACTGCGCACACGTACTGTACATTGCGATGACAATTCTCGAACGATATATCGTGCAGCTCTCGTCTGCATTTCTTCTCTAGTCTTTGCTCCTTTCCTAGTTGTGTGATTTCTCAGTTGGTGATTCCTCCCTGACTGTCCCTTCAGTAAAACTCCTTCCATGTCTTCTAACCACTGCCTGTTCCTCATATCATCACAGCCTGTTCCTGTAGCGCTTTGTTCTCTTCCCCATCTACAACCCTGAAGATCAGCTACAGCTTTGATCTCCAGTTATTTCTGTGCATTTTCAGGTAAGAACTACTTGTACTTGGAAGCGAGCGTTTCAGTCCCGGAGACCCATTTATAAAACAGTGTGCAGGGTGTATTCTGTGTGTGCAAAAGCCAAAAATGGCCTGCACCAAAAATTAACCAGATTTATAAGACCTCGTGCACACCTGCAGCTAGTGTTCCCTTTATAAATCACAGTCCACCTGGAAACAAGTGCATGTGGACCGGCCTCATATCGTGGCCTCTACACCCCCACATTCAAGCGTAAAATGTTCAATACAAAGCACCTCATGAATAAAGATGAACACCAAATGAATCATGACAACAAACAAAAAGACCCAGGCATTTATCATGTAGCATTACACATGGGTGTCACCTCAGTGTTTTCAAGTTTACAGTAATAAAACCTTGTCAGAATGATGCAACAATCAGAAGTATCTCCCCAGGGATGTCATTTGAAGATTATCTATTACCTACACTAAAGCGGTAATACATTTGTCTGTCTGCATTCTCACTGGTCTGTCTTTGAAGTGCATTTAATCAGGAAAGGTTCAATAAGATTCAGAATCTCTTTGACAAGAACGTTCTTGTCAAAACAAGATAAAATAAAGATATAAGGTTTTAGACAAAGCTGTGGCCACACATTCATAAATAGATCCAGAATGACACTGGAAATGAATTATAGACAGAAATGTGCATTAATTGGTTAATTTGTCACTTTAACCCTTTATCGGACAAGTGACGATTTTTTGGTAATTTCTGCAAACATTAAATATGGGGCCAATCCCGTGCCTCAGTGAGATCAAGAAGCATGTTATTTTTTTTTTTTTTTTTTTTTTTTTTTTTTACACTACATCAGGGGTGTCAAACTCATTTTAGTTCAGGGGCCACATTCAGCTAAATTTGATCTGAAGTAGGCCGAACCAGTAAAATAATATAACAAATATAACATAATAATATATAAATAATGTCAACTCCAAACTTTTCTCTATGTTTTAGAGTGAAAAAAGTAAATTTACATTATGAAAAGGTTTACATCTGCAAACTATCCTCTCAAACAATGTGAATAACATGAACAAAGTGAAAAAATAAGTGTAATTTTAACAATATTCTGTCTGAGTTTATCATTTACACATGTTCATTATAACATACAGATCACAGTGGATCAACAAATACACACAAAACATTTAATAACAGAATAAAATTGTATTTACTTCTCTTAAGACATCTCAGGTTGTTTGTATTTGTTCAGGTTATTCACATTTTTTGCAAAATTATACTTTGTTTTAGTGTAAATACATGAAAATATTTTTTTAATATTATTTGCAAACAGAAAAATTTGGAGTTTTCATTATTTATATGTTATTATGATCGTATTTTACTTGTCTGACCCACTTGAGATTGAATTGGTCTGAATGTGGAACCTGAACTAAAAGGATTGATAATATCTTAGTGTAATTTTTGCATTTCACAAATTCATTCCAAGGGCTGCACTGGACCCTTTGGTGGGCCGGATTTGGCCCCCGGGCCGCATGTTTGATACCTGTGCACTATATGGTGAGTCAGAGAGATTTTATAGAAATTCCGAAGCTGTAAATAGCGAATATGAATGATTTTTGTCCGCGCTTACACACCTGAATCACTTCCCTCAAGGTGAACAACTTCAAAGATGACTCCATTATAAACACAGTCCACTTGTTTACATAAGAAACCGAAACGTCACTCAGGCCTTTATGTAAATTTGGTTGCAAAGTGCATTGTGGGAAGGGGAATTCCCAGCAGCAATTTCCCTGTCTTCTGGTGGATGCTGAACCCAAATGAGGCCTTTACCTCCATCCACAGACTAGACTCATTCTTCTCAAACAAGACATAGCATGCCTATATCAAGTTTTATCGTAGACCACAGGTGTCAAACATGTGGCCCGGGGGCCAAATCCGGCCCACCAAAGGGTCCAATCCGGCCCGTAGGATGAATTTGTGAAATGCAAAAATTACACTGTAGATATTAACAATCAATAGTGTACAAATCATTTTAATTCAGGTTCCATACAGACACATACAGACCAGTTAAGACTTTATTTATTCAGACAGACCTACTCAATTCCATAATTTCACTTTTATCTACTGCCATTTTATGTACCTATGTGTTTTATATATGTAGTTTTAATTGTGTTTTATTTATTTTTAACTTTGTACGGTGACCTTGAGTGTCCTGAAAGGTGCCTATAAATAAAATGTATTATTATTATTATTATTATTATTATTCATTAGATCTCAATTGGGTCTGACCAGAAAAATACTACCATAATAACCTATAAAATATGACAACTGCAGATTTTGTCTTTTCTTTTTTAGTGTACAAAAGTAAAATTACATGAAAATGTTTACACTGAAAAACTATCCTTTTACAAAAAATGTGAATAACCTGAACAAATATGAACAACGTGAAATATCTTGAGAAAAGTAAATGCAATTTTATCAATATTATACCTGTTACTAAAAGTTTTGTGTATTTGTAATTGTAATACAAGTTGTCATGCACATGTGTAAATAATAAACTGACAAACCGAGGCAGAATATTGTTAAAACTGTACTTGTTTTTCTTAAGACATTTCAAGTTGTTCATGTTATTCAGATTTTTAAGGAAACATTGTAGATGTAAACATTATCATAATGTAATTTTACTTTTTTCACTGGTATTATTTTACTGGTCCGGCAAACTTCAGATCATATTGGGCTGAATGTGGCCCCTGGACTAAAATGAGTTTGACACCCCTGTTGTAGACCCTTTAAAGGAGTAATATTTGTTCTTTTTTAAGTGGAATTATGCATTTTAAAACATTTCCCTGTGGTCTGCATAAACTGTAAATGCTATTTACATGGATTGATAGGTTAAATGGATCAACAGGTATTAACCCTTTCATGCATAGTGGTCACTCCAGTGGACAGTTGGTCAAAGGTGTTCTCTTGTGTATTCATGGGTTTTGTTGTTTTAGTTTCATATCAGCCAACACAGTGTACACTTATCCATCATCCCAAACACTGCAATTCATACCATTACTGTAACTTTGCTGTTCTAGATAAACCTAATCTGCAGTAACGTGTTTGAGTGTAAAAAAAAAAAAAAAAAAAAAAAAAAAATTGTTATTAGACTTTAATTAACAGGGTTTTTTTAGTTGCTTTTTTAAACAAAAAGTAGTAGGTTTTTTTTGCATATTATCTCCATGAAGTTAGCAATAACTAGTATTAGAGTGTGTTAAAATGTGAGAAAGCATCAGATTAGCTGCATTAAACATGTTTTCATTTTATAGTTTTCACACAGTATATCAGTAAATGCATGTTGTTTTTTTTTCTAAAATTAAACACATGGTGTCCAGGTGAGTGGACATTTTTGTAACTCCATGAAAAATAGGTTCATAAAAAAAAAAAATTCAATCGCATTGTTGTTGTTTTTTTTGTGTGTGTGTGTTTTTTTGGGGGGGGGTTGGGGTCATGCCGTAAGAGGAATGAAAATAATTTGGGGAAAAAAATCTTGATTAAGGTTCTCATAATTCATGCATGAAAGGGTTAAACATTTTAGATCAGTAGATTGTTTTGGTCACCTGTGACTGTTTGGGTCTTTATGGGTTAAATTACAATATGCAGAAAGGACAGAATAGCATTTTTGCCCAAGGATGACCCATAACTATCAAGCAATGCAGCTTTAAGTTTCCTGTCACATTTCTGTCTGTCAGCTGCATTACAAGGAAACCCCTGTTCTGATTTTCCTGAAACTTGTTGTGGTATAGGGCATAGGCCAAGGATGAACCCCTTACACTTTGGAGCAGACCCATAAAAAAGTGGCTTAGAGTGGAATTGTTTTTCACTTTCTTTAACACTCCAGAGCTCCAGGCTAACTCTGAACTTTGAAGAATGGTAATAGGAAAAGGCAAAATAAAATAAATAAAAACTAACCAGGGGCCTCAAGTGGCAAAAAAAAAAAAAAAAAAAAAAAAAAAGGAGGAAAATTTGATTGCGGGTTAAAAATATTCCTACCGGTCCTGGCAGAGGTCTGCATTTTCCGAGTTGTAGTTTGTGTTTTGTTGCGGTGAGCTTGGCCTGAATTATGATTAGGGCTCATAATGAGGTTATGGAGCGTAATGATTGTGCAGGAGCTGTCACCGCCTTTACTTCCACATGTTGCTAATTTACACAGTCCATATGTGCAGGCGGTGGAGACGAGCAGCGAGTTGACTGGAGAAGGCAGAGTGTATGGCAGCCACCGCCGAGCGCCTGATGGCACCGTCATGATCACATCAGCGACTTTAACACAGTAACTGTACGAGGGCTGGAGTGGTCTCATTTGGGGATGCAGAAGCAGAATTACAACACATTGGAAGCTAACGTACTCCATTAGCCAATTACTTAATGCTATTTGAGGTTATCCTGGAACTTTACAAATTATTATGATAATTTCTCCTGTTAGGATGATGAACATGCTTTGGGAGGATTCACAGTTAATAACAGATTCCTGAATCCAGCCACCACATACTGACATCATCATCCTCACATTTTAATAGAGTGTCAGGAGCAGAGTTTAGTCTGGTGTCCACATTGGAAGGTGACGGTGTAATTTAATAAAACAATGTGATTTTTGACATTGTTTATACCTTTTACTGAGGGATAATAGCTTAAAAGTCCAGGTTGTAAAGGTGTGTTATTATTATTATTATTATTAGTAGTAGTAGTAGTAGTAGTAGTAGTAGTAGTAGTAGTAGTAGTAGTAGTAGTAGTAGTAGTAGCAGTAGCAGTAGTAGTAGAAGCAGTAGTAGTAGTAGTAGTAGCAGCAGTAGTACTAGCAGCAGCAGTAGTAGTAGTAGCAGTAGCAGTAGTAGCAGTGGTAGAAGTAGTAGTAGTAGTAGTAGTAGCAGCAGTAGTAGCAGTGGTAGTAGTAGTAGTAGTAGTAGTAGTAGTAGCAGTAGCAGCAGTAGTAGCAGTGGTAGTAGTAGTAGTAGTAGTAGTAGTAGCAGTGGTAGCAGTAGTAGCAGTGGTAGTAGTAGTAGTAGTAGCAGTAGCAGTAGTAGCAGTGGTAGAAGTAGTAGCAGTAGTAGTAGTAGTAGCAGTGGTAGAAGTGGTACAAGTAGTAGCAGTAGTAGCAGTAGTAGCAGTGGTAGAAGTAGTAGCAGTAGTAGTAGTAGTAGTAGTAGCAGTAGCAGTAGTAGCAGTGGTAGAAGTAGTAGTAGTAGTAGCAGTAGCAGTAGTAGCAGTGGTAGAAGTAATAGCAGTAGTAGTAGTAGTAGTAGCAGTAGCAGTAGTAGCAGTGGTACAAGTAGTAGCAGTAGTAGTAGCAGTAGTAGCAGTGGTAGAAGTAGTAGTAGTAGCAGTAGTAGCAGTGGTAGAAGAAGTAGTAGGAGTAGGAGTAGCAGTACCAGTAGTAGTAGCAGCCTTAGTGGTAGTAGTAGCAGTAGTAGCAGTAGCAGTAGCAGTAGTAGTAGCAGTAGCAGTAGTAGCAGTGGTAGTAGTAGTAGTAGTAGTAGTAGTAGCAGTAGCAGTAGTAGCAGTACCAGTAGTAGCAGCAGCAGTAGTAGTAGTAGCAGTACTAGTACTAACATTAGTAGCAATAGTAGCAGTAGTAGTGGTAGTAGTAGTAGTAGCAGCAGTAGTGGTAGTAGGAGTAGTAGCAGTAGAAATTAATAAATTAGATATTAATAAATTAACCTCATTGGGTTAAAATGTCCTATTTAAGTAAAATTATCTGCCGGTGTCGTAAGGAAATTTCACTTATCAAGTTTTCTTCAGGGCAATTACACTGCAAAAAGTGATTTACTCTAATCTAATCTAATCTAATCTAATCTCTGTTTGCTTAAAGTGGAATTTTTACTTGACAAATTGTAGAAATAGCTGGTTAACACCAGATTAAGATCACAACCAAACTGCAATTATTACAAATACATTACAATCCAATGTGGATTTACTGTTTTGTTTTGTTTGGTTTTTACCTCATCTATGCGTGTATTCACTTAGTTTCCAGGTCAAGGACAGTGAAGACAGCGCTGATGATAAATTAAAGTTTTAACAGTGTTTTGGTGCAAATTCAGGATGCTCATGTTATGACACAGCATGGATATTCAGTGAAAGAGCAAACTTCAGTCTGTCAGAAGAGCGACAACTCAAAAGATGATGAGATGGATGACATGATGACAACTACAGTTCGGAACATTTTTCTATTTTCCAACAGGCTCAGCACTTATTTGTAGGTGGTATTCTATTAATAGTGATCCAGTGGATGAAGACAGTAAATTTGAGTAAAAAGACATTTTTTATCCTGACATGAGGAAGTTAAGTCCTATCACTAGACGTCCCCAGCTTACAGTAACGCTTACATGTGACGCAAATAGGGCGTAAATGAACTTGGATAGAATTCCCGTGTAATATGAGGTGAAAACAAACATGTGGAAGACGTCAGTATATTCATTACATATTGTATCATTATATCTTCTACCCAGAATAAAACAGACTTTGTGGACTGTGTGATTTGGGGGAAGTGGAAAATGACTCACATTTTCTTTTGTTTTGTCCTCTATATGATGAACTGAGTGTCTTTGTTTAATGGGATGTTTATCTGAAACCCTGATATGTTCTGGAGCACTGATGATGACAAGATGAAATGGCTGTTCAGTTCAAATGTATATAAATTTGCATTATTTGTTTGTAAAGTCTGGAAAACGCAGCAGATGTGTTTGTTTAACCCATAAGGACCCAGTGTGACTTTTAAGGCAGTTCGCAAATGAATTTTTCTCTCCTAAGTGATTTATTTCCATTTATTTTAATATTATCCTCTGAATTTTGTATTTTTTCCAGTGAAAATCATCTGTTTTCCCATATTTAATTCACTGATCATGTAGATGTTGATAAAAGCTCAGATTAAAGTCAAAGGTTATTGTATCAAAACAAAAAAAAAAACCTGGCTTTTTAAGTAAAATCTATCATTAACCCATAAAAACGTAAACATCCGACCAAAACCATCGTCTGATCTAAACTGTTTAATACCTGTTGATCCACTAATCTTATCAATACATGTAAATAGTTGGTGTAAAATGCAGTCTGTCATCTTTTCATGGTTATCCAATATGACTCATTTGGATGTTCATAGGCTCTGTAGGTTACCATGGAAACACGATCATGTTCTACAGCATTGATTCACCAGTAAAACCCATGCAGTTTGATTAATAACAAAGGATGGAAATGCTTGGCTTAGATTCAGTTAATGATGTATTTAACTGAAAAAGTCACTTTTTCTGCAGTTTCCTCTGTTTTTGATATAATAACCCTGAACTTAAATATGAGCTTTTATAAAACGCCTACATTAAATACAGGAAAATACCTGATTCATACTGATAAAATACTAAATACAAAAGATAATATTAGAATAAATGATGAATCACTTAAAGATTAGATACAGAGGAAATTCACATTCAAAATCATTTGGGAACTGACACAAAAGTAGCACTGGGTCTTTATAGGCTAATTGAACATAAACCAACTGTCTGCATCCACTGTCAGTCACTTTTCCATTGGACATCTGCGCAAAACTTTACCGATATTTACTAAATATCAAAAAACCAGCAGCGCGTAATGTCGGTTTTTCCATTAAATCACAAATGCAATGATTTGTTTATTTATTATCGTGAGATGACACAAGAAGTCCTTACATAAACACGGCAACAAACGTAAATATCGTGTTGATTTACAAATATATTCATTAATATTATATATTACCCCTCTATCCCGTACTAAATTAAAAAATAGGACCAATGGCCCTGTAGCTTACCGGCCAAATTAAAAGCTTTGGGAAATGTATCCAAATGCCATTTATTATCACCCAGTTACGTGTATTTATTCTATTACAGAAATAGCCCATGTTTTGGTCATATTCCAATCAGATCTGTAAAAAATGCAAATTCCAACTTGATATCATTGATACTGATTTACTGGATCAATCCACTTCCTATCTGTTATAATGGGGAAATTTTTCAAAGTCGCACCAAATCCAGAATCAGATCCGGATCCAAATAATTTCACTAACTTTTGTTGACATAATTATAAAGAAGCTGTATACCAAGTTTGAAGTCAATCGGAATTGTAGTTTCGGAGAAGAAGACGATTGAAATTTTTGTAACGAACGACAGACGCCGCATGACGACAAAAATGATTGGGTTTCCTGGTGTGTCCACATATACTGCACCACGTTTCTTTCAAAACTCTTCTTCGCTTTTTTAACATCCATCATCATCCGGTCTGTTTTATTCATGTGACTTCAGTTGCGGAAAAGGTCTTTCCATTACAGTTTTGCGTGATATACCAATTGCGCTACATCCAAAAAACCACTTCTTGCCAGCGCAAAAAGTTATCGAAAAACGAGAGTTTTGGTGAAATTGTCGTTTTTCGCAAGTTATATTCGCGCAATCACATCAATGGAAAAGTAACTATTGATCCAACTCCATGGGTTTTACAGTGGAATAATGTTGTGGAAGATGACGGTGTTTCCACGGTAACTACAGAGCCTTTGAACATCCAAATGGGTCATATCTGATGACCATGAAAAGATGACAAACTGTATTTTACACCAATTATTTACATATTTTGATAGAATTAATGGATCAACAGTTTATATCAGTAGATGTTTTTGGTCGACGGTGCATGTTTGGGTCTTTATGGGTTAAACAGGTCAGTACATTGTCTTGTTTATATTCTTATTGTGCCTACTGTCTGGCATTTGGTCTCTGGTTTATATTTTTGGTGTCTTATAAGTCCGTGTAAGGGCTGGACGTATTCTTATGCAAGACGCAATAATAAAAATTAATTCATTCATTCGTTCATTCTGACAGCTATGACGTTTAATATCTGCATTCTGCACTATCTATTCATACCCATGGGTCAGAGTTTTTCTACAGGTGCATGCGTTCTTTTAAGTCTATTTTTATGAATCTATAATTTATTTTTTTGCTCTTTCAAAGCCCGGCTTATAAATGAGGCCCCTGGTCTGTGTCCTGTCAGCAACGGTAATTTACAATTATGATTTGCAACTAAAAAGCTTCCATATTTAATAAGCCCTTCTTCAAAATGTGTCAAAAAAATCTAAACATATTCCAGAAAGTCCATATTTATAAACAGAGAATTTTGGAAATGTTATGAGAAAAGGTGTCCAAACACACATGAAAGCAACACAAAATTTGATGCAGATGTCTGATTTTCTAAGTTTAATTACAATAGCGAATTAGGGACACACAAGAAAATAAAAACACTTGGCACTACGAGAAGAAAGTTGTAAAATATTGAGATGAAACCCTAATTTTATGAGAATAAAGTCGAACACAAAAAGAGTCATAATTTTACAAGACTAAAGTTGTAATATTTTGAGGATAAAGCCATCAGAATAAAGTCAGTTTCTTTTTCCAAAAAAACCTCATTATTCAATGAAAATAATGTCGTACTTTTATGAGATTAAAGTTGGTTGTCATATTTCCAGAATAAAGCCATAATATTACGAGAATAATGTCGTAATTTAAAAACAGGTGGGAAAAATATCATAATTTACAAGAATAAAGTCGTACCTACTCATCGCATAATGGAGAACTTAGAACATTATTTGAGGTTCAGCTTTCATTTGGGGTTTACGCACAGCCAAATACTAGCCTATGAGCCCCGCCCAACAATAACACATTAGCATTAGTCGTCCAGTCCAACAGAAGTAAAAGTTGCTGCTTTGCTTGTTGCGTTCGCTGTAACCAGAAAATCTGTCATCAACAAGGCTTAAGGCTAACAATTTCTAAATTATGACTTTATCGCTCTATTGCGATTTTTAGAATATTTTGACTTTAACCCCATAAAAGTACAACATTATTTTCGTTAAATTATGAGGGGTTTTTTTAAACTACGACTTTATTCTCATAATATTATGTCCATTTACCATTTTATTCTCTAAATATTACAACTTTATTCTCGTAAAATTATGACTCTTTTCGCATTTGACTTTATTCTCATAAAATGACGGGTTTTATCTTGATATTTTATGATTTTATTTTCATAGTGACAAGTGTTTTTATTTTCTTATGTGGACCTAATACGCCGTCACAAAAAATAAATGAATAAAAACCTTATAAAATAAATATACAAAAGAAAAACTTCCAGTCACTCTCTACAGGTGCATTTCTTTGGACTGGGAGACAAAATACGTGGACAGAATACGACTTTCATATCATAAAATTACGAAATTATGTTCATTAAATGATGAGTTGTTTGTTTTTTTTAACAACAACTTCATTCTAATAATATTATGGCTTTATTCTCGTAATATTATGACTTTAATACAAGTAGGACAATATTTTTGTTAAATTATGAGGGTTTTTTTCTTAAGTACTTTACGACTTTATTCTTGTAAAATTATGACTCTTTTCGTATTCGACTTTATTCTCATAAAATGACAGGTTTTATTTTGATATTTTACGACTTTATTCTCATTGTGACAAGTGTTTTTATTTTCTTAAGTGGACCTAATACGCCATCATAAAAAATAAATGAATAAAAACCTTATAAAATAAATATACAAAAGAAAAACTTCCAGTCACTCTCTACAGGTGCATTTCTTTGGACTGGGAGACAAAATACCTGGACAGAATACGACTTTCATATCATAAAATTACAATATTATGTTCATTAAATGAGTTTTTTTTTTTTTTTTTTTAACTACAACTTCATTCTAATATTATGGCTTTATTCTCATAATATTATGACTTGAATCTAATACAAGTACAACAATATTTTCGTTAAACTATGAGGTTTTTTTTTTTTTTTTAAGCAATTTACGACTTTATTCTTGTAAAATTAAGACTTCGTATTCAACTTTATTCTCATAAAATGACAGGTTTTATTTTGATATTTTACGACTTTATTCTCATAGTGACAAGTGTTTTAATTTTCTTATGTGACCCTAATACACCGTTGGAAACTAGTGATTTAAGTAGAAGAGAAAAAATAAATCACAAATGAGAGATACTGCAGTAATTTCACTGCTCTCGTCCATTAAAATGAAAAGCAACATTTCACTTCACATGCAACAGCACAAATATCATGTATTATATTTGATCTGTTTTCTACATTTTCTTAACAGCGGTGTTTTCATGACAGCTGCGTTAAAGCTGAACGTCTTCCTCGTGAAACTCTCGAAAACTTAAACTCAACTTTGAGGGAGGTGTTTGTGTTTTAAATTTATTACTGTCATTACACGACCAGCGGTGCGCTACGATAAGGCTTGATTGAGTGACCGAGAAATGCTGATAACAGGAGAATTAGGTGGCTTCATTCTCTGTCTCTCACCATGCAAATCAATGACACCCAGCTGTGAGACACAACAACCCAGTAACAAAGAGAAGCTGCTAAATAAAAGACATTCTCTCTTGTAGTATTTTCACCAGGAGTACAGCAAATGAGCTGCAGCACCATGCACGGCACTCACTGTCGCTTTGCATTGCAGATGTAATTGCATCCTTTAACATAATGATTTAAGTAGGAAGGGAACAAACGTGCATATTGTTGGGGGTCTGAGGACAAGTGGAATAAAATTAAGTGAACATTTTTGGTTGAGTGGCGAACATCGAGGTCCTTATTTTTACAATAACATGTACACTTTCCTGTACTCAATAAACTGAATGACCGTAGAGTACAGATAAAAATGCAAAGGCTGTTATTTTAAGAGGGAATGATTCTAGAACAGTGTTTTTCAACCTTGGGGTCGGGACCCCACGTGGGGTCGCCTGGAATTCAAATGGGGTCGCCTGAAATTTCTAGTAATTGATCAAAAATGAAACATAAAAAGTTTCTAATAAAAAATACATGGTGAGTTGACAGAGACGATCAGAATCCATAAAAGACATGACAAACTATGAAGCAGAAACTGAAGCACTGTGGTTCTGTTTATCTGTCAAATGTTCATTGTGGTCGGTTTCAGATGCTGCAGCTCTTTCATAATTCATAGTCTGAGGTATTGTTTGTTCAGTATTAATTGTCAGCCTTGTAAATCCAAGCTGGACTGACTGTACATATCCTGACCAAGGAAAATAAAATTCTCACTTTGTGCAGTAATCTACACCTGGCTTTTCTGCCTCCGTCCATAATGATATACATTATATAGACTAAATGTGTCTAAAATTAACCCTTTCATGCATACTGGTCACTACAGTGGACAGCTACCCTACAGCTGTTCTCTTGTATTTTCATGGATTTTGTTCTTTTCTGTTTTTTTTTTTGTTTTGTTTTTTACACATATCTTTATTAAAGTTTTAAGACAGTACATATCTTTTCTGAAATGAATTGGTAAAATTATGTAGATCTCTCCTGAGCATAAACCTCCAGAATCACAAGCCCTCTCCATAGTTTTCACACAATTTATCAGTAAATACATGTTTCAAAAATTAAATGTGTGGTGTTCAGCTGAATGGATATTTGTGCAACTTCATGAAAAATAGGTTCAAAAGAATTTTTTTTTTTTTTTTATGTATTTAAAAAAAAAAATTAATTATTTTTTATTTTATTTTATTTTTTAATTTATTTTTCAGAAGAAAATTTTCAATTGCATTGTTGTTTTCATGCCTAAAGAGGAATAAAAACACTCAGGAAAAAATTTTGATTAAGGTTCTCATAATTCATGCATGAAAGGGTTAATACTTATTTGCAACATAGTATAGCAAACTATTACATGATCAAAAACAAATAAATTTTAGCAAAAAAAAAAAAAGTCTCCGTTTTGAATGTCTGGAGTTGCCAGAAATTTATGATATTAAAATGTGGTCAAGCGTCAAAAAAGGTTGGGAACCACTGTTCTAGAAAGACTTGGCTCTGACACTGGGTTTGTTTCATCTGATGCATTTTTCTGAAGCCAACGACTGCAAAAGCACAAAAGTCACAAAACTGGATGCTTTAGTTTATTCCTTTAACCCAGATGTCTCAAACATGCAGTCCGGGCGCCAAATCCAGCCCACCAAAGGGTCCAGTCTGGAATTTATTAAATGCTAAAATTACACTGAAGATATTAATCATTTTAGTTCAGGTTCCACATACAGACCAATTTAATCTCAAGTGGGTCAGATCAGTAAAATACTATCATAATAACCTACAAATACTCACAATTCCAAATTTTTCTCTTTGTAAATGTAAACATTTTCATGTCATTTTACTGTATTTACACAAAAAAACATGAATAACCTGAACAAGTATGAACATTTTGAATTGTCTGAAGAGCAACTTTACCAATATTCTACCTGTTATTAAATCTTTTGTGTGTTTGTAGATCCACTGTGATCTGTAAGTTGTAATTTACATGTGTAAATGATAAACTGAGACATAATATTGTTAAAATTGCACTTAGTTTTCTTAAGAAATTTCAATTTGTTCATGTTATTCACATTGTTTTAAAGGATGGTTTCTAGACATAAACATTTTCATCGCATAATTTTACTGTTTTCGCTCCAAAACAAAGAGGAAAGTTTGGAGTTGACATTATTTACATAGCATTATGTTATTATTTCATTGGTCCGGTCCACTTCAGATCAAATTTGGCTTAATGTGTTTGACACCCCTGCTTTAACCTGTGGATTTGTCATGATATACAAATTATTATTCTCTTCTACCTTTAAGCCTCAACCAGAAATAAAGTTTAAAAAATGAGCTGAATATATTTATATGTATATGAAAATGAATTCCTTATATATGTGATGTATTATCTGCAAATGTAGTCTTTTGTGTGTGTTAGATCAGAGGAAAGGTCATTTGTGAAGATTCTTCTTCTGTGTGTGATTTACTAAAGTTTACAAATCTGTGAATGAATGTTAATTCTAAAAGAGCTATGAAAGAACTATTTTTTAGCAACTTCCGAATTAATGTTTCTCTACATTTGACCTTTTTCTAGGTGGTTTATCACCATTTGTTATAATATTATCCTCTGCATTTTTTAATAGACTTTCCTATATTTAATTCACTGATCATGTAGATGTCCATAACAGCTCAGAGGAAATTGTAAAAAAAAAAAAAAAAAAAAAAAAAAAAAAAAGTTAATATGTCAAAACAAAGCAAACTGCAGAAAAGTTGACTTTTACACCAAAATATACCTTTAACTAAACATAAAAACAAGCATGGGTTTTACTGGTGAATCAATTTCTCAGATGACAGTGTTTCCCACGTTCACTTCAGAGCTTCTGAACATTCACAGAAGACACATTTGATGCCTCTGAAAAGCTCAGAAACTGCATTTTACCTGAATTATTTCAATGTATTGATCGAGTTAATGGTTCAAAAGTTATTAAACATTATAGATCAGTAGATACTTTTGGTCGCCAGTGACTGTTTAGGTCTTTGAGGGTTAAAATAATTAAATAAACTCTAAATGTATACATAAACCAACTTTGGGCATTTATGTATGCATTTGCGTCTTCACATGTATTTTTCTGTATTTCTTAAATCTGTAATAATCTCAGTTTTCACTCTGATAATAACTTGATTGTACTTTTTATGTTTCTCTGTGCTTAAATGATAGTTACTTGGCATCACCCAAGTAACAAATCACTCCTGAAGACGCCAGCAATTGTCAAAGACAGAGTTTGGCGGACATCAGATTGCTCATCAGAACTCCAAATGGAGATGAAACAATAAGCCAGACACCCTTCTGGCCAAGTAATATCTCTGTAGCTAAATGCCAGCGCCTCACTTTGCAGTTTTTAATGTGTTTTTATCTACACAGTTCATAATTAAAGGGGCCGGCACATTATCGGACATGTCTGTAATTGGGTGTGAGACAAAAGACATCAAATACAATCTTAGGTCCTGTCGTTGTAATGTAGTTTGTCATCTTTTCATGGTCATCAGATATGACCCATTAGGACGCTCAGAGGGCCCGTAGTTACCATGGAAACACAGACATCTTCTGCAACATTGATTGACCAGTAAAACCCATGGAGTTGGATCAATGACAGTGGATGGACACACCTGTTTTTACATTCAGTTAGCAATATTTTTGCTGGAAAAAGTCACTTTTCAACCTTTTTCCCTGTTTTGATATCATTAACTTTAAATTTACAGAGTTTTCTTGAACAACTACATTAACTGTGAATTAAATATAAGAAAAGACAAGATTTACACCGAAAAATCCAAAATACAGAGGATAGTATTAGAACAAAAAATGGTGATAAATCAGTTAAGAAAGGTAGAAATAGAGAGAAATTCATTTGGGAACTGCCACAAAAGTAACACTGGGTCTTCATGGGTTAAGAAACAAGGATAACACTTTACTAAACATAAGAAGAAATCATCCTTTAGGCTTGTCTGAGTAAGTTATAGCCTACAGAACGTCTTTTAGGTATGATTTAACCGCCGTGTGTTGCCTGTAAACATACCAAACAGTGTTCATCGATCATGGCAGGTCTGTGCTACATGATGGCTTTTTAATAATCTCTTCTTGTTTCATGTCCGCAGCTGTTCGATGCGGTATGGATCTTTGGATTTGCCTGTATTTTCTCGCGTTTGCGTTGAAACCCGGCGTTAAACGACAAAAACGGCGTCACTTCTGCTTTTCCCGCGTGCGAACAAAGGCGAAAAGCAGGCAGAGATTTATGAGGTACGATCGCATTTATCTGCGACAACTGGGGCAGGCTGGGGTAAGCTCTCACTGTGGAAGACTGAGCGCCTGAGAGTGAGGTGAAGACACAGGGAGTGATAGGAGGGGGTGGCTTTTGGGGTGGAGGGAAGGCACATGAATATGATGCAGTAAGCAGTGTGCAAATTAGTCTGGGGGGGGGGCTTCAACCGTACAAGTCAAATGCTGAGTTCTTTGTTTTCTAGTTGCTCACATAGCCTGTAGGAAAACAGGGTGACTAGTCAAAATTTGCAGCCTGTGCCAAGCCCCCCTGTCCTACTTGTTTGTCCCAGATCTGCTGATGCAGTCCTCTCCCTCTTTTTTTTATCCACATTTTTTTTTTTCTCCAGCTGTGGGCATTTATTATTCAAGCCATTCCTTTTGAATTCTCCCTCTTCCGTGTTTTGCATAAGGATTAGCAATGCAGCACTTGTTTTTTTTTTCTTTTTCCCCCTTTTCTTTTTTCATTCAAAGCAATATCCAAATATTTGAGTAAAATTAAATGGGATTCAAGGTGGATTTCTGTCTTTTTTTTTTTTTTTTTGGCAATTGGCATGACTGCTACCCAATTCAGTGCTGCTTACAGGGCTTACAGTCTTAGATAAGATCACTCAACACAGCTCAGTGTGCTCGGTGCTGAGTGGATCTTGGCCTGTCTAAGGAGGTAACAGCTTCCCCCAGAGGGAAAACAAATGCAAAGCCAGCTGCATGACATAAGGAAATTTCACCATCTTCACTGTTTTGCACCAAAGACTTTCCTTTCAATGAATGCCTCGGAGCTATAAACTGGGCCTGTATCTACAGTCTGAACTTTCTGTATCCTACTGTACTGTATGCAAGCAAGGCCGCCTTTACACACTGATTTTTGTTTTGTTTTGTTTTGTTTTTTACAGCTGCAGGAGCCCAAATGTGGAGAAAAAACACCTAAAACTGAGAAAGCCAGACTTTCCTTTTGCAGCATTTTCTTCTCAGTTACAACTAAAACATTCAATATATGCTAAAGATAGATAAACTGATACCATATCGCATTGCTTCCATGTCCAGTAGAGGAGTATTGGTGAATACTGTCAATCACATATTCAATAGCAGAAACGGCAACATTTACACCTCTTTCCACACATCTTTCAATTTAGAGGAAAAGCCAAAGTTTTGTACCCGCTGTTAATGTGATTGTTAATGTGTAAAATCACAGCATATTTCCTTAAACAATGTCCAGAGCCTGTATTTACCCTTTGTTTCTAGTTTTCTGTTTAACCCATAAGAACCCAGTGTTACTTTTGTGGTGGTTCTCAAATGAATTTTTTGCTATATTTAACCTTCCTTAAGTGATTTATCACCATTTATTGTAATTTTGTCTTCTGTATGTTGTGTTTTTTCAGTGAAAATCTGATATTTTCCTTCATTACCTCCGCCAAGGAGGTTATGTTTTTGCCAGGGTTTGTTTGTTTGTCTGTCTGTTTGTCTGTCCGTTAGTGTGCAACATAACTCAAAAAGTTATGGACAGATTTTGATGAAATTTTCAGGGTTTGTTGGAAATGGGATAAGGAAGAAATGATTAACTTTTGGGGGTGATCTGGAAGAAATCCTGGATTCTGGATCACTTTGAAATGTTCGTTAACATTGTGGTAAATGGGGCCAAAATTTTCGTTTCCCAATATCTCGCTTAATTATTGACCAAAACTCATGAAATTTAACTCAGGAATTGACAATGGGGTCCTCTATCACATTTCAAAGGCTGATCCGGATCTGATCCAGAAGGCGGATTTTATTTTAAAAAATAAATGTAGGATTTGTATCACCGATTATGTGGGGAATTTTTGCGCTTGGCGGAGGTCTGCGCTCTCCGAGTGCTTTTCTAGTTTCTTTTGAAAACAGAGAAAGCTAAATAAAAAGTTACTTTTTCAGTAAAATATACCAATAACTGAGCATACAATAAGCATCTCCTTTCACTGTCATTGGTCAAACTCCATGGGTTTTACTGGTGAATCAATGTTGTAGAAGATGATGGTGTTTTACACGTTCACTACGGAGCCTTTGAACGTCCAAATGGGTCATATCTGATGACCATGAAAAAATGACAATCTGTATTTTACCCCAATTATTTACATGTATTGATAGCATTAGTGGATCAACAGGTATTAAACAGCTTAGATCAGTGGATGGTTTTGGTCACCGGGGGCTCTTTGGGTCTCTATGGGTTAATAAATACAGGGTGTCCCATAAGTCTCCATACATAGGAAAAATAAACGTTTCTTGACATGAACCATTTTTATTTATATAATATGCTCTGTATGACTGCCATTTTGTCGGGAACAAATCGATCCAAAACACTTCCTGTTTTTTAGAACTTGACAATAAGTTTTGACACAGTGTCGTGTGTGATACTCATCCCATGTTTTCTGTTAAATGCGCTTGCAACCATACGACTGCTTGCTGAACCGGCCATCAGGATGATTTCAATTCGTTGCTCTTTATTCAAATGCATTCTTTGGGTTATCTCAAATATAAAGAAATACATGTTAGAACCATATATGTATGGAATGTATTATGTCTCCTATGTATGGAGACTTATGGGACACCCTGTAGAATTGGTTTTGATCTAATCCCGCTCGTATGTTTAATGCAAAGTTAAAACTTCCTGAGTTGCATCAGATTCAAAGATCTACTGTATACCTATTTAGTGGATAGAAACAAATAATTTCTTCACTTTTACATTCTTATCTTATTGTCAGCAATCCAGCCACCATTTTGTTTTAAATACATTAAAGGGGTCATAACTTGTATTAGTCTTTGGTTCATTCATTTGAGTATTTGGACTCTAAGAGTTCATACAGTTTGAATTTGAACCCTCCAGGTGCTGCAAAGCTATCTTTATATTCATTCTGACAAAAATCAAGTGGATTTCTACAACCTGTTTAAATTCCTGCTTAATTTGCTACATTTTATAACTAGTTACGTCACGGCATTTGCACATGCAAGGTCTAGACTTCTGACGAATATTTCTCCGAGTACGACATAATTGTTTATCAGCAGCATCAGTTGTAGTAAAAACTGAAAGCACGTCCAAACTTCGAGCAGATTACCTAAAATGTTCAGTCGTTTGTTGTATTAATGAACACAAGTGGCTGAACGGGACAGAGCAGCACAGCCAATAACCTGGAGGGGGCGGGGCATGAAGTGGCTCCTTTTCATTTAAAGGGCCAGCGCTCAAAACGACCTTTCTGGTGTCATTAGAAATATTGTTGAAGGTGGACCTGTGGAGTTGAATTAATGAAGAATTCAGACCCAAGCAGAGCATTTACAGTTTATGTAGACCACAGGGCAATGTTTGAAAATGCATAATTCCATTTAAAAAAGCAAAATATCACTCCTTTAAAGGGTCTACAATAAAACTTGTTGATGTAGGCATGCTATATCTTGTTTGAAAGCTAAAAACTCGTCCTGTACTTTCTGTATCCCACTGTAGTGCATTCATTCATTTCTGCCTTTGCACACAGATTTTCATAAATGCTTTTTACAGCAGCAGGAGCCCAAATCAGGGGAAAATATAACAAAAATTGAAAAGCCAGACCTTTTTTTCTGCAATTTTTCTCAGTTCAAACTAAAAGATTCAATATATTCTAAAGACAGATAAACTGATACCATATCACACCACTTCCATGTCGATGTAGAGCAGTAATGGTAATTACTGTCAATCTCATATTCAGTGTCGTTCTCCTGACAGAAAAAGCATTTGCACCTCTTTCCACACATCTTGCAGTTTCCAGAAAGAGCGTTTTTCTCACTCCAGGAGGAACGATGCGAGTGTCCTGATCCAGGACAGTGACAGGTGAGGAGTTTGCCTCAGGTGGTTAGAGGTTACCTGTCAAACCGTAATGTAGGTGTCCTAAGGTGAGCTCAGGTAGAACAGACATGTCTTCTGCAGCCAAATGTTTAATGGAAGCAGAGTACCAGTCCCACAGATCATAATTAACTGATTGTTAATTGGTCAGGACTACAGCTTCAGTCAGCGAGTGGAGTCTTTTATGACAGTGTTGCATTTGTAATATGTAACTGTGTTCATTCTGAAGAAGCGTGTTGATGTAACCCTGTCCCTTCTGGTTTGACAGGTAATTATGAGTCAGGAGCAGCAGTAGAAGACTAACTACAATAAACACAAATGGAGGACAGATACATGCAAAGTTATTCCTATTGTGTTCACTCACCTCACACTTATTCTTTTGCAATAATATGACCTACATTCGGACCACTGACGAGTAGAGTGTCAATAATATTGATATTTTAATTCCAATGGTACCCAATTTCACTGGGTTGGACAAATTAGGCCATAAATGAACATTTAGCCCTCCAAGCTGATGTGCTGGAGGCAACAAAAATGGGCAACATAAGGAACTGATTGACTTATACCACATTTCCAATACGTGGAGCCAACTTCGACTCGGGTGCCAGGCACTATTCCTAAAGACCGTTTCCATTACAGGATACCACCAACTTTACAGTACCTGGACATCATAGCAATGCGACGCCTACTCAGAGAGGTGCTGATAAACTCACTCGTTGCATGTTGCCCCGTCTCGCTCACGTTAAAGGTTTCTGTCGCCCACCAAGGACAGAAATGTCTGAACCTCCTCAACTGACCACAGTGTAGTTTTACGGGCTGTCATTGTGAATTAACCTACAAGTATCTTTACTGTAAACTTCCAAATCTTTTTCTTTTTTTTAAATAGCATGTCATACATTGATGATGCAATGACACAGAGACAACTCTCTGACCAATCAGTGGTGTGCAGTGTTTACACATTTATGTTTGCATGTTTTAGTATCTCTTCAGCCGTTTTAGAACCTCAGCTAAGCAGATATCAAAAAACTAGTACCATGTACAAGATTCTAGGTTATTACCTCCACCAGGAGGTATTGTGATCACTTTGCTTTGGGTGCGTTTGTATGTTAAAAAATAAATAAATAAATACACATATATATATATATATATATATATATATATATATATATATATATATATATATATATATATATATATATAATTACTATTATTATTGAACTCTTTGGGAATTATGGTGGGGGGTGGCCATTGGTTCCAGTGGTCAGCTGACTAATGATGCCAGATGACATCACATGCAGCTAAAAAATAAACCTGTAATAACTACTTGTTATCAATAGGGAGCAATAACAGAAACCATTCAGATCACTGCTTTAAAACCATAATTTTTGACCAACACTGACATAAGGTAAGTTGAGATGGTGTCTGGATTAAAGCATTTTCCCAAAGTTTGGAAGAGTTAGTAGGTGGTCCTTCTGTTTAAAAAAAAAAACAAAAAACATTTTGATCCAATATTACATTATCCAAAATGCTTAAACGCTAAACTTGCTAAAGAAGTCAGCCATAGACCAACTGTAAGATCCGGTCATTTAATTAGTTTGGATGCTCTCTATATTGATTTTACATTACATTTACTTTATGTGGTGTACAGAGTGGCTTGGATGCTGCAGCTAAGCCTCATAATGGTGGAGAAAGCCATGACAGTGCATCTAAAATCCATTACACTTTCTAATCTAACCCAGTGTATTAGCAAAAGTTATTTTAGCAACTGTGCAACAGTTTACTTATTTGTTATACTTTCATTTAGTACATTGACGGTTACTTCGGGAAAAATGATCACTTATCAGGTTAAAAACAATGGAATTTAACCCATAAAGACCCAGTCTGACTTTTGTGTCAGTTCTCAACTGAATTTCTCTCTGTATTGAACCTTTCTTAAGTGATTTATCACCATTTATTGTAATATTATCCCCTGTATTTTGCATTTTTTCAGTGAAAATCAGGTATTTTCCTATATTTAGTTTACTAATCATGTAGATGTTCATAAAAGCTCAGATTAAAGTTGAGGGTTATTATATCAGAAACAGAGAAAACTGAAGAAAAAGTGACTTTTTCAGTAAAGTATATCATGAACTGAATGTAAAAACAAGTGTCTCCATCCACTTTCAGTTATTAAACTCCATGGGTTTTATTGGTGAATCAATCTTGTAGAAGTTGACAGTGTTGCAACATTTACTACAGAGACTCTGAATGTCCAAATGGGTCATATCTGATGACCATGAAAAGATGACAAATTGTATTTTACACCAATTATTTACATGTATTGATAGGATTAGTGGATCAGCAGTTATTAAACAGTTACATCATGGTTTTGGTCATTGGAGGTTGTTTGGGTCTTTATGAGTTAAGGTGTTTTTACTGCTGTTAAACCTGGTTAAATTTCACCCAAACAATGTGTATATTTTTATTGTTCAAAAGGTAGAAAACTCATTGTACAAGACAGAGTCAATTTGTCAAACTGTGATGCTGTGGTCCTCTCACTTTTTTCATTTCCTCCCTTGTTTGTCTCCACTGGAAGCTCCTCTTGAGGCTGTCACTGCTCTCCACCCATGTCTTCCTGTCGGCAAAGCATCAACCCGAAGGGGCTGCACTGTTCTCCCTCTGTCTGAGTGCTGTCCTCATCAGCTATTTCATCTTCCCTGTCATCATCATTCACCTGAATATTACATTCTGACCTGCTAAAAGTAGGTGATCTGAGTTGTCAAATGATACTGTGGGACTGTTAAATTGCGCTTTGATTGGTCAAATAACTCTGATGACATGGCAAAAATGTAACCTGTTCTGAAAACTTTAATGAAAAGTGCAGAAGTTTTGTAGGCGATGTGTTAATGTGATTGGTGCAATGTAAGATCACAGCATATTTCCTTAAATAGTTTCCAAGACTTCTATTTAGCTCAGTGTCAGAAAGTGCCAGGCCTTTATTTTAAGTTGGTTTGATGTTATCGTAGTTTTCTGTTTAATGAACAGAATTGGTTTGGATCAAATACAGCTCTCACTTTTAATGCAAAGTCAAAACTTCCCTAACTGTTTCCGATTCAAAGACCTGTCAGTAAAAACCCTTCATTTCTTAGACTCTCCATTCCCACTAGATCAAGTCACCGTTTTGTATTAAAGACATTAAAGTTTCTACAATAAATCTTTTGTCAATATATGCATGCTATACTTTGTTAGAAAGGTTAGATTCTCCACAGTTGAGTTGATAAGTTCATTTTACAGTATTCCTGAGCACCAAAACCTAATTAGCAATCAGTTCTATTGGGACATCCAACCTGTTTGTTGGTCATTAAATCATGTTACTGGTCCATTCCATGAATAATTTTATCCCTATTCAAAAATTAACCTGCTGTATTTCTTGTATGTTAGCTACATACCAAAAAAGGGCATTTTTCAGAAACTAATCTTAGTTTCTGAGAAATGTCCTTTTTTAGTATGTGGTATAGTATTAGCTTTCAAATGAGGTGTTGCTGATTAATTTTGCCCAAATTTTGGTGGTTTTTAGTCTAACGGCCTATTGATATCAGTTGGTGTCAGTCCGTCCGTCATCTGTAAACAATTTTTCAAGAATCTTCTTCTCCAAAACCGTCCATCAGAATCATTTGATATTTGTTGTGGAACATCTTTGGGGTAAGGTCTACCAATTTTGTTCAAAGAATTTGGAAATATATATATATTTATTTATTTATTTACTGATCATGCAGATGTTCATTATAGCTCAGATGAAAGTTGAGGGTTATTATTAAAAAAAAAAGAAAACTGACAAAAAAGTGACTTTTCCACCAAAGACATCAACAACTGAATGCACAATCAAGCATCACCATCCACTGTCATTGATCCAACTCCATGGGTTTTACTAGTGAATCAATGTTGTAGAAGACGGCGGTGTTTCCACGGTAACTACAGAGCCTCTCAATGTCCAAATGGGTCATATCTGATGACCATGAAAAGACAACAACCTGCATTTTACACCAATTATTTACATGTATTGATAGGATTAGTGGATCAGTGGGTATTAAACAGTTTAGATCAGTAGATGGTTTTGGTCACCGGCAGACGTTTGGGTCTTTACGGGTTAATCGTCATGTACATTGTAAGACAGGCACCATAAACATATCCTGTATTTGGCAACAAGCCTTCATTTGTTGATGTCAACCTTGCCCTTAGCCATTATTAGAGGCCTGGCTCATAACCGCCTAGTGTTAATTGTCTGAGGAAATGTTGTATGTATTTTTAAATATGTGACAATTCCAGATGAAAACATGAACTGGATGCCTTCAGTGACAAAATGTTCTCCACATCGCAATCAATTCAATAAATAATGTTACCGTATGATTTTTGCAAAGCTTCATTAATCAACAAGCCTAAAAACAAATGGGAGTTGGAATGTGAAGACTAAAAACTAGATGCACTATGAAATGAAATGACACGTGTTTTGCTTTAGATGAATGTGTTATATTCTGGCTTTGCAGGAACATACAGTGGCAGTGTTTGTTCCTCTGGACTGAGTTGCTGTCAGGATTGAAATATAATGAAGTAGTCAGATGCTAATTGAAAAAGGAGTACGCTGTTGTTTATATTGCATGGTCCTGTTTCTCGTATGTTGATTAGGCTCTGACAGCACGGCCCTTAGTCATGCCCTTGACTGTATTCCCTTTCCGCACACCTCATGGAACTAACAGTGATACTACACTGAACATCATAACATGACGCCAACAGGGCTTTCTCAGAAGTTCATTAAAAATTTTATCTGAAGATGTTTAAGTGATGTGATTAGGCTTCTGGAGGACCCCAGAGTTTCTGTGTAGCATCCCACTGGTTGGTATCTCATCCTCTTTATAACTAATTTCTCTCTCACCATCAGATACTGTTCAGATATTCCAAGAGGTATTACGCAAGAATTATACTGAGGATTGCACTAAAGAAAGATGAATTATTAACCTGATGAATAGTCAATATTTCTAGATTTCAGATGGCAGAGGAGACCCAGTCCTTCTATGTCCATTAAGGTTATCACAGTACGATGACTAAGGCCAAAAACTATGAGTGAATAAATAACTTTATCAACTTAAATTGAAAATACCAACAATCCAACTCAAACTAATATACAGATAAAAACGACTGATGGTGTACAAACACAAAACAGTTAAGTATTATATCGGATCTTTAATGAACAACTGTTTTATAAATCATGTTAAATGTCATGTGCGTTCTTTCATTTTCTCTTTTTCTAGGTCTTCTTTTTACAGTAGACTGGAAAACTCAATAAGTTCTTTCAACTCCTTTCAACTGATGAAACTAATTTCCACAGAACATTTGCATTTAGCAATTTTATCACGAAAAATATCTGATTTAAGCACAAGTGACTCAAGTATTTAATGTTAAGGCAACTGGGTTAAATATACCTGGTCTTTACAATTCAATGCAATAAGTCAAACTAATCTTATTTTTTTGTCACTTAACTTTTTAGCAAGTTTCATGAATAACAATTATAACAATAAAAAAAGAATATAAATGAGAACAAATGAGAACTATGTGCCCAAGCATCCACATTCCGTCTATTGTTTTCATATAAATATTGTCCATTTTTTCCATTTTTTATCCAGATGTGGCTCGTTGTGGTTCGCCGTATACCCTGGACTACACCACTGGTTGCATCGTATGTTAATGTTTCGTTTTTTCACGCCACTGTATGCATCATGAGTGGGAGTGACGGAGAAGCACAGCAATGACACCGTGAGTGACGAGCCATATGTAAAGAGGTGGATATATGTCCTGGTCATTGACTGAAAGCAGACAGTCATCACTCACTGTAATGTAGTGAGACAGTTACCCGATGACTTGATGAAGTCTACTGTTTTACAGACTTGGTAAGCTAGCACGTAGCATTAGCTCATCCATAATCTCTTGCGGATGGTTCTGACCACTTATGCTCTTGGTCACTTCCAGCTCCAAAAACCCAACAAACCATTAACTACTGGATTCAGAACAGTGGTTTGGAAACGAATGAGTGATGTCACAGTTCCTCTGCAGTCTGGGGATCAGACAGACAGACCTAGAGATGCAACACGGATGCATCTACAAGTAAAAACTCATGAAGGTGTCAGAGGTAATACTCTGAATTAGTGTTAATTACTCTGAATTAGATTAGTATTATGTTCAGAAAGCATTCAATCAGACGTTTTTAGCCTTCTTCACAAACATTATTCTCTTGCTTTTCAAAACCCAGCCTTTAAATATGAAATTATGGTCAAATCTGCCACCTGAAATCAGTTTATTCCAACACAATCACAACGTATTGTATTAGGGTGAGTCTCTGAAACTGGTCTCTATAAGCAGGAAAAAAGGGTTAAAATGCAAACAAGATGTGGACTAATGTTATGAAGTAAGTTTGGAAGCACGTAGTGTCTATTTTAAGCGTAAATACTTACTGAGATAAAAGAGGAACTGTTTTTCAGACATAACACATTTTTATTTGACGCGCGCATACAAAAAACTACATGTAACACAGACATTCGGTTTCTATAAGTAACTCCCCCATCTTTTTCTTTCAGGTCCCCCCCCCCCCCCCCAATACCCACACGAGTACACGTGGCAAATCCACAGACAACTCAGTGATACTTGAGTTTTCCCCTGAAATTATGACTATTCAGTATTCCAGCAGTGATGAATCTGCATGCAATGGTAACCCCGATGTAACCAAGGGAAAAAGGACACGAAAATGACGCACTATTATTTTTTCAAATATTTTTTCATTCTGTCAAGGTACAGAGTGTTTCCCAAAAATGACCACTGTTGCAAAATCACTCGCGACTTATTTGTTTAACTGGACAGGTTCTGCATGTAACGCGAGTGGATACGATGGGTTACACACGAAACCTCAAATGAGACTGAGATTCATGAAAAACCCACATGTCTGGATAAGACAAAATGACTAGGATCATCAAATTTAACACAGTGTCTTTATTTATAGTGGTATATAAGAGCATTTACAGCCATATTTTCAGATCAAATGCACTGAAACCTAGGTAGCTTTTCCTGTCCCAATTTTGGTCCTATTTTTGGCCCCAATATTTGATTAAAAATCATTAATTTTGGGATGGCTCAGAGCAAGAGTATAATTTTTTTTGCATTTATCTGAGGTCATCATTAGGAACATCCTGGGGGGAAATATGTCTAAATTTCTCTTTTATTATTCATTCATTTTCTGAACCCGCTTTATCCTCACTAGAGTCACAGGGGTCGCTTGGACCCTATCCCAGCTACTTACGGGCGCATCGCAGGGCTTCTCTTCTCTCTTTTATTATTGGGTCTAAAAAAAGCTGGCAAAAGATACCAAAATAAACCCACTTTTATGGACAGACCCATAAAAAGCATTTTTAAAATCTACCATATAAACTACCCATATCAGCCTTTATGATTACCTTCGAAGTACATTTTAACCCTCAAAGCCCAACAACAACTACCAGTCTAAAATGTTTAACTTCTCAACTACTAAGCTTATCAATACATGTCAACAACTGGTGTAAAATACAGTTTGTCATCTTTTCATGGTCATCAGATATGACCCATTTGGATGTTCAGAGGCTCCTTAGTTACCATGGAAACACCGTCATCTTGTGCAACATTGATTCAGCAATAAAACCCATGGAGTTGATAAATGACAGTGATTTTAGATGCTTGATTTTATGGTCAATTAATTATATATTTTGCTGAAAAAGTTGCTTTTTCTTTAATTTTCTCTGTTTTGATATAATAACCTCTGTACTTACTCTGAACTTTTATAAACATCTACATGATCGGGGGTTCCGGTCCCGCCTCCTTCAGGAATGGCAGCATAGAGAGAGGTCTCCCCGACATAATTCTAAAAATATCCTGTAAACGGGCGAATTAAATCCACCAAGTACAAAAACTTTAGAATAACAGGATAACAATGGAAACGAGAGAAAAAAGCAAAAAAACTACGGCTGAACTAAGCGACACAGACAACGACTCACGAGGAATGGAAGGCTATGCTAGCGGAAAAAACGGCACCAAGCAGACAGCTAATGAGAAGAGCAAGGTAAACATGGAGAGAATTTTACAAGAAATTCGAGACTTCCGAAAAGAAAACCACCACCAGCTGGAGGATATTAAAGACGAACTTAAGACAAACCAGAGAATCGAAGAAGCGGAAACTCGCATTGAGGCCGTGGAAACTAGACAACAAACAACTGAACAGGTACTGAGACACATGCTAAAAGTCCAGGCTCAACACGCCGAAAAGCTAATTGACCACGAGGGAAGAGCAAGGCGACAGAACATCCGAATTTACAACGTGCCGGAGGACGAGTAAGGCAACTCAATGATAACGTTTGTGGAGAAACTCCTTAGAGACAATCTGGACATTCAGCTGACAACTGAACTGCACATTGACAGAGCACACAGAGCATTAGCCCCGAAACCAACGGCGGCAGGTAAACCCAGATCAATTGTGATAAACATCTACATGATGAGTACGTTAAATATAGGAAAATAAATAAATCCCTTAAGAAAGGTTAACCCATAAAGACCCAAATATCCACCTTTAACCTAAACCATCTACTGACGTAACTGTTTAATACCTGTTGATCCACTAATCCTATTAATACATATAAATAATTGGTGTAAAATACAGTTATTCATCATGTCAGATATGACTCATTTGGACGTTCAGAGGCTCCCTAGTTACCATGGAAACACCATCATCTTCTACAAAAATAATTCACCATTAAAACCCACTTTTTGTGGTTTTTCAGTTTTCTCTGTTTCTGATATAATATCCCTAAACTTTAATCTGAGTTTTTATGAACATCTGCACAATCAGTGAATGAAAATATGGAAAATACCTGATTTGCACTGAAAAAATACAAAACACAGAAGATCATTTTACAATAAATGGTGCTAAATCACTTAAGGAAGGTTAAATATAGAGAAAAATTAATTTGGAAAGTGCCAGAAAAGTAACACTGGGTCCTTATGGGTTAAATGATGAGAAAAAAATCATTTGGAAGTCGCTATAAAAATAGATCTAGGCCTTTAAGGGTTAAAAAAATATATATCTTATCACATAGCCTACAGCAACAGCATCGCTGCACATCACAGTCAACTATTCCAGCCACACAAAGAACATCATTCTTCACTCTCACTTTTGTCTCGACTAAACTGCTCAGTTACTCCCTGCTCTCTGAAATCCTTCCCCACTTTCTCGGGGCTATCCATATCGCCCGAATCCGGCGATACGCACCTGCTGCCGCGATCAACAGCACGGATGCCACAGGGGAAATGTAAACAGCAAGAAACCCCTTTGGCTATGTGGTTTCCTGTTCTCTGGCAAGTCAATTAAGCAGCAAATGACCCCTAGAATCCACTGTTATAAGCCAGGCACTACAAAATTGCCTTTAATATATCATAATGATGACAGTAATTGGATTGGACGGTTGATTGCGTTTTCCCGAGCTGTAAAGATAGTTCGGTAACAAAACAATAAAAATAAAAGTGCAGCCAATAAAATGACTTATAAAATTCATTCATTTTAGTTGAACGCTTCACAGGACTTTCTGGAACGGTGCTGGAAACCTCACAAATGAGCAGCATCTGAGACTCTGCTTCTAAATACACCTACACAAACGCAGAATCCAGATGATGAGCCTGTACTTAATGTTAATATCGCAAAATTACAGCGAAGTGATCCATGTTAATCCTTCGTAGATTACAGCCTCAATACGTCTGAGGACATTCTGTGCGAGTATGATGGCGATGTGTTTATGTCAAAGGTTCCTCTGAGGTTTAGCACCTGCAGTAAAGAGCCTCAAGAGATCTGAAATCATAGCCTGGAGGATAATGTGACTCTGATAAACTGGATATGAATGTTTACTCAGTGGCATGGCTCAGTTAAGAATAGCAAAATATGATAAATGTAACATATAAATGCAAAACATCAGCAGATTGGTCTTTTAATCGCACTGTTGTTGGTGTGTGTGTACATGTAAGGCAGCGAGAATTACAACCTCTGTAAAAGAATGGTTCAGTCTAAGTATTCTTCAGTGGTTTGTTGTGCTACATGAAGGATCTTCAATAAAAAATGGTGCGCTGTACGCTTTACATAAGTGCGGATCATATTTATCACATCCTCCTGAGACCCAGGAAAGTAAAAGTTTTGGGTTTTCTTTTAGATTAAATAACTGATTGGAAACAGCATAATACAACCGTTTTTTCACACATTTTTACCCCACCATTTCCAAACAATCGTAGACTATGTCCAAGGTATTAGGAATATCAGTATTATTATATCAGTCAGTAAAGAGCTTTAATCAGTACTTCTACTTTTATCATACTTTTGTACACAAGCATCTGTACTTCTACTAATGCTGCCACTAACGACTAATTTTGTAATGATTAATCTTTCAACAAATTTTTCGATTACTCGACCAATTTAAAGGACAAATTTTTTTAAAAAATCAAGTGTTTGTTATTTTGTTGTGTCCTTTTTTTTTAATACAATACAGACCAGGGGAGGGAGGGGATGAGCGTGTACTAACAGATCCGTGGACCAGGGGGAGGGGGGAGACCATAAGCATGGGGGAATGAAACTCAAGACGCTTACAAGGGGACAGGGGTTTCTCTCTCTCTCTCTCAGGTACTGCAGGCACCAATGCAGGCATGGATTCCCCAAAAATAAACAGTCAGTCAAGAGTAAAACGATTCGTCAACTAAAAAAATTCCCATCGACTAATTTTCATGGTCTAAGGCAGCGCTTTTCAACCTTGGGGTCGGAACCCCACGTGGGGTCGTCTGGAATTCAAAAGGGGTCCCCTGAAATTTCTAGTAATTGATAAAAATTCAAATAAAGACTTACTTTTAAAAAATATATGGTGAGATGAAAGACAATCCCAATCCATAAAAGACATGACAAACTGTGAAGCTGAAACTGAAGCACTGTGATTCTGTTTATCTTTCAAATGTTCATTGTGGTCGGTTTCAGATGCTGCAGCTCTTTCATAATTCATAGTTTGAGTTCTTGTTTGTTCAGTATTAATTGTCTGCCTTGTAAATCCAAGCTGGACTGACTGTACATATCCTGACCAAGGAAAATCAAATTCTCACTTTGTGCAGTAATCTACACCTGGCTTTTCTGCCTCCGTCCAAAATAATATGCATTATGTAGACTAAATGTTGTCTCAAATTAAAATGTATTTGCAACATAGTATAGCAAACTATTACATGATCAAAAACAAATTAATTTTAGCAAAAAAAAAGTCTCCGTTTTGGATGTCTGGGGTCACCAGAAATTTGTGATGTTCAAATAGAGTCATGAGCCAAAAAAGGCTAGGAACCACTGGTCTAAGGCTAAGTTGAGTAATTGCGGCAGCACTAACTGAATGTGTACTTTTGTGTGTATTGCAAGGAAATCGACACAAATCAAAAATGTGGTACAAAGTTCACTAGCGTTTAAACAATTAATCTAATGTTCCCGATACTCCTGACATCGTCTACGATTGTTTGGAAATGGTTCATATTAAACTGACCTGAAATGAAGTACTGACTGCAGACATACACGTCTTCTTGTTGAGTTCCATAATCTGCCAAACTCATCCTAACTTCTGCTAGCTTGAAGCCATTTTGTCCTCCTTTGTAGTTCCGTTTTATCATTTGGTAAAATGTAAAACTTTAATTGGTGATTTTTTTGTTATTTGCAGTGCCAAACGGCACACAGGGACTCTTTTGCATTATGGCTAATGGCAGAGACCGGTTTGTTTTCCCCCTGGGCTCTAACCACATGTGATGTTTGTGGGTGTTTCCGTTGTTGCCGACTGTATCTAAACGTGCGAGGGGTGGGGTTTATTGTGCCTGGCACCAATTGTTTTTTCATGTAATTTCCTTTGTAGTGGACAGCGTTTTTTTTTTTGTTTGTTTTTTTTGTTTTTTTGGTAAAGCTGTTGCTCTTCAATGAATTGCTGGGTTTCAAGAAGATATGTTTTATTCCAATGCTTCTTTTTACCTCCTTTTAGATCAAACTCACATCTCTCTCAGATACCATCAGGCCTCAAACAACATCACATTTTTCCTGTTTCGTGAGTATGAACATGACATTTTAATGCCATATTGTTCAGAAAACATGTAGCTTGTGAAAAGCCTCTTCTCTGTGGTGTAAGAATTGGTTGTAATCTACTGTACGTTCATTTTTTTCTTCTCACATCAGAATGAACAAGATTTGCCACTAGTCAGCTAAAGGGGCGGGGCTGTGGAGAAACCATGTGGGACAGAAACAGGAAACTCCTCTCTGTTGAACTGCTTCGTAGTGATGCACAATTGACAATTAGTATGTTAGTTTAATAAATGATGTGTTAATGATTTCTTGAGGAAGCAGATGAAAATGACACAGAGGCATCTACTCGTTCTCACACCTTCAGGCTGAAATATGTTCAGTACTAGTCTGTGAACTCCCACAATGCCACTGCTGACGTGGAACCTCTGAGCTCCGATTTAAAGCTGGTTCTGTGTCTGTGCACATTATTTGCAAAAATTCAGCAAAAGGCTACAAGTAACACTATCACAACGCTGCTTTGCCAAACAAACAGCACAAACCTCTGAATTATTAAAACGATCAAAAGGAAAAAGTAGCAAATATGTCTGTTTGGAGCCAAGATATGCTGGTATTTGTGAATGAAAAATAAGCAATACTTTTGAATTATTACTTTTGAATTAAGTTTCACACTAGTATTTCATCTTTCCATAAGTATAATGCAATGTTACAGTACAATGTAGCTGAACCTTGACCTCACCAACTGAATCAACCCCAGATCATAACATCACCCCCACAGACTTGTACTCTAGCCACTAGGCATGATTGGTAATACTTCATCTGCCTGCATCAGGGTCAATCTGGACTCGTCAGATCACATGACCTTTTTCCACTGAAACACAGTCCACTCTTTATGTTCTCTACAATCTGATGTTTGTCTAAGAAATAAGAGGCTCATCACAGTATCAATTAAATGGTTAAAGAACTGAAACATATTAGTTAGTGCAGTAATTATCCAATGGAAGGATTTGAACTATTTATTTCATAAAATTCTGAGACTTTTTTTGGCTGGGCTATTTAAATTGTCAAAAACAATGAAATATTTGTTCCATAAGCTCCACATAGATTTTCAATTCACAAAAAAACTAAAACTAAATAAGGTGACAGTGATTCTGATAATTAAGTTAATTGTGTTTGTATTTTACTCATTCTAATACACATATAGCACCTAGCATTAGCAGCCATTGAAGGTGCTCGGGGACTAACTCCAGATCTTTATCAATGCCTTGGCCTTGACAGGAGACTTAACATAGATATACAGACCTGTTTTTGATGGTGGGGGAAACCAGAAGACGCCACTTTACACAGAAACACTCCACATCAATGGGAATTTCAATTCAGAACCTTATAGCTGTGAGGCAAAAGTGCTAACCACTTGACCACCATGCTGCCCTACATATGGAGAAAAAAAATGTAAATTTTGTCCTGAAATTCAGTGGAGTAGAAATTGTACTATGTTTGACTTTTTTTGTTGTTGTTTTATTAAGTTACAGGACAGTGTGTACTGGCATGAGTTGCGAAGAACAAGATGCGTGCACCAGATTTACCAGAGAAGCTAATTTCCACCTGTTGTCCTGGACAAAGAACCAACATAAAACATCACATGTATTACGAAGTACTAATACACTGAAAGAATACCGTTAAACAATGACAGGTACAGGAAGTATGCTCAGGCTGAATGTTTACGGCCAAATACATAAAAATGGCTTGCATTCTAAAAGTGCAATAACATTTTCCTAGAATAAGAACAAAATATGGAAAAAAGAAGAAGAGAGAAGAATAGAAGAATAGAAGAAAAGACAGACAGACAGACAGATAGATAGGCTAAATTAAATGATAAACTGAGACGTAATATTGTTAAAATTGCACTTAGTTTTCGTAAGAGATCTCAGTTTGTTCATGTTATTCACATAAGGATAGTTGGTACATGGAAACATTTTCATTGCATAATTTTACATTTTTCGCTCTAAAACCAAGGAAAATTGTGAGTTGACATTATTTATATATTATTATGTTATTATTTCACTGGTCCAGCACACTTCAGATCAAATTTGGCTTCATGTGGCCCCTGAAGTCATATGAGTTTGACACTCCTGCTTTAGTGCTAGTAAAAGCAGCTATAACGTTACCACCAATTACAGTCAGTAGTCTTATTTACGTTCCATATTAAGGGTAATATTCACTGTTGAGATTCTGTTATTGTAGCAAAATCACTGAAGTTGAATTACAAACTACAAAATCTACCAGCTGTTCTACATCTTTTTTTAATTTTTGCAGCTCTACTATAAGAAGTTCTGTTTTACCCTCCCTTCTTGATCTTACTTTCATGTCGAATAACTAGTGCCTGAAGCCAAAAGACATGCTTTTTTAGATAAAATAGCCTTACAGTATGAGCCTCGTTAAAAAAATAGAGAATCTTTGGTGCTTCTTTGGTCTTTAGTTAGTAGATGAGGTTTCAACATAAAGGATAAATGATACCGGGAGCAAAACGTGAGCTCATAAGATGAAGAGCTGTGGGCGACAAGTGGTTAGTGCAAAGTGGGTCGTTTTTAAACCTCCCTCATTTCATCAAGGTAAGAATCATATTTGACTGCTGTTCCAGCTTCATGAAAAACCAGTCCGACGGTGCCTGCAGGCTCTGATTGTGGTGTTTCTGAAGTAAAAAAAAAAAAACAACCCAAACCCACATCTCTTACAGAAGTCAGGTATATACGTGCACTGTGCATGTTTATCAAACTGTAGAGTAGTCACTTTATGGAGGTTAATAGAGTGCAAGTAGCTCTTGAAGTCTGCACAGATATATCTTCATGTCATCGTCACAATCTTAAAACAGAATCAAAAGTGTAGATTTAGCTATCGTTGAGGTTTCTTTAGTGGTTTACTATCACCACGGCCTTGTGTTAAGGCTACAGACCAGCCAGAGATGATTTGATTGAGAAAGGAAGTGGTGCTTGAGCATGCTGAGATGTCTTGATGATCACATTTGTCAAAGGCCTCACCATTGATTTTGGGAGATAATTATCTGGAGTATGCGGCCAAGGTCATTCCACGAGTTTATTGGAAGCAAGGAAATCTTCTGCTGAAAACTAGCCTGCTCCATTACCAATTCATGAGCTTATAATGACAGAATGATATTATCTTCTGCGCCAAATCATTTCCTTCTCCATCAAGATATGTTTGATTGATTAATCATTCAAATTTCATTTCCATTGTGTACATTTACAGATGGTTGATGAGTACTTAGTTAATAAATATTTATATCCGTATCCCTTGATTTTATACCAATTGCTCAGTTAAACTCCAATATTGTGTCATTTGGAAAAACTGCGAAATCCCACTGAACAGTCAGCGGGGGCTTTTAGTTTATTATCTGTAATAGTATCTACTATCTACAGTTTCATCAATAATTTAAGTTGATGCTGAAAACGCATACATGTGCCACATTTTGATATCACCACCACTCTACAAAAGTCATGTCAGATCATATCATTTCCAAGCCTCTTACTGCGTGCAGATATTTTGTACTACACAAGAAAAAATATCAGGGAACATCAAGAAATTTCACTTCAAAGCTACCTGAAAATCAGGCTCCACATTGTTATGTTTTAGGAATTTGGATACACTCTTTTGATGTACCTTTCAAAGCCACTCAGAGCCGTGATGTCTACCTTCTGTGTGTTCTTGAAGGGCTTACAAAGGTGGAAAATAGATCTAATTTAATGTGCAAGTCAGAGCAAACAGTCTGTCCCGGCAAATCACTTTGGCAGCAGATAGAAAGCCAGATTATTTGTAGTGTCACTGATAATAGTGGCCTTTAGTGATGCCGGTGCTCTAATTTGGAAGATTAGACTTGAATCATGCATGTGGAGTCTTTGTATTGTGCATCTAAACATCAGTGTCTTCACATATGTTCTGCACACAGTATTTCTTAAGGAGTCTTAGGCTCAGCAGTTGCATTATTAGGTAACCTTTTCGCAAAATGCTGTGTATAATTAGAAAAAAAAAAATCTATTTTCAACTGAGAGAACATAGCTGCCTTAAGACGATGAAGAATAATGTAAAATATGTTTTAGCACTGTGAAAACAGGCACGTAATTAGAACGGACATCAGTATACAGTGAATGCTACCTTTTCATGTGGTTCCAAAACATCTCTGATAAAAAAAGACTTTAAAGCATTGGAAGCGTTGTTGTTTGTCTAACATGCAAAAACACAAAATTGCCGAAATCCAAATGCATTTTCTACTTTTAATCGATGCAGAATACTCACAGTAATTACATGAAGCTATGATCAAGGCAGCAGTCGAGGAAAAAATACCCGTTCAGGTGCTTACATTAGCATATTAACTGTGATTATCACTGTCCACATCTGCATGACTGAAAGACCATTACTGACTATAATAATAATAGAATACTAGTCCTGTCATAATGAGCACATTCTACTCCTAGAATTGATTTAGAAATAACAGATGAACAATATGTTGGTTGGTGTGGTTGGAGTCAAAGTATTAGTTGCGAGTTGTGTTTGTGTGTCAGAAAATGATAAACATGAAAATTATATAAACCAAACAAGACAAAAAAAACATAAGATGAAAATGTCATACAAGAAAAGGCACTGAAAGGGATGTAAATGAACCAAGACAAACATTAGATTAAGGAAATGAAAACAAAATAAAAAGGCATAAAGGCAGAAAAGGCAATTTAAAAAAAAAGTGGAAATGCAATGTGTAATATATTATAAAAACAGCATACAGTATAATCTCTTGCTAAACTATTCAAAGTCATCCCTGAAAATGACATTGTCCAGTTGGGAGGATATGTTGCTCTAAAACATGTACATTTCAGTATTGATGTTGAAGTTGCCCATTCCACAGGCACTAATGCACCCCCATACCATCAAAGATACAGGCTATTGAACTGAGCACTGATAACAAACCGGGTGGTCCATCTACTCTTTAGCCCACAACAAACTCAATGTCAGATATTGATTCATCCGACCACAGAACAGTTTTCCTCCATTTATATGAGCTTCGGACCAGAGAAGACAGCTACATTTCTAAATCATGTAGACATATGGCTTCTTCGTCACATGACATATACAGCTTTAACCTGCATGTGTGGATGGCACGGTGAACTGTTTTTATAGACGGACATTTCTAGAAATGTTCCTCAGTCCATACACTAACAAGTCAAGTTACGCTGTTGGGGGCCAACAGCAAAGAGTATATCCCCAAAATGCCCCCAAATCATTTGTAAAACAATCAATATGAATCAAATTTTAGCTCAATCTGTCTATTTTTGCTTGATTTATGTCCAAAAACTGATTTTCAACTTAGGCGTCCCCATTTGGATGACTTGTAATACTCATGGAGGAGCTGAAATCAATAGGGTTCTTCCACTAGGGGTCCCCTATGTTGGTTATCAAGGGATAAAAAATCCAACCAAATCTGTCCAAGTTATCGCAGTCACACGAAGGATACCTGGCGGTGGCAGCAGATCCAGAGGCAATTAGGGGTTAACCATTATATCCCCCAAAACTCCATTTTGGGGATATAATTACATTACAAGACCATGCCTAGTATTAATGCAGTGCTGCCTGAGGACCAAAAGGTGAAGGCATCAAGTAATAATAATAATAATGCTAATAATAATAAATTGCATTTATAAAGCACTTTTCATTCAGCAGAATTTCAAAGTGCTACAGAGAGAAGACAGTCCAATTTAAAAAAAATACTGCAGACTAAGCAAATAAAACAAAGCATCATGGTGGCCCATAAAAAGCCTGTCTCAACAGGAATGTTTTTAGCCCTTTTGAAGAGTCCAGTGACTGAGGAACTCTGAGGTGGTCAGGGACGGAGTTCCAGATACAGGGGGTCGCAGATGAGAAAGCCAAAGTTTAGTTCTGGGGGGGAGGTGGAGGTTGGTGCTATGGGGCCGGAGACAACGGGTGTAAGTATGAGGGGTGAGGAGGTCCTTGAGGTAGTCGGGGGTGTTTAAATGTCTTCCCTTGTGCACGCAGATTTTTCCATATTCTGGCATTCTTTTGATTATATTATGTTCAGTATACAGATTATGAGATATTCAATGTCTACGCAATTTTACATCGAGGAACATGACTCTGAAATTGTTCCACAATTTGTAGATCAGTAAACCTCTGCTGTGTATCATCTTCTCTTTACTTTTTTCATGTGCTTGTGTATATTAGCATGTTGGTAGCCGGTTGCACGTGTCATGCTGTAGCTAACAGAAGCATTTATCAATGTTTTCTTTCTATGTATGACTGACATTGCCACATTCCACCAAAGCGCATAATTCAACGATGTTTTGACAGGAGGAGAGCCAGTGGAAATGTAGAGATTATTGCACTGACTGGCATATTTTGTAAATTTGGAACCTCAGGAGACATGAATGTGAATTTTTAGACCTAAAACTGTGGAAACCCTTGGAGATTATGTAATAAAAGTCAACACTTTCACATCTCTGGTTAATGATCTGTGGTTAGTATTGAGTAGTCTCTTTATGGAAACCCTGGAGATGGTTTACTGTGGTCATGATGAGCCATAAAGCAGGCAAAAATAGTTATTGCCACTGCTGATGCTTTCTGATAAGTAGTGGCTTTCTTTCAGAGGTTTGTGTCTTTTTATTTGGACTGTGAGACTCTGCTGAAAGCCACGTTATCAGAGAATGGTGTCCAGAGTCCTCATTGGCCTTCGCTGCCCTGAATGATTCAAATGATTGGATGTCCCTTTGGAAATGTTTACTTTGACTGAAAAGGCCACTTATCCTGCCACTGAAAGAAGATGAGGAGTGACTGCAAGTGTGCAGTTTGAGACTGCCTGTCATAAGGATGGAAATACTCTGCTATTTGTGTCACATGATCTAGAAATACTTAGGCAGATGTGCAAACAAAAAAGATTGATATCTTTGCAGTGGATTTACTACAACTCTGAAGACTGTCCTGGGAAAAACTACTGATCAGTTTGCATCATATGCAGCGCCAGTGCAACCAACACACATTCAGTCCTGTGCCTTATTCAGTCGTATTCCACCTTTAGCTTTACTGTTTTTTCACGGTTGAAATGAGCATCCATATTTATTTCTCTTTCTTTTTTCTTCATACAGTTGTGCTCTTAAGTTTACATACCCTGACAGAATGTGCATGGGACGGTCTTGGATGTTCAACCATGACAATGACCCAAAACCCTAGGCCAAGTCGACCTGTCATTGGCTACAGCAGAAAAAAAGTGAAAGTGAAGGAGTGGCCATCTCAGTCTCCTGACCTCAATATCATTGGGCCACTTTGGGGAGGTCTCAAAGATGTAGTTCATGCAAAAAACCCAAAATCTTAAACTAACTGAAGGTGTTTTGCCAAGAAAAATGGGTAACTTTATCATCTCAGAAAATAAAGAGCCTCATCCAGAACAACCACAAGAAGACTTCAAGCTGTCATTGATGTTAAAAGGTAGTATTAAGAAAAGGCTATTGCCAAAAAATGGAGCAGGTTAGAACCACCTACCACTAACAACTGGATACAAACTGTGATTGGAATATTTGAGATGGAGATTCTGACCCATAGACTGAGGACTGAAGAAGAACAGTGCCATGATAAATGGAAGAAATGGACAATTTTCATTTCAATGTCACACTACTAAAAACAATTGTTAGTCACAAGGTTTATTGTAGTCAACGTATCCCAAATGTCCCCGATGTTTGACTTGTCTTGTAATGTACAGAAAATAAACAATAAAAATAAAGTTAAAAAAAGGTAGTATTAAGAACTAGGGTATGTAAATTTTTGATCACTTGTTGGTATGATTTAAAAAGAGGAAACACTTTGACAATTTGATAATAAAAGTTTTTGTATTGTCATTCACATTCTCTGAACAATGAACAAAAAAAAAAAAAAAATTTGCTAGGGTATGGGAACATATGAGCACAATTGTACATAGGGTGGCCATGGCTCAGAAGGTAGAGCAGGTCGTCCAACAACCAAAGGGTTGGCAGATCAAATCCCACTCTGTCCTAGTCATGTGCCCTTGTGTCCTTGGGCAAAACACTTCACGTTTGGCAGCCACACTTCTGTCAGCCATCAGCCAGGGCAGCTACAAATGCAGTTTAGCACAACCAGTGTGTGAATGGAAGAGTGAATGAGTAATGGATCAATAATGTAAAGCGCTTTGGGTGCCTTGAAAAGCGCTATAGAAATCTAATCCATTATTATTATTATATAGCTACAACAAGAAAATACAGGAAATATGAGCACAGCAATAAAAGCCACACACACAAAAACTGAACTAAAAGCATAAATGCATGTGTAAAGGTTCAAGTCACTATTCAGTTTGACATGACAAGAAGCAAACATCTGACATGTGTTGAATGAAACCTGGTATAAAACATGAAAAAATAAATACATCTCGTATTATCTGAATAAAAAGGTTAAAGGCATGTGAAGTGGAAAGAGACGTCACACTACATACAGCCACTTTGATTTATAGGAGCCATTTTTTTTCCCTAAAACTTTTCTTTTTCCTACTGTACATACAACTGCAGAAAAAAAATATTAGACCATCAAAAGTCAACAAAAACAATGGTTATGCAATCAAGTACTAACTCCTGTGTGTATCATGTGACTAAAACAGACAGAAAAGAAAACATGGAATGCCTAAAAGCACTGTTTTTGTGAGTACAATGACACAGATATTGATGTAAGAACTGAAGTGATTTTGGTTATTATCAAGAAAACATGAAAAATGGATAGATATCAGCTCTGAAATTAAACTATGAGCTATTTTTTGTTGTTATCATTATATTTGTCCAAACAAATGTACCTTTAGTTGTACCAGGCATTAAAATGAACAAGAAACTGAAGAAAACAAGGGTGGTCTAATATTTTTTTCCACGACTGTACTTCACATCTATCCAGAATGGATCTAAATACAGACAAAGAAATGCATATGTGTGGTCATTAGAACTTTACTAAACCAACAAACCTAAGAATGGCTGAATGTTGCACAACATATATTCAGAATTCTTTGCTCTTCAAAGACAAAGCAAGGAATCAACACGGATCAGTTTCCAATAAAAGTGTTGTTTTTTTTTTCTTCTGTGACAAAAACAGTAGCGCTTTTTAAAAGCTGTTTATCTTGAATATCAAATAGGACATTAAAACCCCCGCAGAGATGGAGCACAGAGACTCTTAAATTACCTTGACACCAAAACATGACCAAAAAACTGAAATGGTGGTATTAAACACGGGCAGATAGGACTCCTCTGGGGTGTGCAGCACAATAGCTGCATTTAGTCCAAATTATCTTCAAACTGGGTTACTTCAAGTCACTGGAAAGACAGTAGACTGATCTTACGCTATTTCACCAGTGTGTATCTTATTTCTTTGATTAAAGGGTGAATTCAGAGGCACCCGCTAGGTAAAAAAAAGAAAGAAAAAAAAAAAAGAAAGCAGAACAGAGCAGGAAGCACAGCTCCGCAGGCCTGTGTTTTATGAGGTTACAGAAGGTTATAATTTGTGAGGATGGTTGTTTTTCGAGCCTGTTAGAATGGTTTAACTTCTGCCGGTGGTCTATTGACTGTAATGCTTTCAAACTGGGTTGTAATTTATTTATTTGGCTGTTTTAAAAGACAGAATATAATTACGCTATGCTAAAAGTCAAACCGATATCCTCTTTTTCCAATTCAAGGTTATTTTGTCTGAACAAGACCAGTTTGGAATATGAAGACAGGTTTTAACGGAATGACTAATCTAATCGAGAAAGCAAGTAATTAAACAGTGATTTTTGTAAGACTTTGGCTTGACACACAGTCATGGAAATAATTATTAGACCACCAAAAGTCATCAAAAACAATGGTTATGCAATTAAGTACTAACTATGTGTATCATGTGACTAAAACAGACAGAAAAGAAAACATGGAATGCCTAAAAGCACTGTTTTTGTCAGTACAATGCCATAGCTACTGATGTAAGAACTGAAGTGATTTTGGTTATTATCAAGAAAACATGGGAAATGGATAGATATCAGCTCTGAAATTAACCCATAAGGACCCAGTGTTACTTTTGTGGCCATTCCCAAAGGATTTTTTCTCTTTATTTAGCCATCCTTAAGTGATTTATCACTATTTTTTTTTTTTTTAATTCACTTTTTTATTGACATTCTGCATCAATTTTGACAAAGACATTCATTTTAAATGTCTTCAACAGTATATTAGTCTGAATGTCCCTTTTTTTTTTAACAAAAAGAACATTAACAAGTAGGGATTGAATTGCAGTTATTGCATTTACTATATCTAATCTTCTATACAAAAATAAAAGCATCAAAGTCCGGTCTGCGTGGCATGATGTATTCCATCCATTTCTTCCAGCGCGTAACAAACAAGTCCTTCTTATAGTTCACCTCTGCAGTAAGTCTCTCCATCTTATATATGTCCACTGTAATGTCCATCCACATGCTCAGCGTTGGGCTTTCTGATGAAAGCCATTTTCTTGTGATGGCTTTTTTGGCCGCTATTAGCAGGATATTAAATAAATATTTGTCTTTCTTTGGCCATCCTTCTGGTATAACTCCAAAAAATAAAGATTTACATTCAAAGGACAAGTGGCTCCCGATAATTTCTTGGATTTATCACTATTTTTATTGTAATATTATCTTCTGTATTTTATGTAGATGTTCATAAAAGCTCAGATTAAAGTTGAAGGTTATTATACTAAAAACAGAGATAACTGAAGAAAAAGAGACTTTTCCAATAAATCTATCATTAACTGAACATAAAAATAAGTGTCCACTGCCCAAAAATAAAACAATTTTGGAAGGATATACATAAAAATATAAAATATATACCTAATGTTACCTTACCTTTTGAATTTGCCACCTTAATTATGGGAAAAACTGAAATTTTAGTGAACAATGCCTACTTGTACAGAATTTTAGTAACTGCTGGCAAAAAGGCTGTGACCAGGAACTGGCTCCAACCTGAACCACCTACTCTGGAAAAATGGGTAGATATTGTGAATGAAATTTACCAGATGGAAAGACTAACCTTCTCCCTTCGATTACAAATGAACAAATTTTCAAATCTATGGTCAAAGTGGATATTTTTTGTTTACACATACCAAACACAATCTCTTGGAACCCTAAATGTACAAGAAATGACAATATAATGACAATGTATCTGGAATTGTCTTGTTTTTTGTGTATTTAATTAATTGTACTTTTTATATTTTATTTATTTATTTATTTATTTATTTTTCCTTTAGAGAGAGGAGGTCAAAGTCTCTTGGTCTTTCGTATGTGTTTTCTGTATGTAACAACGCATCCATTATGCACTGTTCAATTGCTTTGTTTATTAACAAAAAAAAAAAAAAACCTGACATGTTGAGAATGGAAAGATTGGTCATTGGTCACATACTTGTAACGTGACCACAATGTAATTTAAATGTATGTTGAATTTTTCTCAATATTTCTAAATAAAAATCTGAAATAAATAAATAAATAAATAAATAAATTAATTAATTAAAAAATAAAATAAAATAAATAATAATAATAATAATAATAATAATAATAATAATAATAATAATAATAATAAGTGTGTCCATCCACTGTCATTGATCCAACTTCATGGGTTTTACTGGTGAATCAATGTTGTAGAAGATGATGCAGTTTCCATGGTAACTACAGAGCCTCTGCATGTTCAAATGGGTCATATCTGATGACCATGAAAAGATGAATAACTGTATTTTACACCAATTATTGACGTGGATTGACAGGATTAGTTTATCAGAAGTTATTACACATTTTATATTGGTAGATGATTTTGGTCACCAGTGGATGTCTGGGTCTTTATGGGTTAAGATTAAATTGGGCTGCATGTGGCCCCTGAACTATAATAATTTTTGCCCTTTACAAATTCATCCCATGGGCAGGATCAAACCCTTTAGAAAGCCAGTTTTGGTCTGCTGGCCACATGTTTGGCACCCCTGGTTTAGCTTTTTAGGAGCAAAGATGAGTCATGTTTGGCAGTTTGAGAGCAAATATGTGGGAAAATGTTTGAAATGTTTAAAAATAAAGTAAGATAAGAAATAGTTTGGGTATTTTAGCCTCTATGGCGCAGTAGATAATTCAATGATTTACAGAATCTGGATGTATTTCTAAGCATAAGGGGCATGAGTTTAGGTTATTTATCCAGAGCTGATAAAACCACATGAATCAGGATTACTGTGGAAAACCGTTGTCAGGCTCTACAACATCGAGTCATGGCCACAAATGCCAGTTCAGACTTTACTGAGCCAAATGGAAGCCTTATGTTAACAGTGTCCAGAGGCGCTGTGGACTTCTCTGGGCTCTGCAGCATCTGTGGTCAACCGGCACCCAGTGGTCTGTGCTCGGACCACCCAGGATCCAGGGATTTTTTTGGGGAGTAGAAATGGACGCCATCCAGACTATTACTAGAAAGAAGTCCAAAAGTCCAAAATCCCGGCTCTGTTACGGTCTGGGGTTGTGTCAGTGCAAAAGGCAGAGGTCGTTTTCACTTCTATGACGCGTCATTAATGCTGAAAAGTCCAGTGACGTTTTGGAGCAACACATGCTGCCTTCAAGACGACAACTTTTCCAAGGACGCTCATGCATATTTCAACAATACACAGACAGGCTGAGGAAGCAGGGGGTGTTAGTGTTGGACTGAGTCCTGACTGTCCCTTATACAGAATGTGTGGAGCATCTTCACTCTGCTGCACACATTAAGACTTTAAGACAGAGCTGAATGTTCATGGTTTTGGAGGGTTTAAATACAGATCCTAGTTTTAGAAGTAAATGATAGAACTGTCCTTTTGTAAGATAAGATAAAACAAGATATTCCTTTATTGATCCCACAATGGGGAAATTCACAGTGTTGTTAGCAGCATAAAAAAACATACATAGACATACACATACACATAAAAACAGTCATATAAATTTGAATAAAAAAGTGTTTAAAAGGAGAGTGCAAATATTGTTCGATATGATGTAGTGCAAACGGTTATAAATATAAAATATATATATATATATATATATATATATATATATAAATACGGATTGAATAACATAAGTGGAATGGAGGGAGGGTTGTTATTACACATTGTGCATTGATCTAATGGGAGCAGGACTGGTTGTGAAGTCTGACAGCAGAGGGAAGGAAGGACCTTTTGTGCAGCTTTATAAGACATCGGATATAGTGAGAATATACACGTACATTTATAGATAAATAGTAGACTAATATTATTTTAAGATATTTCTTGTCATTATACAAAATGTACAATGAAATTTAGGTGCAGTATCAGGATGCGGACTCATAAATAGTAATAGTAATAAATAGTAATAACTACAAAAATATTTAATAAAAACAAAATATGCATCACTCACATTTATAATAATAGACAAATATTATTTTAACCTGTTTAACCATGACCATATTTTCAGGGGAAAAACGCCTAAAAAGACATACCCAAAGTAAATGAAGAATTACTTCACAATAATAAGGTTCATATGGATGTTCTTGGTGTCTGTGGACATTTAGAGACCTCACAGAATCTATTCCCATTGTCTAAAATATTGTATCTGTTACTATGCCTGAGTAAACTGTAACAAACTAAAAGAGAAATTAGAATTTTTTATCCTCGCCTGTTTTTTTCCGGCTGGATTGACGATGATATGCATAAATTGTTCGTGTCGGAGATTTTTAATAGCATATATTTCACCCCACAAAGATTAAAAATCATGTTTGAACATTAAAGTTTGCACTAAAATACACTTTTGATGTACTTTTATTAACATTAGGGTCTAAACTTTGAGCAAAAGTTGAAAAAAACATTCATTGTCCTGATTTATTATATTTTTATAGTAGATGAATATTAATATAATTTTTTCAGCCCGCGGGCGGGCTGATAGGGCTAAAGAGGTTTAAGACAAGATACTTTATTGTCATTATACAAAATGTTCAATGACATTCAGGTGCACTATCAGGATGCGGACCCATAAATACTAATAGTAATAAATAGTGATAATAACTATAAAAATGTATAATAAAAACAAAATATGCATCACTCACATATCAACATCCATTCGTTCATTTCCTCACGCATCACCACCTCCATTTATCACACAGCAATTATTGTCAACCTTTACGTAATATTTCAGGTTCTTTAGATGTTCACTAAATGTACTTTGCTCTTCCGTCATTTTTTGTAAATATCTGGTTGTTTTTTTAAAGCCAAAACTGCAACCTCCTAAATCTGCATTTTTACTTTACCATATTGTATATTTCCTGTGACATTTGGAGACTGTTCATCGTCTGCTTTATGTTCACTCTGCTCCTGAAAGTGTCTCGGTCTAACTCAAGGTGACTTGGACACCCAGCAAAAATTATCCAATCACACAAAGGCAAGAAAAATATGAACAGGTCTGAGTCTTTAATCTTCCAGTAAGCGTACGATCTAAAAAAACAACACAAAAAAAACCCTACAGCCTCAGACCCCACCGTTTATCAATAGTTCAGTAGTTATAGGTGCCACATATATGCCCTGCTACCAGGAAATGAAAATATTAAAGGAGTGATATTTGCTTTTTTTAATGGAATTATGCATTTTCAAACATTTCCCTGTGGTCTACATAAACTGTAAATGCTCTGCTTAGGTCTGAATTCTTCATCAATTCAACTCCACAGGTCCAGCTTCAACCCTATTTTTGAGTAATGACACCAGAAAGGTGGTTTTGAGCGCTGGCCCTTTAAATGAAAATGAGCCACTGCATGCCCCCACCCCCTCCATGTTGTTGGCTGTGCTGCTCTGTCCCGTTCAGTCACTTGTGTTTGTTAATACAACATATTTTCAGTTTTTACTACAACCACTGCTGCTGACAAACAGTTATGGAGTACTCTGAGAAATATTCATTGGAAGTCTTGACCTTATATGTGCAAATGTCGTGATGTAACTAGTTATAAAACGTAACAAATTAAGCAGGAATTAAAATGGGTTGTAGAAATCCACTCGATTTTTGCCGCTTTGCAGCACCTAGAGCAGTGTTTTTCAACCTTGGGGTCAGGACCCCACGTGGGGTTGCCCAGAATTCAAATTGGGTCACCTGAAATTTCTAGTAATTGATAAAAACAAAACAAAACAAAAAACTTACTAATAAAAAATATATGGTGAGTTGACGGAGACAATCCCAATCCATAAAAGACATGACAAACTGTGAAGCTGAAACTGAAGCACTGTGGTACTGTTTATCTGTCAAATGTTCACTGTAGTCGGTTTCAGATGCTGCAGCTCTTTCATAATTCATAGTTTGAGTTCTTGTTTGTTCAGTATTAATAGTCAGCCTTGTAAATCCAACCTGGACTGACTCCTATCCTGACCGAGGAAAATCAAATTCTCACTTTGTGCAGTAATCTACACCTGGCTTTTCTGCCTCCGTCCAGAATAATATACATTATATAGACTAAATGTCATATAAAAATACTGTCTATTTGCAACATGGTATAGCAAACTATTAAAGCAAAAAAACAAAAAAGTCTCTGTTTTGAATGTTTGGGGTCACCAGAAATTTGTGATGTTAAAATGGGGTCACGAGTCAAAAAAGGTTGGGAACCACTGACCTAGAGGGTTCAAACTTTTGTAGCTATTAGAGTCCCCAAATACACAAATAAATGAACCAAAGACTAATAAAAGTGGGTTTAGCAAAATATGACCAGTTTAAAGCGAGGAGAAAAATTTGGAATAGTTATTAATATAGTTTATTCTGCTATGATTTTATTGTTCTGACCCAGTGTTACTTTTCCAGAACTATTAAGAGTCCCCAAATACACAAATAAGTGTACCATAGACTAATAAAAGTGGGTTTAGCAAAATACGACTCCTTTAAGAAATACTTTATACCTAATATTGGGGCACACGATGATTATCATTGTATAGTAGTTCATTTTATTGATAATTTTCTGAATGGTTTAATTGACATGTCCAGGGTGTACAAGGGCCGTTCAATAAGTTCATGGCCTCACCCAGAACAGAACAACACAGACTGATAATTTATATTTTATTTTTCAACATAATCTCCATTTACAGCAATGCACTTGGTCCATCAATGTTCAAGCATCACTATCCCATCACGAAAGAATGCAACATCCTGTATTATAACAACCATTATTTCTGGGTGAGGCCATGAACTTATTGAACAGCCCTCGTATCCCACCTTCGGCTGTTGGTAACTGGGATAAGCTCTGACATGGGTTCAAAAAATCCATGAATGAATATAATAGCTTACATATGTGATGGTTTTGTTTTGTTTTTCAGTCAATTTTACAATGATGTTTAATTTACTTGATAAGCTATGATGTCATTTCCCATCTCTGAGTCCATTAAACACATCCAGTTGTCATTCTATCTCTTCACATGTGATGATAAAGAGTAAAGAAAGATGACGGTTAAAAAAAGTCACCTTAGCGTATTAGTTAACCAACCAAAGCTCCCACTGCATCTGCCAAACCTTATCGTAATAGAATAAAGCTTTCATGAGGTGTTTCGCATCTTCACATTTTCCAGCCCTTTATCTGTTCGGTCCAGTTCAGGTGAAGGTAAATAAAGTAGTGACATATGTCAACACACACAGCTGAGTATAAAGTGAACTGATGCAATCATGTAAACAGACCAGAGACAAAATGGGTTTTAAGACACTTAAAAGAGCTCATATGTACCGCAGATAAAACACCGACTACGGAAAATGACAATCACTGTATTTGAGTTAAACACCTTTAGGTCATTCTGAACCCTGAGTGACGTCTCATTATGATCATTCAAGGCAGAATTTATCGAAAATTAGCATACGTGTTCTGTCACTGTTGATTGTTTGAACCAAGATATGAGTGTTACAACACTGTGATGTTAGAATGAACGGTCTTTCTTCCCCAAGTAATTTTAAGATACAGCTGGTTTGATTTATCTTCTATAACACTGTAATGAGGCGTCAAAAACAAACATTACTGATCAACAAATGTATGTGAAGGTATCAACAAGGCAAACCTTTAAAGGGGTAATATTTGTTTAAACCCACTTTTATTACTCTGTGGTTCATTTATTTGTGTATTTGGACCCTAATAGTTCATAAAGTTTGAATTTGAACCCTCCAGGTGCTGCAAATCTATCTTTATATTCATTTTGGCAAAAATCGAGTGGATTTCTGCAACCTGTTTCAATTCCTTTTTTTTTTTTTCTTACAAAATCGAAACAAGAAACTACAAGTCACCAGAAATAAGAAAAATAATAAGCTAAAACCAAAACAAACAAAAATGAAGACAATAGCCATGAGGGAAAAACAAACAACAAAAACTAATAGATGACAATAGACAAAAACCAATAGACAAAAATCACAAGAAAAAAAAAACAACAAAAAAAAGATAATAGACAAAATACACATATACATGTACATACACACCCACACACGTTAGAAGACAAAACACAGAAAAAAACAAAAAAGACAAAAAACAGATTAAATAAGATGAAAGACAAAACCAAACAACAAAAGTACCTTTGAGTCCTAAAAATACTCACATCATTTTACATAAAAAAAAAAAAAAAAAAAAAAAAAAAAAACAACCAAGCACCTCCCACTTTTGACAATGCACTTGTAACCTCTTTTTGTTTGTGGCTATACTTTTTTCTATTACAAATTTTCAATTCCTTCTTAATTTGTTACGTTTTATAACTAGTTATGTCATGACATTTGCACATATAAGGTCAAGACTTCCGACGAACATTTCTCTGAGTACGACATAACTGTTTGTCAGCAGCAGCGGTTGTTGTAAAATCTGAAAATATGGCTAAACTTTGAGCCAGTTACCTAAAATGTTCAGTTGTTGGTTGTATTAACGAACACAAGTGGCTGAAAGGGACAGAAAGCACAGTCAGCAACCTGGAGGGGGCGGGGCCTGAAGTGGTTCACTTGCATTTAAAGGGCTAGCGCTCAAAACCACCTTTCTGGTGTCATTACTCAGAAACAGGGTTGAAGATGGACCTGTGGAGTTGAATTAATGAAGAATTCAGACCCAAGCAGAGCATTTACAGTTTGTGTAGACCACAGGGAAATGTTTTAAAATGCAAAATTCCATTTAAAAAAAAGCAAAATATCACTCCTTTATTATTCATTTTTGTTGAAACCATATAAATCTGATTATCCAACTATTATTACCACGTCACCCAGATAAAACCTCACACTAACTTTTCATTTCCAGAGTTATTCCAAAGCACAGTGACTGACAACTTGTAGCACCCTGGCACCGAGACGTTTAGAAAAAAGGAAAAAGTGGGCGTCTGTAAATATAGAAGATTTGGGAATATTTACTGACCAAAATGATGAATAATAAATCAACATCTGTGAGTGTATTGAAGCTGAAATGTGCGAGACAGCCATCCTTATTCATGACCTTGGTGTAAGGCTTTACAGGCAGGAAATGTTTTTTTTTTTGGGCCATGTTGGTTATCTGGTTATTATTTCTACACAGACATTAACCAGAGGAAAAAAAATGGAACTCTTCATTTTGTGACTTATCCATTGCTTTAGCGGGTCGTGTATTAGACAATGACACCAAAGCATAAAAGAGGCAGACAGACAGATAGATGTGAAGATATAGATAATTTACGAAACACACAATGACAGCTTGATATTTAAAATCCATTGTGTCTATCTGACACTAATCGCGACTTCCTGACATATGCTGCTGTTACATAATATGAAAGAAAGGAGTTTATCAAAGGCTTTACTGACATTACTGACTACATCAATCCCAGTCAGCCTTTAATTATTTAGTGAAAGACCCCTTTTGTATGATAAGAAATGGGGAATTTATTGAGCATGATTAACATGTGTTGATTTGCCTTTCTTTGTAGTGTTTGGCAGCCAGACTCTCTCTCTCTCTCTCTCTCTCTCTCTCTCTCTCTCTCTCTCTCTCTCTCTCTCTCTCACTCTCTCTCACTCTCTCTCACTCTCTCTCACTCTCTCTCACTCTCTCTCACTCTCACTCTATTTTTCTTTCTCTCTCTGTAGAGACACAAACATTCAGTTCATGTAGAACAAGACACAAGAAAAGAGTGGGAGCTGTGAGACATGCAATTGCCTGGTAGCTAGGCAACCCTAGAGAGCTGCTCTGGAAGACCTTGAGATGTCTCCCATAATATCGCAGGCAAGTATTACTCTTTGGAAGCTCACTGGGACTCAGAGAAGTGTCACAGCAGGTTGGTGGGATGAATCAGGATTTCAGGAAGTGGATGAATTTTGTATTGGGTTCTTAAATAAGCCACCTTCAGGCCTTCACGTTGAAAAAAATGATCCACCTTTCAACTCTGAAGACTGAAAAATAAAGATTGATAAAAAAGATACTGTTTTTTTATATCACAATCAGGGCTGGAAATCGAGAAGTGGGAGCTACCGGGAACTGGTTCTTGTAGAGGACCGCTTCAATTCCTTGGAGTCGTTTCACAATGTCATCACATCATTTTCATATTTTAGTTCAAAAACACACTAAAACGTGGTTGTATTTCATCCGTAAAGACTAGGGGTGTGTATTGGCAAGAATCTGACGATACAATACAAATCACAATACTAAGATCCCAATATGATATATCACGATATATCATGATACTGTTAATTTAAACAGTTAAATAATACATAAAATATAAACAAAAAAGAAAAAAAAAAAATGAACCTCCACAATATCTGCATTTGAATAAATACCTAAAAATATTGATACAGTATTTTTTAATATCGATACAGTATTGTGAAATGAAATATCGTGATATATTTCAGAACCAATATTTTCTTTCACCCCTAGTAAAGACAGGGAGGGGCACTGATCTGCCTTGGCGTAGGTCCGCGCTCTCCGAGTGCTTTTCTAGTTTCTGTAATGAATTTAAATTGTCACAATGTTTATGTCAGTGCGTATAAAATATAGACCATCTTTCCTCAAAAGTCAGCTTCCCCCATAAAAACTACCACATCTAGAACATATGATTTCCCACAAGTCAAAGCGCTACTCAATAACATAATCTACGTACCTGAGACTGGAAAATTAGTTTAATGATTCCAATTATAACAATTATACCTAATGTCACTAATGTGCCTCATAGTTATTGTAGGTGCTATTAACTAGCTCAAATTAACAACCTCCATTTAATGTAGCATCTGCGTCACAGCAACAACACAAATAAATCTCTATTTTTTTATAAATAATTGTAAATACATTTAAGTAGTAAGTGGTTAAGTGATGTAAATAATGGAACTGGAATCGCTAAATTGTTATCAATTCCAGTCCCTAATCACGGTGTGGTCTAAACATTTTCCTTCGGGTTTGTAGAAGTATAGTTCATTTGAAGCACATTGGGCTTGTATGCATTAAATGGCTCCTCTTTGTATCCCCCGCTGCTTCACCTCCATTTCATTATTCATGGCCATTTGGCTTGACAACACGGTCATCCAAAACCCTCTGTTCCTGCTCATGCACACATGTCTGACTTGGTAGGACTCGGATAAAAGCGAAGCAAAGTGGTTCACCTGTGGCAAGAGAAGCCCTTTGCTTTTAGGGGGTCGCTCACCCACACAAACACAGTGGGTTCAAAGCAGCCTTACCCGAGAGAACGAGGCAGAGTTTCAGCTATTGGACGGGGATGGAGAGGAGATGAAGATGGGGTGTCGGGAAAGAGTAGGTGGGGAGGCAGTGACACAGGACATAAGGCAGGAATGGGCCACGGAAAGTGCACAGGAAAGAAGGAGGGACAGAGGTAGTGCTGGTGGTGTGGGGGGGTAACACCAGCCTGGGCACTCAAGTAGAATATTTTTCCAACATCATGTCAGGAGAGCCTCTGAGTGTCCCTTTTATTAGGTGAATTTGTTTTTGCCTTGCCTTCTTGTCACGTGGTTGACGGTACCAGACTCCATGCATGTCAGAAAAAAACAAATACTATTTATTTGAAGTAATTAAAGCACGTGCATGGCTTACAAAAAGAATAGAGAAACTAAACAATAAGCCTCTTGTATAATGGCATTGAAGCTGTGTGCTAATGTTACATTATTAATTGCGGTTGAGTGTTTGTTGGGGATCTGCTTTCATCTGCAGATGTGGCTTCCTTCCTGCTGAAAAACCAAAGCCAAAATATCACAGTTACAGAAGACGCCATTATCAAGTCTGTGCAGTAAAAACCCACAGGAATAATGGCAATGATAACAAGAAATGTCATCGCATATGTATTTTTTTTTTGTAATTCTCAGATGTATTTTTCTCTGAATACAAACCCATTTTTGGTTTAGATTATAACTGTGTGCTGCGACTCATCTGTTTTAATTGTACGCTTGTTATGGAACACAATATGCTATTGATCTTTTGGTCCCAATAGTGAGCTGCAGGATAATTCTCAACGATAAATGATCGTGATAGATGGATTAGGATATACACAGAGGCAAAACAATGTAACTGAGTGTAAATAATCCGTTATACTCTGTCTAAATTACAAATGAATCAAAAGCTCTGAGGGTCAAAAGGTTATGAAACTGGCAAAATGTAAAACCACTGTGTGAAGTTTTACGTTCGAACCAATTCAAAGCAGCACTTCAAATATTTCTGCAATATGGGGCAAGAAGAAGATAATGAAAAAAATGAGCTTTAATTCAATGTAAAATATTCACGATGTGTGACTACGCTGATTTGGTCTTAAAAATTAACAACCTCAGTTTCGTTGTTTGTATCAAAGCTACAAAACTTCTGGGACCCTCAGACAGACCCTCTGCATAAAATATAACAAACATTTTTCACTAATTACAGAATTTCTCAACAATCCCGATTAGTCACAATGATGCAATGAAGTTGCAAGAGCACCTAATTAAAAGGAACCCAACAGCAACCATCTGCATGAATCAGCCTCTGACTGATTTCATATCTTGAAATATATCAGTGGTGCCCATACTGCAGAATGCCAGACAGGTGCAGCCCTGGCAAAACTTACCATTACAAATAAAGTCATTTAGCATGAATGTTAACGTCTGACATCACTGTACCTCAGGTGTGACACCTGTATTAATGAAACACACCCTACATGTCTGCAAGGACAAATAAAGTCATGCATCTTGGAAATTACCTTTCACCCAGAGGTCTACAACAAATCACCATGCTCTATGAATTTCAACAAGTTTAAAATAGAAACTTAAATGCATTTGGACCTGGTACTATATTAGATGAGTTGTGAATGCAAAATAAAAGGAGATGCTGGTAACTAAATTGTTATTTACAAATTATAATCACTGACTGAATTACAGGGCGACGATGTGACATTTTGTCATTAACTTGCTTTGGGCGGAGTTGTATCATCTATTCACTCTGTCACCATTTCGCTGCAAAATATGAGGAGCGACTACAGAATATGAAGATAAAAAGAGTTCCTTTGCAGAATGCAGCTCTGTGTTATCTGGAATGTGGATTCCTCCAGACTCTTAGTACTTTATTTGCAAGTGTTCTGCATCTAAATCCAAATCTCAGAAGCTCAGTGGAGCTGGCTTTAACCAGAGAGCTTCCCCAAGCCTAAGATACTTATCCAGACATTCCCCAAAGCATACCATAGTGCCAATAAATACATTCCAAAATGGAAGATATTAACTGCACTCTGCAGTCTTGGCGAGTAAGAACATAGCACTTAGAGAAAGTCAGAGGTGGAAAGAACAAGTACAAAGACTCTATTGTCAGACATTTGTACTTTATGTGCATTTCTGACAACTTATACTTTCACTTCCTACTTTAACTTGAATACCTGTGCTGTTTACACATTACAGTTTTACAGCAGATCTGTGATGTGATTTAACACATTTCAGGGGAATAATGCATTATTTTCAAGACCCACGTCTACTCACATTACCACGGCCAAAAACTAATTCAGTGAAAAGCACTGTTGTATATGGAGCTATTTCTGTATGGAACACTCTTCCTTTAAACATTAGAAATAGTTCAAATAAGAAAGCATTTAAAAAACATGTAAAGGCACTATTCAGGCTTGAGAGGTACTCGTCTTTTTATGTTACCATTTTGGGATTTTTTTTTTTCTCTTTTCTTTTACTTCTTCTCCTTTCCTTTTACTGTAACTGGATCTCTTTATGTATTGTAACTGGATCTGTGTATTGTGATTTTGCATCCTGAACTTCTTTTAAATTATTTTTAGAGGACCCCAGGAAGACTAGCCTGGCATTTGTGCATCAGCTAATGGGGAACCCCAATAAAGAATAAACCTAAATGGTTGTGGCAGTAACTTCTAGGCTTGCGCTAGCCTATCGCCACATCGCCATTGGTGATGCATTTTCCTGGTTGGTGAAGTTGTTTTCAACCCGTGTAGCAACAGTGGCGAAGGTATTTTTTAGTAAAATCAACCAACTTACATCTCTGATCGAAAATGTCCGAGCGATAACCAAGGAAAATAACAAATGCGGTCTCCACTACTGAAGAGTGCTGCCGAGAGCAATCGAACTCACCCGAACATTTCTGATTTTTTACGAATTCACACTGCACACGTCACTTGTGGGAAGTTACCGCTCGTTCCTTTCATCATGTACAACATCTATTCAAAGCAAAGGAGCAGGTGAAGCAAAGGTAAGTGAGAAGGTAAATTTATAAAAAAAAAAAAATTACATTGTAAAGATAGGATGTATGGTAGAGATGCACCGATTCCGATACGAGTATCGGGTATTGGCTCCAATACTCAGTGTGTGTACTTGTACTCGTAAAAGTAATCCGATACAAATGCACCGATACCACTTACAGCTGTGTGACATTCACAGTTCAGTGCAGCAGGTACGAGGAGGTGGAATAATGTGTGTGGAGTGTGGAGAGTGTGGAGATTTTTCAAAATAAATGACGGTGATAAAAGTAACGCTGACTGCAAGTAACGTTAAAGACACAGACATACGGACGCAGCGTTCTGTCCGTCCTCTGCGTACATTCCATCTGTTTTCCAGGTGATGGCGGATGAGTACCCAGACAGAAAGGGGTACGGAGCGGTGCAGACCGCCACCAGCGGAAGTGAAAACGAAACTTATGGCTCATTTCTCTTTTCTCTACCTGCTGAGGCTTCACTTTTAAACCTTACCAGCAAAAACGCTGCAATATTAGTATCACATTAGTGTTACCTCTGTCGTCTCTATGTTTGTTATTACTGACTTTCTTTTTCTTCTTCTCAAAAAACTTTACTCTTCTTCGTGGTATTTGTCCAGTATGGTTAATTAAGAGCGGCGCCCCCTGGTGGATTAATTGAGAAACGCTCATTCCAACACATTAAATGTCAGTAGCAGCACTTTTTTCCAGCCAGACTAATGACAACGACAATGCTGCTAACCTGATGTTTTCTCACATTTTAACATACCTGCATGCTGATAACATGCCAAAAAAAAAAAAAAGCAACTTTTGTTTTAAAAAAAAACAAAACAAAAAAAACAAACAAAACAAAACTGTTTATTTCAGTCTAGTAATAATTATCAATTTTTTACACTCAAACATGTTACTGCAGATCAGGTTTATCTAGAAGAGCAAAGTTACAGTAATGGTATGAATTGCAGTGTATGGGATGATGCACAAAACAACAAATCCATAAATATACAAGAAAACACCTTTGATCAGCTGTCCACTGTAGTGACCACTATGCATGAAAGGGTTAATTACCAAATGACTTTATGATAAATCACGTCTCACTGGTAAATTTATTTTATATCGAATCTCATATTGAATCTCATGAACATCAGTGGTCAGAATAATTGTATTTATAAGTCTATCATTTATTGTTTTGTTATACATTAGATTAGAAATTAAAATAGTTTAGATGAAAATGTTGACTTAAGTTAATTTTTTATGATTTTTTTTTGTATGAAACTGAAGCCAGATTGAACATATTTTTGAGCTCAAAATGCATCAGAATGCAGGAAAAAGACTTCATTTTTCCCAAAATTTCCTGGGGGAGCTATGCTCGTCGCCACGGTCCGCTACCCACCCCACTGCAGGGACCCAGACTGGCTGTGGCTTTTTGTGGCTATACTCACTACTAATGTAGCCACAGTGGCTGTATCTTTCATTTTACTAGCGCAAGCACAGAACTTGTAGAAATGACAATGTATTTATGCGTCTGAATGAATATCACACAATAAACAAGACAAAAACCATGTAGAAGATGAAACAAAAGACATACAAGACAAGCTGTTGACTATAGAACTGTACAGACTACAGCATGTTTGAGTGAAATCAATACTATTTCAGTTATTTCAATAAAATAAAATGAAAAATTTAATTTTAATTCAAATTCAATTTTTTTTTATTTTTAATTTCAATAATGTAGAATTTTTAAACTTAAACCTAAATCTGAATTTGAGTCTGAATTAGAATTTTAACCTGAAAGTGACTTTGAATCTGATTTTGAAAAGGAATCTGAAAATGCACATTGATCTGAATTTCAAGAGTTTGATTTGAATATGATTTTGATTTTACTTTGAACAGACAGCCCTTTCCACTAGGGCTACTTTATTCCTTTTCCACTGGGGTTACTTTATTCCTTTTCTACTAGGGCTACTTTATTCTTCTCAAAGCCTGTACATCTACTTTTAGTCCGGATTTTTCTCTCTTACATAACCATTTCTACTTCCATATCAGTAAAGAATGTGAGTACTTTTGCCACCTCTGAAACAAAATGTAGCTTACAGTAGGTTTATGTCACCAACATGATATAATGCTCACAAAAACATACCGAATTATTATAAAAAGAAGACAGTTGGCATTTTTCATCAGCTATCATTGAATGTGAATTGAAGAGTCATAACAACACAGAACAAATGTGTGTCATAGATTTGCAGAAGCAAAAAGCCAAGGGAACAGTGTTTTTAAAGGGGCGGTGTCAAGAAACAAATGCTGCAGGAAAGCATTTCTTGTGTCGACAGGCGACTGCTGTTTTTCTGGAGGATAAAAAATATAGTCTTTTCTTTGGATTTCCTGTTGACTGTTTTATTTTGGTTTCAGCATTGAGACATGATGACAGCAATTTCTGCTTTCTGCTCCTAAGTACCTTAAAAAATACAAATTCAGCAATATTCAGCACCACTATTGGTGTTTTCTGATACATTAAATTTTAATAACTTTTGAAGTAGAAGCATATACAGTAAACCGGCCATTACAGTAAATAACTAGCCAAGCATTGACAGCGAGCTATTTTCAGCCTAGTTTTTACTTGTATGATCTAAGACATATAGACTGAACTTGTAAATACCTTATCGAAGTTTCACATTAGTTTACTACAGCTGTCAAACAATGGTGCCTTATTTTTGGTTCTCTTAGTTGTTTATTCATGTTATACATGTACAGTTGTAATAAAATCATGTAGACAAAAAAAAATTAATAATCATGAATTGTCTCATACTAAAGGAAAATCTAGATTTCATTTCTTGGACATATCACAGAGTTGTACTTAAAGTAAGAACCAAATGCCTTCTGATTCACAAAAAAATAGGACCAATGGGTCTGTATCTCACTGGCATGTTCTATCAAGCATCGATAACAATTACAATTTGTGATGTTGTCAGGTTCTGTCTCTATATTAGAGTCCTGTGGTCTTGATGCAGGAGATCAATCTCCCAATAGAAGTGGGTGGTACTTTCACTGGAGGGAAACTCAACTAATTCAATCACAGTCCATATATGACTTCCTATCAGTGCTCAAGAGTAACTACATTAATATTTTTAACCGTTTCCATGTTATAGCCCATGAAAATATGGCCAATTATAAGAAAAGGCAAATTTTTAATACTTCAAAAATTCATCAAAAATCAAAAAAATCAAAATTTGTCAAAATTGTGAATATACTTTGTTGACACTGTTCCACGGAAGTTGCATGTAAAATTTGAAATGAATCTGACCTGTAGCTTTATAGAAGATGTTTGAAGAAACTGCTAGTGAAGGTGACGACCTATCAGCAATGAGCTAAAAATAGGACTAAGGCTCCTGTAGTCCAACAGCATATTTAAAGACATTACTTGACCTTTCAAGGTCAGTCAAGGTCAAAGGTCATGGCACCAAATGAAAGCCCATATCTGACTTCCTATGTATTGCCAATAGTAATTATATCAGCATCTTCAACTGTTTTGAAGTTATAGCACTTTAAAATGTGTCCCATTATAAACCAACTGGGATTTTAAAATTTCAAAAATTCATAAACCAATATTTTCCAATTATTTGAATAAATTTGGTAGAGCTTACCCCAAGGAACCTCTGCTATGAATTTCAATTAATTCTAGCTGATGGTTTTGGAGAAGAAGTTTCTAGTAATCTGGACATAGATGACCATGGGTTTGACCTTTTAAGGTCAGTCAAGGTCAAAGGTCATGGCACCAAACGAAAGCCCATATGTGACTTCCTATCTATTATAACAGTAATTATATCAATATTTTCAACTGTTTTGAAGTCATAGCACTTTCAAATGTGTCCCATTATTTAAAAAAAGGCAAAAAAAATACAGAAATAAAAAATCCATATTTCCCAATTCTTTGAACAAACTTGGTAGTCCTTACCACAAAGCTGTTCCACAACAAATATCAAGCCATTCTGACAAACGGTTTCAGAGAAGAAGATTCTTGAAAAACTGTTCACGAACAACAGACGGACCACAGATGGATACTAATACCAATAGTCCATCAGACCTTTAGGCCGCTGGAGTAAAAAGTGAACCAGAAATGTCACATTCTGATCGAAGCTCCAGATGAGATAGATACTGATTGAAAACACTACAAAGTACCAGTCAATTTTTCCAAGATGTTTTATTCAACAAATCTCTTCTTCCCTATCTTTCTTTGGATCTCTGGTCATTTCATAACAAGTTCCTGATCATGCATGATGAGTGCGTGTTGGTGTTTGTCTACTGCACTGTTTGGGTGACGCAGACACACACATAGGACTGACTTTCTTTAATAATGCATGTGCTTCAGGATCCCATTCTGCTGGAGCTGTTGTCATTCACTAATAAACACTCTTCACAGCCACGCAGTCAAGCAGAAACAGTGGGCTCGCCAGGAGAAAAGGGTCATTGAAATATGTATAGACACTTTCTTTTTCCCTGAACAAAACACAAAATGCTGCTTTCATTCTGTCACACAATAACACGATTTCTCCGTATATACGTAGGTGGACAGATTAGGATGTTTACACTATATTTTATATTATAAGACCATGAAACAGCCTATTTTTAAGATATTGTGAACCTTTCTGATGTAATAGTTTCAGCACCTAAAAGCTGAATAATGCAACTTTTTCTCATTAATTAGCTTATCACAATAGCGCATTTAGGGTGTAATGATAAAGTGATTTTCAGCATAAAAAAGAAGAAAACTCTCATATCCATGCAGAAACTAATACTATAGTGCAGGGTTATTTGGAGGTTTATCCAGTTGTTTTTCCAGTGAGATTTCTGAGAATGTATCACCTATGAAATTACATACTTCTTGCCTATTTGTCCAAAGAATATTTTCATTATTATACAAAAACTTAAAATACTTTTTATTATAATGTGTTAGATATGAAGTTTTAAGGTGTTTTATGTTGTTCTAACTTCACTTTACACGCAAGCTTAATTTTTTGCCAAATGGGGTTAGTGTACGTAGTATTTGGAAAAATGTCTTGACCAGACCTGGGCACTGTGCGACCCCATAGCCGACCCTGACTGACCCACATGAGGTGATTGTCAAAATAAAAGTCAATGCAAATATAAATCATGATAATAGATACAACCAATATAACAGTGCTGCTTTTATTTTGAAGGATCTGCTAAATTAATATTTTTGCTAATACTTTCTGTACTTAGCATAAGGCTTATGCACTGATGGTTCGGTTTATTGGTCACTTTTAATCCATGAAGATGTCAGCTATGGCCAAAAAAAAACAAAAAAGACTGATTCAGAATGTAGAGTCTTTAACAAGACATGGACTTCTAAGTATTTCTTCACTGAAGTCAGAAGTAAAGAAAAACCAAAAAAAACTGAGATATGCAAACAAAGCAGGATGCATTCATTGTTTTTCATGTAAAGTTAATGTGGAGCTGGTTTTTTGCATATTTTCAAAAATGTTTTTGTGAATATTCATTAAATAGTTGTATTTTATGCTCCACATTTTCATTGTATCATTTCATTTACTGTGTTTTTTTAATATATATATTGAGTAGAGCTGCAGGTGTATTGGTCCAACCCTTAACAACTGTCAAAATTTCTCAGGTGGCCCCATAAGTAAATTAATTGCCCATCCCTGCTCTGGACAATGCCACGGTTTCAGTGTCATGAATTTTAGGCAGAAAATGAACTTAGCTATAATGTTAGAAAAATGGTAATGGATAAGGTTTAGAATAAAGGGCTGGGAAAGGGCTAAAATAAGAAAGCCAAAGTTAGAAAATCTTAAAGTAAATAGCATGCAAAGTCAATAGATGTGGAGGACATCTCATATTGTCACCTTAATGCCTGAATTTATATACAAGTATATCAAAAAATACATTTTGCTGTCAAGGAGATGCTAAATTAAGTGGATATTATTAATTTTGACTATAGCACAAGAAATTAGACAGAAATTTGGGTATGATGCAAATTGGAGACAACAGGCATAATGAGGGGCGCTGCTACCAATTATGGGCCCCATAAAAGCATAATTGTTGTGGACCATACAGAAATGGACTATCTTGTCAATCTGTCAGACCGGGGGGGATATGTATGTGGGGGTGAGCTCCATGAACATCATCACTTACAATACTGTGAAAAGGAAAATGAAACGTACCATACTTTCAACATTCGCCTCCCAACTTCTACACCTCTCATACAGCGGATCTTACACGAAATTTTCACAACTTCCATTGGGCCCCCTCCACTGCACTTTGGGCCCCCTACAAATACTGGGCCCCATGAATTTATCATGTTAACCCCCCTTATCCACGTCCCAGGGCAAAATCCTCAATAAGTGCTTTTCAAAAGTTCCTAGGGTATGTATCAAATATGCCAGAAAAAGCATTGGGGGAATATATACACGATCTGGGCTGATTCTGGTTTGATGCAAATTTGTGACAGTTGACGTTAAGGGGTTAAATGCCTGATGCCTCGTCTCCTCGCCTCGACTCCTCAACTTGTATCTCTGGTGGGAGGACTGAGGAGCAGCTACAACTTGAGAAATGTGAAGAGGGAATGAAGTAGAGTCACAGAATCACATCTGCAATTACAATCCAATCAGCAATTGGTATTTACAGCTGATGATCACAAATTTAACACTTACGATAAACCCAAACCTGTTACAGGGAGATTTTCTACAACTTGAAAACATAGAAAAAGACCATTTGACTTACAACATGCTGAGAAATAACTGGAAATTTGACCCAGTTCTGTTAGAAAACTACCCATAACTGCAACTTTAATATGTAAAATATTATTTCATTAGAATAAAATACAATGATGAAAATATATGTCACTAAACATAATGTGAATATCACTTTTATACACCATTTCGTCTATGAATGTGCATTTCTGCCTCACATAGACTTTCATTGGCAATAGAGTTGAAAACGACTCCCATGAGCCATTGCTACTACATCGTCTACTAATATGAAAAGACAAAAAAAGACAATTTGACTTACAACAGGCTGAGAGATAACTGGAAATCTGACCCAGTTCTGTTAGAAAACTACCCATAACTGCAGCTTTAATACATAAAATATTGTTATTTCATTAGAATGAAATATACTGATGTAAATATACTGTTTATTTGACTGTTGCTTATTTTCATACCCAGCAATTTTAGTTTTCAATTATGCTTTTATGTTTTTATGTTATATACCTGTTGTGAGGCACATTGAGTCTGCCTTGTGCGTGAAATGCGCTCTATAAATAAAGTTGAATTTAATTAAATATGTCACTAATCGTAACGTGAATATAACTTTTATGCATCAATTTGTCTATTTATCTGAATAGCTATTGAAAAAATCTAAAAAAACCAAACATATCCTCAATTCCCAACTGTGTCCACATGAGATGCACTGACATGTTTTTAATATAGAATAGAGTTATATATTCAGTGGTAAAAAATTTTAATGTATATTTAATGGTTGATGAATTAGGACAAATTGACTTTTGAAGCATGATTTAAAAACCTGTGTTTTAGGAATGAAGTATGATGAAATTGCATTTTTAGGAAACAATATGAAATTTCTGAAATTAAAATAAATATATAAGTTTTTAACTATTGTAATTATGAGCTCTGGTTAGTTTTGTATTGCATGTAATGTAAATGTTCTATATTGTGAGCCCACCTGCCCGGGGACAGCAGATGGAAAGTAGTTTGTAGCTAACTCTGGTGCAAAGCATCTCTTCTCTTGCGATTAATGTATTTGTACATTGTCTCTGACAAATGAACAATAAACTAAACTGTTAATGTGAATCTCTGCCCCAGTGATGTCACATAGACTTTGGCAATGGAGTTGAAAACAGCTCCCATGAACCACTGCAGCAGCATCTAGGCTACTAATATGTGTTTTACAGGGTTCCTACACATTTGAAATTTCAAAATTCCATACTTTTTCCAGACCCTAATTTCCAGATGTCTTGGTAAAAAAAATTCCAATCAGTCTTTACATGTTGAATACCTCACTCACTAACAGTGTGTGGACATCACCTGTCCGTCGCAGCAGCAGTGAAACTTGACAACACCTGGGCGGGCCTTAAAATGGTTTGGAGGAGGATAAGAGCAGAACTTGTCAATCTGCCCAAATGTTTTCTGGGACGCATAGCCTCCTATATGTGCTCTAACACAAACATTTCAGCTGAGCTAGCAAGCACCTTAAAAAACAGACTGATCCATTTCTTTTTTTTTAGATATTCATTACCTCCGCCAAGGAGGTTATGTTTTTGCCAGGGTTTGTTTGTTTGTCTGTTTGTTTGTTTGTCTGTCCGTTAGTGTGCAACATAACTCAAAAAGTTATGGACAGATTTTGATGAAATTTTCAGGGTTTGTTGGAAATGGGATAAGGAAGAAATGATTAAATTTTGGTGGTGATCGGGGGTGGGGGGGCCCACGGGGGGGCCCATTTCCAACAAACCCTGAAAATTTCATCAAAATCTGTCCATAACTTTTTGAGTTATGTTGCACACTAACGGACAGACAAACAGACAGACAGACAAACAAACAAACAAACCCTGGCAAAAACATAACCTCCTTGGCGTGGGGGGGGCAGCCATTGATCAGCCTTGGCGGAGGTCTGCGCTCTCCGAGTGCTTCTAGTTATGTTATGTTTTAGAAAATACAACAGTGGTAACAGTCTGGGAAACATGAATATTTTTCTGTACATTTGTTTCCATTTTCCATACTTTTTCCAGACCTGGAAATTTATAAAGTCAAATTCCATACTTTTCCATACTTGCGTAAGAACCCTGGTGTTACTACTGCTTCAGAGACCTCCAGCAGCAGAAATTATACAAAGGAGGGCCACGCAGAATGAAAAGTGAAGCCTCAGAACAACTGACACGATAGATTTGTTTACTTAGATTTTTCTGCATCACCGGAGAGGAAGATAAAACCCTCAGGTAGCAAAAGGCGAGTAAAAAAAAAAAAAAAAATCAAAATCTTGCAGGGAAAGACTAACCAAATAAATAAAGATGACAATTAAAGATCATACCTGAGCATGCAAAGTAACGTTATGGAAAGCCAGCGGGAAGGTACAACAGTCAACAAGCTCCATCCTGCATACAAAGGGGTTCAATGAAGCGAGGTCACCAAGAGTGCACGCATCCCGGCATCACCCGTCATCTCATCTCTGCGTACCGGCTACTGTGAGCGACCAATCAGCTGCCAGAGCCTCCAGCTAATGGACCAATTGCCAACTGTCACTTCAGTCAATTAAGAGCCCACACACCTGACAAATATCAATCAATAACGACAGTGTTCACGCATGTGGGGGAGGAAATTATGGCATGTGTCGAGAATCACATACTGGAGTCTACATACTACATTATGCATGAGTACTACTACCATACTGCAAAACACTATAGTACATGAACATTAAGGCTGCGTACTACATATTGACTTCAACATCAGGCTTGTCAACATGTAAACAATCACCGAGCAGAGGTTTTATCATTCTGTATGTTAAAATAGATGTATAAATACTCACTTATACACCACTATTGTTGAACCACAAGTGCATAATAACATTTGGGTGAATGACATGTTCTGTTATCATATCTGTTTTGCCCACTTTGGATTTATCTTAAAAATAGGTGTGTCTGACTCCGTAAAATGCATAATTATGTCTAGAAAATCATTTTGGACCATGTTCGGTGATGCATGACTCAGTTGCTGAAGCAAAACAGTAATGTCAAGCATCTCCAAAATGGATCCTTTTATCCTGATAATGTCTGTAATAGTAAGTCTTGAACTTTTTTATATTAATAGTGACATGATTTACTCAACTGGAAAGGAGTTCCATTAAAGCAACAAATACTTATGATAATAGTAACAATAAACACTTGTAAATAACAGTGTTTCTGCAGGTATCAGCAAATCTAATTTAATGCTTTTTAATGCCACTTTAAACAAATTTTATGCCCGTGTCCAACTGCAGATCCAGTTTTATATATAGTTTTATGACCGTTTACGGTCGACAGGCTTTAATCAGGTTCTGAATAGTTCTTTTGATGATGATGAAATTCTTTATTCAGTCATCACATAATAACCAGTGTCAACAACAGCACTTCAAACATCACAAATATTACCAACAGGTTAATGACAGAAAAGGCACAGGCAGAAGCAAAATGCTTATGTTAATGCCTGTCCTACATAACAATATTCAGCTACCCAGCATCCAATATAGGAAAAAGAAAAAAAACAAAACAACAACAACAACAAAAAAAAACAATGTATCCAAGCAAACGAGCAAGTGAAACATAAAAAGGTGAAAATAAACCAGAGAAATAGAAAACTTAACCACCCAATTAATGGTAATTTAATGTAGACTCAAAAATGAATAATTTACCTATTACTTGTTAGAGCTTAACAATTGTATCCTTCAAAAATTGCCTTACGTACCATTTTTTTTAAATATCAAAAATGGGTTACACATTCTTAAATCCATGCTGGCCTCATTCCATAGTTTAACTCCAACAACAGATAGACATCTTCTTTTTGTCTCTTTTTTAGCTTTTTGTACAACAAATTTACAAACATCTCGCAAATCATATTTAGACTCATGTGTTGAGAAGAACCTTTGTACACAGACAGGGAGTAACTTTCATTTGGCTTTATACATTATTTGCATTATTTTATAGTAAACCAAATCATTAAATTTCATAATGTGGGATTTCATAAACAATTCATTTGTATGTTCATAGTAACCGGCCTTATTAATAATACGTATGGCTCATTTTTGTAGGAGGACTATAGTATTTACAGTTGTTTTATATGTCGAGCCCCACACTCCCACACAATATGGCATATAAGGGACTATAAGTGAACAGTAAATTATATGTAGTGCCTTGTGGTTGAGTATATTTCTGGACTTACACAAGATTGCCATTGATTTTGCAATCTTTCCTTTTATATATATAATATGTGGTTTCCATGTTAATTTGTGATCAGTAACAACCCCTAAAAATCTTGTATCAAACTTTCAATTTCAGCATCGCATATTTTTAATGTAATATCCCCATCAATTTCTTTTCGATTCCCAAAAACCATATATTTAGTTTTAATCTTAGTTCCTCCTTTAATCACTTCTGCTGAAACTTGCATTTTCCCGTTTTTCTGACATTTGCTAATATTCCCTCCGCTGTTCCGCCACAGTATGAGCACGCTCACAGCACGTTGCATTCCAAGCATCCAGTGTTATGACTTTGTGTGTCGGCCATAAACATTAGCCAATTACAGGGTTTGGCCTGTCAATCACACTATACTTCTGATCAAAATTATTAAATGTTTATAAAACTAAAATCAATCGTGAATAATTTTTAATGTCTCTGGATATTGAATTTAATGCTTTTTAATTCCATTTAAGGCCTTAATTCTCACAAAATCTATTTGATGACTTTGAATGCTTTTTAATGACCTTCAGAAACCCTGAACAGGACGTGTTTAAGTGATGAGTTGGGATGTTCCATTCACTTCTGCATAGAATGGATAATTTTTAAACCTTCTTAGTTTGCCTTCAAATTGAACACCTTGCCCTCCTCGTAGATTATAAAGCTTGATCTATTTTATGTACAAATGTAGTGTGTTTAACATATTTCAAGCAATAGAATATAAGGTGGGCAAGAATGTTATTTTAGATTTTAAAAGTCAGGCCTAATGATTTTACTGTATTTTCCAACATGATATTCAACTGAGTTCAGGTCAAAGGTCATGTTTGGTCATTATATGGAGCTGGATACGAATTAAAGGCACTATTTAAGTATTATATGCATGAACGATATATAAGCTGATAAAATTGCATAAGAGCTTTGATGTGATTTTGATGAAATATTGCTGGTGTACGGTGATGTCAAATGGGGGTGAGTTCAACTGCTGCTGTAGCATCTGGAGGTTTAGATAGTTGGAGAAGATTAATATATGGCATCAGAAGATGGATCCTTCTAGGAATCAAAAATTCCACTACTTCTGAGTAAGTGCATGAAAGTGGGCCAGGTAGGGACAGAAAGGAGAAAAACCCTTTGTGGAATGAAGATGAAAGAATATATTAACATTATTCGCATTTTAAAAAATTACAAGGAACTTTTGCTGAAGATGTAAAGGGAAGAGGGTAGTTAAAATGTTATTTCCGCTTAGTATGTGCATGTTTTATGCTTATTTTAAGCTTTTTCACCCAGTTATTCTCTTTCTAAAGTATTTGGCTGATAGGTTAATGTAAAAAAAAAAAAAAAAAAAAACAGAAGAATAAGAAATTATCCCATAAAGATCCAAACATCCATCACCAACCAAAACCAAATTCTGATGTAAAACGTTTAGTACCTGTTAATCCACTAATTCTATCAATACATGTAAATAATTGGTGTAAAGTACAGTTTATCTTTTCATGGTCATCAGATATGACCCATTTGGATGTTCAGAGGCTCCGTAGTTACCATGGAAACACCGTCATCTTCTACAACATTAATTCACCAGTAACACCCATAGAGTTGGATCAATGACAGTGGATGAACACATTGGGTTTGTGTTCAGTTAATGAGAGATTTTACGGAAAAAGTCACTTTTTCTGCAGTTTTCTCTTTTTTTTGATATAACAACCCTCAACTTTAATCTGAGCTTTTACGAACATTTTTATGATCAGTAAATTAAATATAGGAAAATACATGATTTATCGTAATACAATGCAAAAGACAGAGGATGATATTATGATAAATGGTGATAAATCACTTAAGAAGGGTAAATATAGAGAAAATTTCATTTGGAAACTGACATAAAAGTAGCGGTGGGTCTTTATGGGTTAAAGAATACATTGTTTGATTTTTTTTTTTTTTTTTTTTAACCAGTGATGAAATACAGCAATAAGTGAATGTAAATGTTGTATTAAGAGGTTTATTTCACAATTCTGCTAGAAATTACTACTGTAAACGCACATGTATTTCATTATTGGGGCAGAAAATATAAGACTGTTTTTCCTTCTGCTTTTCATGTATAATAATGGTTGTTTTTCTGACCGATAAAAGCAGATTTTCTTTTTCTGTGTCTTTTCTCTTATTAAATACATAAACTGTTAAATGACTACTTCATGTTACACTGCATCCAACTACGCATTACTGTCAATCTCTTCTTCCTCTCGTATAATGATGGGTTGGAATTCATGGAACTTGTGCAGTATTATCACCTTCTTTGCTGCTTCTCTACACATACGTTCACTTTTTACATGCATTAATAATGGATATAAAGCTGAGGAAATGTAGGTAAAAATATCTGTGGCAATATGAAGAAAATTAGTGACTTCCCATCATATATGACTGATATGGAGTGATTCATGTTAAAACAGGTTTATTTGCAGAGAAAATGTCATATTGTTGAAGTTTTGCACATTTGTACCCACACAAATTTGTAGTTATACTGTATATATCATTTTATTCTGCCCTTTTCTTCTTGTTTTGTTTCTCATTGATTATTCAAAAAATGTTTATTGTAATTATTATTATTCATCCTTTGAACCACTGTGTATTATTGTTTTGTGTATTTTTCATATAATTAAGAATACATAGGTTGGTGTTAGAGGCCATTTAATATGAAATATCTTAATATTTATCTCTTTCTATGTGAACGATCATACGCAATGACATAAATAGAAATGAAAACACAATTAAATGAGCCAATAAGTAAGTTAACACAAGAGTGAATTAACCCTCTGTGACTTAAACAGCCACCGCTGACAAAAGAAATCTACTGATCTAAATGTTTAATAACTAAATTTAATCATTTTAATTACAGTTCGTGTAAAAACAGTTTCTAAGTTTATCATTAGATCATGTTGTGTTATAATAAATGATGATAAATCACTTAGGAAAGGTTAAATGTAGAGAAAAATAAAAATAGTTGTAGGTCTTTAAGGGTTAATAAGACCGACCTGATTTATATCAAACGCTTTCACTGAGATTTATATGTAATTTGACGAAGCGTAAATTCCCTTAAACATCCGCTGTCAGCCAAAGTCTCAAATCACAGGATTGTAAGAGTATAAGTGTCATGGTAAATCATGCCACAGCAATTTTGTTTACCTACAGGAGTCAGTCCTTTCACCAGTGATTCATGTCTATTTTTGTCTAAATTCAATGAACTGTACATCTCTATTTAATACACGTAAATAAAGAACTCTGGCTCATGTTCCAGAATAGTTTGTGCCAGTTATGCGCCTTAAATGCCTGCTGCCATCCACCATTAAACCAAAAATGGAGAAGAAGAAGACCGTAATGCATTGTGGGATTGCAGTACATCATGCTCAAGCAGCGTAGCGTGAAATTTGGCTGGTGTAGGTTCCACGTTTTCAGGTTTGTCACATGCATACGGCTTATAACTACTGGTCTGAATGTGAATGTGTCAGTGGTGGATGGTATGTCCTTAACAGTCAGTGATGACAGAACGCACCAGGACCAAGATCAACGAATAGAATAGAATAGAATAGAATAGAATAGAATAGAATAGAATAGAATAGAAAAAAACAGAACAGAGTAGAATAGAACAAAACAGAATAGAATAGAACAAAACAGAATAGAATACAACAAAACAGAATAGAACAGAACAGAACAAAACAGAATAGAATACAACAAAACAGAATAGAATAGAATATAACAAAACAGAACAGAATACAACAAAACAGAATAGAATAGAATAGAATTCAACAAAACAGAATAGAATAGAATAGAATAGAATAGAATAGAATAGAATAGAATAGAATAGAAGTAGTCTTCATAGTCATTATATAGTCATATTATAGTCTTTATTGTCATTGTGTGTACAATCAAAGTAGGTGTGTTACTCCAGTCAGTGCAGCAGTATTTACAAACATGATCCGTGTATCTTTTGGTAATTGGATTTTCTTTTCAGAAATAAAAAGAAAAACTAATGGTTAATTGATTTTCGTTTTAAAATAGAAGAATTAAAATTGAATTTCAAGGCATTTTTCTTTTTCAGTGTCAAAACGGATAAACCAAATTTTTTGAAAATGGAGTGAGCTTTGCTTTCTTTCTAATAAAAAAAGTTACCAGCCAACACAAATTTGGTTTATCCGTTTTGACACGGAAAAACAAAAACGTCTTGAAATTCAATTTGAATTCTTGTATTCTAAAATGAAAATCAATTAACACCTGTTTTTTCTTTTGTGTCTGAAAAGAAAATCCATTTACCAAAAGATACACGAACCAAACACCAGTGCTACAGAAATAAGAAAAGAGCAAATATAAAAATTACGAAACCAAGAAATAAGATAAGAAAATATCATTTAAGAATAGAGTATAACAGTATTAATAATAACAGTATTAACAGTATGTATTTCCTATAAAAAACACATGTATATCTATGTAAAATAGTATGTATACTTATGAACCAGGTCTATATAAATCGTTCATTTATTTTTTTGATAAATATTGAATAAATATTACATTGTTATTGCAGGACAGAAGACTATTGCCCGGAAGGTGCAAAAATGTGGAAAGAGAAATAAAACTACACGGAAATGAACAGCTGTTGGAGGTGGTGACAGAGCAGATCAGCGATAATTGATATGATGATTAAACTGTATTTGTGTTCAATATATCAGGACATAATAATTGTCATCATGTGCATCTGAAACACCTACAGCTGCAATGACAACAAGGATTAACTTATATGGAAAGAGAAATAAAACTACACAGAAGACCACAGCTGTTGGAGGTGGTGATGAAGCAGCTCATAGATAAATGATATGATGACTAAACTCTATTTGTCATCAATATATTAGGGCTTAATCATTTTATGCAGCTGAAACACCTCCCATCAGTTCCCTGCTCCAAATCCATGGTGCTGTTCGGATTCAAGTAATAACAAATAAATAACTTATAGTCAAATAATAACAAATGAATAAGTTATGAGGCTAATATTATCACTGAACCAGTTCTGTTGCCCCGAGTGATCAGGATGACATTTCGTGACACCAACCTTGTGAGGAAATAAAGCCTGTATTCGTGGACGTTCACAGAGCCCGGGACCGTGTGAGGATTCTGGCGCGTGTTGATGATGACGACGATGAGGATGACGATAACGTCTGTGCCAGTGGCTGTGTGTACCGTTTCGGCGTGATGAATATCCCTATCCCAGATGGCTGGCTCTCCACGAGACGGAGCGTGCGAACCCTCTCAACCAGCGTGAGGCTTCAGTGGCCAGCCTCCGTCTCCCCACCAAGGTCACTGTCAGCAGAAAGCAAGATAGAAGCGGGAACGAGTTTAATATCTCCTCTGCTGACAGCTGCAATTTAATTGTTACCTTGTGAAACAGATACTGCACTTTCAAAGAGAAAGAGACTAAGGCTATATCTTGATGGCTCTCTAGTGAGCGCTCCAAATCCTACAGCTTTTTTTCTTTTAAACTTGAGAAACAATTCCTTCACCCGTGTCTTTTAAACTTAAAGTACGATTCTTTTAACAGCCTCCCACAGATACTGAGTGAAACCAATCTGCTCTGAAACACTATGATGATGATGCTGATGATGATGACTTCTACTCCTGATGTTGATTAATGGCTGATTCCAGTTCCCTCTGTGTATGTATATACATGCTAATGAGATAATAGCTACATAGCGAATGGTGGTTTATTTCACCATGTATTGTCTTGTACATGATCCAATTAAATGAGCCAGTCAGTTTCCTGGATGCCGGTGCAGCCTGAAGGAGCTGATAGACTGCTTCTCAAACTTCAGTACATACACTGAGCACGTGCAGTAAGGTTATTTTTTTTTACTTTGCTGCAGCCCAGTCATGCTGAAGGCAAGGTTTTCTCAGGACATTTCACATAAGCACAATTTTAATACATATGCCTCATGTAGAGATGTAATGATAAAAAAATTTCATATCACACTTATTGTGACCAAAATTATCACTGTTAGTATCACGGTATTGTTGAAATGTGCTCAAAATGTTCAAAAAGTGCTTATACACACACTGAAATAATTTATCATTCATTCATTCTGACTGTGAGGTGCCACGCAGGTGCACTACTTTTGGACAAACTGCACTTTCAGTCACTGGAACTAAATATTGGAACAGTTTACCGCTCAACATAAGAGACTCACAATCATATGCCTCCTTCAAATCACAACTTAAACATTGTATGAAGTAAAACCAAGCCTGTGACCATCAGTAGATCATCCTCACTGTGTTGTTCTGTGTGTTTTTAGGATGTTTTGCATTTCTGTCTACTGTCTTTTTATGATGTCTTACAATATTTTGCCTTTTTGTCAACTGTCTTTCTTGTCACCTGCCTAGGGACTACAGATGGAAATTAGCACTGCTGCTACAATCTGGCATATTTACAGCTGCAATTGTTGTAGATGTTCATTAATATGCACTGTCCCTATTAAATAAATAAAATAAAATAAAAAATAAATTCATTTTCAGAGCCCACTTTACCCTCACTAGGGTCACAGGGGTCGCTGGAGCCTTCCCAGCTACTTATGGGCGTTTTATTTTGAAAAATGAAATAAAATGAAATAAAATTAAATAAAATTAAATAATCCGCACAATGTACTGTCTGTTGGAAGAAACATTAAAATATTAAAATGTAAACATGTAACATACAAATGTGTATTAAAGATGGCAGATGGCAGTATCACCATGAGTTTTTAAAAGTGCAGTAATAACACATGGGTTTAACGACAATTAGAATTTGAAGCGGTGATACTGTCGGGAATTTTACCGCAGTTTATCATTATACCGGGAATCGTTACATCCCTGTCCTTGTGTAAGACTTCATGAAGTCACCTCAGGATGATGATAGTTCTTGTAACCACAATGTAAATGTAATATCTGTATATATCATTTTTCACGCAACTAAATCATAGTCCCAGACAGTCACATACATACACGTCTCTACATTTAATCACGTAACATACTGCACAGACAGCGACTCAAATCAAATTCATTGCAAAGATATGCTCAAAATAAGACACAGAGCCGTTTCTGGTGGTCACTGTTTTGTCAGAGTCAAACACAGAACAATAATTTTGATATATGGTATGATATGATATGATATGATATATGATATGGAAATTATTTTCCTGAATGAGAACAGTAGAAAAAGACGACTAGAAGCACTCGGAGAGCGCAGACCTCCGCCAAGGCTGATCAGTGGCCCCCCCCGTGGGCCCTCCCACCCCCGACCACCACCAAAATTTAATCATTTCTTCCTTATCCCATTTCCAACAAACCCTGAAAATTTCATCCAAATCTGTCCATAACTTTTAGAGTTATGTTGCACACTAAAGATCAGTGCCCCCCCGCGGGCCCCCCCACCCCCGATCACCACCAAAATTTAATCATTTCTTCCTTATCTCATTTCCAACAAACCCTGAAAATTTCATCCAAATCTGTCCATACCTTTTTGAGTTATGTTGCACACTAACGGACAGACAAACAAACAAACAAACAGACAAACAAACAAACAAACAAATAAACCCTGGCAAAAACATAACCTCCTTGGCGGAGGTATCAAGTGTTCTGTGGATGAGTGTATAAATGTTGACCTCACCAATGCCAAGTGAAAGGCAGAGAGGTTATAGTAACAAAATGTAAAATGTTAAGTCACTTTATCATCCCTGTGGGTAAATTTGGTGCATTTTACTTATACACACAGAATACCTAGCATTAGCATTAGCACACATAGGACATTCAAGATTTAAAATATTTTTTTGTTGTCAATTCACTAGATGCACAGGACGTAGAGAACTGAGATGCTGTTTCTCTCTAACCTTGAAATGAAATGTCATGCAATTACAAAAAGAGGTAAAAATAGAAGAATATATTAAGTGGTATAAAAGATAGACTATAACAGAATATAAAAGATATAAATCAAACCTATTTACAATAGCGGTGGTAGTCCAAATACAGTAATGGTGAAGGTAGGTGAAGAGCAGATATGACAATAAAAAAGTGGAATAAGACTAAGACTAAGAATAAGAAAAAAATAAGAATAATAGAGTCCATGTGAAAATGTGGGGGTGAGTTACAGTCCAGGAATGGGGGGTAAAGGAGGGGTTACTGGACAAGGTTCAGCATCCTGACAGCCTGGTGGAAGCTGTTCAACAGTCTTATGGAGCGAACCCGGAGACCCTGGTACCTTTTCCCTGAAGGGAGGAGGATGAAGAGGGAATAGGAGGCGTCACCAGTGATATTGATGGCTTTGCGGGTGGGGGTGGGGGCTGCTGTTGAAGGCGCTCAAGGATCAATGCCAGATCTTCATCAGCACCATGGTCAGGGGCACCGACAGAATTAACCTAAGAATACCTGCTTTTAATGGCAGGGTTAATTGGAGAAAACCCACAGGGTTTGGAGAACAGAACAAGTAAAGTCAACACAGAAAGGCTCCAGTCGAACCCTGAACCTTCCAACTGTGAGGTGGAAGTGATAACAACTACGCTAACATGACTCGTAGTCTTTAACAAAAACCATGTCATAAACGCAATAGAAACAAAGGCTCTATCTATTCTATTTGACCAGATGCAACAACATAAAAATGACCTAAAACCCATAAAAAGCTGAAAACACGATTGTTTTAATTTCAGTTTTTCTGTCAATGATTGATGTGTTGATATTCTTCTGAGGTGAATTTAATTCAGCTGTGTTTTAACAACGGAAAAGTCAGTGCAAATGTTTTAGCTAATGTGAACCTAACATGAAGACAAGGTAATGAAATGGGTAAAGAAAAATTTAACACACTGCATGTGGATTGACTCATCATATTACTTTCCGCATTTGCAAACATTCCTGCTTTGAGCCCAAACTTAATGACCAGGTAGGCATGAGTCATACACGCTGACGAAATGTGAATCAGAGCACTTCTGAAAACCACAAAACCCAAAACAATGAAGATGCTGCGGATTAGCACACAAGCAAATGACAGATGGATAACAACTTCTCCGAAAATGCCCATGATTTTGGCTTTCATTTTTTGAATGAAGTGGTTATTGTTACAGTACTGTGGGGCTACTTTTTCATTTGTCTATTACCACAGAGCCAATCAGCACCCTCATTATATCATGTGTAGACTGGTAACCTGTCACCCTGCTGCCACAGCACTGTAGCAATAAGCATCGCACATGCCACGTGCCTACCCGGTAGAGCAGCACAATATATCGTTTGAGCATCGACATCCACAATGTACGTGTGCGCAATAGTCACATCAAAGATTCTAGAGTGTAGGAGGCAAATGAACTCAACATGTTCTCATCTAACTTCAACCTGGGTACCTGACACACATGGCACGCAGCAATCCACTAATCACAATCGTTCTTAATTGGTTTGGAGTGAGTCGTTGGTAACATCACTGACAAATGAGCAACGAACAAGAGAAAATCACCGAAAACGAAGACTTGGTGCCAAAAAGCAAAGCTACATCAGTTATCTGGAAATATTTCAGCTACATGAAGGATGACATTGAAACATGTGTTCTGTGTCAACAGTGTCTTAATGAACCTGTTGCCACAACGAGAGGAAACACAACTAATTTGTTTGACCATTTACGTCAGCGCCACACAGCAATTATATCCTCCCGCGTATTCTTTCATATCGCGATATAAATCTCAGGGTTAAAAAAAAATGCAGTGTCAGTTTTTTCCAATATCGTGCAGCCCTACTTTACCTTACAGGAAAAGGTTAGGGTACCAGTTACAGGAAGCTGGTTTGTGCACCTATTCACACTTTCAGTTTCAGCAAGCAGGCAAACACCATGACTGTTTTGCCTCATATGAGGAATTTGCCCGGGTTTTTGATGAATATAAATCTTTTTAAAAATCATTTTGTGTGCAATATCTGTCTGATCTGATTTAAACATGCTTTTCCATAATTAAGTTTTCTCACTCCATACACTCACTATGACCATGTAGATAAGCGGAAATAAAGCAATTCTTCTGAAACATAAAAGATAGCACTGTGTCAGATAAATACGATCTTGACATACTGGCCTGTCATTTTACACAGTAGATGCGCCTCATGAGGTTCTCAGCTGTGTCTGATTGCAATAGAGAATCTGCTGCATCTAAAAGGTTAATTCAGCTTCAATTAAATACAAAAAGTTGAAGTTATTACTGATCAGCAAATATAATCACTCATAATATATTCACTCACCAAGATGAAAAGAGCTAGAGTTGCACCATTTTAGGGTTAAACGCCGACCTTTCCTGAAACGCTATGGTATGTCTGTCAAACGTCTGTGGAAGATTGCTCTTGTTCTTCCGGTGAAAGCTGAGCAGACAGTGAGTGCAGCTTTTCAACTCTAAAGTGTGGAAGAAATGACCTACTCTCCACTGTGACAGATGACCGTCTGTTGTCAGTATTGAGAAGTGAGCAAAAGCACTTGATTTGGATATGTTCGTGAAATGTTTTGCTGCACAGCATAATAACTGTCAGCTCAAGACATCTTGAAGAAGGCTTGTCAAACAACAAGACAGAGAGGAGCTACACAGTGTTTTGTATAAACGCTGGTCTGATGTTTCTGGTGTCCATCATTAAGAAACGTGGGAAAAGTCTGCACCAACATAATGACAATACATACAAAACAAATAAATAATAAAACAATGTGCTTTGTGTTGAATCCATTTACTTACACACATATACAGGGTGGGGAAGCAAAATTTACAATGAACATTTAGTTGTTTTTTCTCAGCAGCCACTACGTCAGTGGTTTTGAAACCAAACATATATTGCTGTCATAATCATACCTAACACTATTATCCATACCTTTTCAGAAACTTTTGCCCATATGAGTAATCAGGAAAGCAAACGTCAAAGAGTGTGTGATTTGCTGAATGCACTCGTCACACCAAAGGAGATTTCAAAAATAGTTGGAGTGTCCATAAAGACTGTTTATAATGGAAAGAAGAGAATGACTATGAGCAAAACTATTACGAGAAAGTCTGGAAGATACTATTAAAGAAGAATGGGAGAAGTTGTCACCCGAATATTTGAGGAACACTTGCGCAAGTTTCAGGAAGCGTGTGAAGGCAGTTATTGAGAAAGAAGGAGGACACATAGAATAAAAACATTTTCTGTTGTGTAAATTTTCTTGTGGCAAATAAATTCTCATGACTTTCAATAAACTAACTGGTCATACACTGTCTTTCAATCCCTGCCTCAAAATATTGTAAATTTTGCTTCCCCACCCTTTATATATATATACATATACATATATTTCTGAGTGGTTTCCTCTTTCATGCCACCAATTTAGTACCTCATGCAAAATCTTCTCTACTTGTCACTGATAAGAGACCATTCTTGCTAAATCTCAGGCACTTATTCAGATTTTCATTCATTTCCCAACTGCAGAACTTTAAGTCGACCATGACCAGCTGTCCCAGTTATAATAGCTCTATATGCTCAGCCCATAGACTGTATATAATTACTAGATATAGGAACAATGATATCATGCAATTGTGCTTGACATTTGCTTTGAAGCCCATTAGCTTGTATTTTAGTCATGACAGTGTTGGCCTTTTTTGAGTTGGAAGTGACCATATTTGGACAAAATGGGGTGGAGCTGTGGGAGCTCAAGGGGTCATGGGTGACCAAATGCAAAACACTAGCTTATTGACAGTAAAACAGTCAGTAAAATGCTAAACTTCATCAGGCAGTACTTAAAAAAGGCATTTTATGGTCTGTATTGACATCATACATTTATGGAGCGTTGTTTTGGTGCTTTTACTTTGCATTTTAGCTGTCGCCATGTTGGAATTGACCATATTTGGAAAAAGGGGGTGGAGCAATGGAAGTGAAAGGGGTTATGGTGGGTTGTTGTGTCAATCTGTGGGTGTGTCCTTTTAGCTGCGTGTGAGTGGGTAATGTGTTAGAGGTGCGGAGCCACAGCCCACGCTCGGATTGGACCAGCCAGCTGGAGGCGAACCTGTAAAGAATATAGAGCTGGGCCAGTCCAGGCTCGCTGTTTCCTCCACTCCCAACCCTGCCTTCAGTCTGTCGTTTGTTCATGGTATCAGCACGAGGGGTGGGCTGCCTTTTTCTTTTGTCTGTTTCTCCTGTTTTGGTAAGGAAGGTTAGCCTCTGTATTTTTGGTTTCTTTTCTTTGTAGGTCAGCTTCGTTTCTTGTGTTAGAAAGTTTTGTTTGTTATTTTGGCCAGAGCCCACCCCGAAGTTTCAGCTATGCTTTTTGTTCGGTTTTCATTAACTGTAATGTGCACTTTGTAAATAAATTATCTTTTTTTGTTAACACGCACAACCCGCGTCTGGGGTTTTCTCTTTGTGGCTTGGGAGTGAGGAAAGGCGTCCGCTCTATTCATGTTGTGTCCTAGGGTCACCTACCCGGGACGTAACAGTGAGCTCATGTTAAATATCATCTCAGTAAAATGCTCAGCTTCATTTGGCAGTGCTTTAAAAAAGTCATTTTACAGTCTGCAAAAAAAGTGTTTTATTAATTACACAGAAGCTCCCAAAGTCTGATTGGGCAGGAAAGACCATAAAGATAGCTCAGAACATTTATTACAGGGTTCAGATAAGTTGAATCAGTCCTGAATAACTATTGGATAAAAATGATTAACCTATCATTTTTACAGAGAATTTCAGTGCAAGTCTAGGAGAGCTTTTTGTAGCAGCATCTAGAGGCTGTCAGTGGTATTACTCTTTAACACACTTAAATTTGTCCCTTGGTTAACGCAGTTAAGCTGAGTCAGTCATAAAATTAGACAAAAAATGAATAATGTTCACACTATTGAGCTGATTTTCTGTCTCATTACATGGAGGCTGTCAGCTTGGCCAGTTTTAATAAAACATCATTGTGAGGATTCATTGAAACCTTGAACACTTCAAAGACGAGCAAGTGAGGTGTACAAAAACTAAGTGAAATGAGTTTAGCCTAAAATGAATACAGAAGCTCTTAAAAGGTTGCACTTACAAAAACTCCTTTTTGGTGAGATTTCCAAGACCCACAGTAGCAAATTCTAGGAACCAAAGACTGAAAAAACATATTTATACCCTTGAGCAAGGCAGTCAGCTCATAAAACATGCTGGTGACAGTGCACAGCAATGTGCTCAACCCTGAAAAGTACTTCTGAGCTCACAGAGAGACGGTGGGACAATATAAATCTTTAGGGGACATATTGTTATTCTGGCTGCCACAGAGGTTTTGTTGCTGCTTTGAAGGACTATACGTCTCCAACTTCAAGGAGTGCAAGCATGACAAGTTGACAATTTAAGGCTTTGTCTTTGGAAAACTATGAAGAAGCCCGTGTCTAAACACTGTGACATCTTCAAAGTTAAACCCTGAACATTAAAGCATCCCAGACATGCTTTCTGCATTTTTAGATTTTACTCAAACTTCAACGACTTGTGTTCATCACCAGCATAAAATAGTCCCACACAATTTACATTACATTGGTTTTACTTTGACACTTTATTTACCAACAAGCCGTGGCTCAGTGTTGCAGCAGGGCCTTTAATCAGCTCTAAGAGACGGGGCCACATTACTCTTTTCCTGGCATCCTTACATTGGTCTCATGATTGATTTTCAAATTTGATTGATAACTTCCAGTGTTTGTCAAGGTCTGGCTCCCAGCTATACAGTGCAAAAAAGGGGTGTCTAAAAACTAGATAAAACACTAAATCTGAGGAAAAAGGTACTCAAAACAAGTGGCATGCAGTGTGTCCATGCAGCAAGATAATTTCACTTGACAGGATTTCTTGAATTAAGATTGTTACATGTAGAAATAAGCATGTCTACAGATGTATGAACGCTTCAAATAAGTAATTAACTCTTAAAGGGGTGATATTTATCTTTTTTAAATGGAATTATGCATTTTCAAACATTTCCCTGTGGTCTACATAAACTGTAAATGCTCTGCTTGGGTCTGAATTCTTCATTCATTCAACTCCACACGTCCATCTTCAACCTTATTTCTGAGTAATGACACCAGAAAGGTCGTTTTGGGCACTGGCCCTTTAAATGCAAATGACCCACTTCATGCCCCACCCCCTCCAGGTTGTTGGCTGTGCTGCTCTGTCCCATTCAGCCAACAACAGAAGATTTTAGGTAATCGGCTCAAAATTTGGACATATTTTCAGTTTTTACTACAACCGCTGCTGCTGACAAACAATTATGTTGTATTCGGAGAAATGTTCATGAGAAGTCTGGACCTTACATGTGCAAATGTCGTGACATAACTAGTTATAGATGCAACAAATTAAGAAGGACTTAAAACGGGTTGTAAATCCACTTGATTTTTACGAAAATGAAAATAAAAATAGCTTTGCAGCACCTGGAGGGTTCAAATTCGAACTTTATGAACTATTTTTGTCCAAAACACACAAATAAATGAACCAAAGACTAATAAAAGTGGGTTTAGCAAAATATGACCCCTTTAAAACAAGATAAATTATCTAACACTTCGAAATCTAGGTTTGTTTGTTTTTTTTTTATCTTGGCAAGAACCAAATAATTTGCAGTGTATTTTGGACCTATGAGCCATTGTGCACCCTCAGAGCCCCAGGCAGGACTCAGCTGATACTGGCTTTGTTACAGCAGCAGAATCGATGTTCCCCCTCAAATCACCTTTCAAGACACAATTCAGCTTTTAGTCTGGTTTGTTTCCTTGATACAGTCTTTGTTTTTTTGACTGTGTTCTTTGACCTGCCTGCTTGTCAAACCCTTTATCTAAATTGGGCTACATGTATTTATACTTTCAAACGTTAAAAAAAAAGATTTTTAATGATCATTAGTGTTTAAAATAAAGAGTTCAGAATTTCGCCAAAGATGCCAATGTATTGGACTGCAGAGGTATGAACTGAACCCACTCATACTGATGGGCCATGGGTTTAATGTGATCACTAGACCACTTACAGACCACTTTACAAACTAATCTAATATACTGAGGATTGTTGAGCCCATTACTGAGTTCTCTGGGTGAAGTGTATGTTGTTGCATTTATTAACTTTCATTTATGTCTTTTCAGTAGAAACTAGGGCTGAAAGATATATCGTTATCGTATCGATATCGAGATATGAACATTCAAGATATTAACATCGAAAAAGCAACGATATAAATGATATAGATTTCCCCCATGCTCGCCCTGCATGTACAGCTCTGGAAGTCACAACAAATTTAATTTATTTGTACTTTATGTTAATGTTGATGACTGGCAGTGAGTTCTTATAAATAAAACTGCACTTTCCACATTCTTTTGTATTATGATGTTAGTATTTTTCTGAAAAATGCTTGGTTTTCACCGAACCCGTAGTCATATCCTATCGATATCGAGATATCTGGCATGAATATTGAGATATGAAATTTTGTCCATATCGTTCAGCCTTAGTAGAAACAGTAACAATTCCATCTGACCTATCTGTATCTAGTCTGTTATTTGGATGAGCTAAGATGGATGTATGAAGCACACTCAGTAAAGCTATTGGATTATGTCATAATTAATATAAATGCGATCCATACTGAACAACCACATCTTTAAAGAGGTTATATGAAGTGTTTCTACTTTAAAATATTGAACCTAAAATTATCATTAGGATGTTTGGAATAAAGAGTTCTGAGGAAACCAAAGTACTGAACTGTAGAGAAATTAACTCCATTTATTTACACTGATGGGTTGGGGGATTCTCAATCTTTTTCTTCCAGGCCCCCCTTTGGAGGACATTCTAACAGTGGTGCAATTAATAATGATTTATTGTACGAAATGTCAATATTGTAACAATTCTTTTTGCTTTTCCTTGAATAATTTTTTGTTCAAGTTAAAAACAACTTAGATTTTTGACTGAACAAAACAAATAAAATCAACCAGACTGCTTCCTGAGACAATATTTTTCAAAATAACGGCAGGAAATGTGCAAATATCTAACAACTATGACAATAAAGTTACTTTTTTAAGAACAAACAACAAATTTTCGTAACAAAGTTGAACGTTTTAACAATATCAGTGACTGCAATGAGCCCGTTTCCATTGCACATCTCCGAACATTTAAGTGCAAACTGTACAAACTGTGCAAAAACAGAAACAGTGCACATTTTTCTTTTCCAATCCAACCCTTGTCCATTCTCCAAACCTAAAGTCTTTGTCTAGTCTAGTGACAGATTACCAT